>NW_027527942.1:213629-376821 GCF_008692635.1 Crocuta crocuta
AGAGAGAGACAGGGTGAGCAGGGGAGGGTCAGAAAGAGAGGAAGATACAGAATCTGAAACAGGCTCCAGGCTCTGAGCTGTCAGCACAGAGCCCAATGCAGGGCTCAAACCCACCAACTGTGAGATCATGACCTGAGCTAAAGTCGGATGCTTAACCGACTGAGTCACGCGGGTGCCCCAGCAGGGGATGTTTAAATAGTGAAAAATCTCCATTATGCCCCAAGGAGGAAGAACTTAGGTGAAAATCTGTAGGAAGTCATGTCTTAACAAATCTAGAGATTCTGGTTTATTATCATAGATAAATCTTTAGCCAGAGATATCTTTCCAAAGGCATTCTGAATTCAAGTTCTCCTCCTCATAGCATATATTATTAGTATATCTGCTTGGACATTCAGTTGACAAGAAGGAGATCAGACTGGGTGACATGTCGTCTGTTACTTCCTCCGAGAGTGCACCTCAGTAAAACATGTAAATAAATACAAGCCCAGTTGCTATAACTCCCTCCTCCCCATGCCTCGGTACTCCATTTTTGCAAGAACTCCAACTCCATTCATTAATCTCTATACCTATTCCAAACACACACACAGGCGCGCGTGCTCTCTCTCTCTCTCTCAAATTCAACTTGACCTTGTCAGTGCTTCACTTAGGATTAGAAACTCTGCTTTGGTTCCTCTGTAGGGTCTACAACTTTACTTTTGCCCTGGCTTGCAGCAGTGAGATCTGCTGCTGAGCCTGCACAAGGCCAGGGGACCGGCATCAATATCCAGAGCATAGATCTGTACTTCGGGATGCCTGATGCCCGAGGGTACTGGAGCCATCGGACTTCACCCCTCCCACTGTCGCTCTAAGGCAGCAATGCCCAAGTTCACCCTATTGTCTTTCTGGGTCTAGGTTACTGAAAGTTTATTAACTGTTCTCCTGCTCGTTCAAACCCTTAATGTCTGTCCCACTCCTGTCTATCGTCCACACTGCATTCAAGTGTTCTTTCTAAAATGCAAATGTGATTGTGTCCTTCTCATGACTAGAAACTTTCAAGGGATCCTCAGTGCCATCAGCATAAAAACCCAAGCTTCTTCATCTGTATGACATATCAGTCTGGTCATTAAGTACTTGTCCCAGTTGACTGTTTTCCACTGAACCTAGATAACTCAGTTTTAGCTTAGCCTTCCCTCAGTTTTGGATTCTGTGCCGCTGTAACTGCTGCTCAGTCTGCACGGGATGGCCTTTCCCCCCATTTTTATCCAGGGTAGCTTTTTTTAAATCATGTTTGGTTTGGCTCAGGTATCAGCTTCTCTGGAAATTTTTTCTGGCCTCCATAGCCAGAAAAAAATCTTGTAGCAAGAAGAGCAAAATGACATAAACTGTGTTACCTTAGTTGGTTCTCTTGTCTCTCTCATTATCCTTTGAGCAAGCATTCTGTCTTCTATTTCCATTTTGGGATACAGAAAGAAAATGAAGATGGATACAGTGAAGAGCACAGATGGGAGATGAGATTTATGTCAAAGGGATGTGACACCTTTACCTCGGACTAAAGGGGCAGGTGTGGCTAGAAAGAGATTTCTGGGGATCCAGAAGGACCATTGAGGCGGTGGCTCAAGCCTGATGCTGACATCAAGGTGGTTGAGCTTTTTGAGCATGAGTGCTGGGAAGAGAACTTGGAGGAAGCTCGGAGACCGGAATAGGCTGTGAACCATAGACAAATAAAAGGGTAAGAGGAGGAGGAATTCCCCCAAGGCAGACTGCAAGTGGTAACTCTGTGGGGCGGCACGGGAGCTGAGTGAACTCACCTGACTTTGTGAAGAAGCAGGTAACAGGTCCTGGGACAAAAAACAGGACAGGGATTTGTAAAGTTTGCCTGGAGAAAGGCGGAAGGGCTGAGGGAGTTGGGGGGATTTGCAAGAGAATGACTGAAATCATGGTCTAAGAGGTTAGCCCTGAGAAAAAAGGATGGGAACTCCAAAGCAGGCTGAGAAATTGTGAGAAAAGTGTAGACTCACTCTACATCCTTGGCTTTTATTGTGGTTAAACAAAATTAACTCTCACTGCCAATGAGAGTCATAAGATGACTCAACCGCGCTGTTCACATCCATGTCAGAGATCTACTTTGAATATTAAGAAAATGTTTGTGGTGAAGGGATTAACAAGATTTTTATTCCAGGGATGGGAATATAGGCGGAGCTGGGCCTAAAATTGTCACTAAGAAAACTGATAACATCTTTGAAATCTAGTTGTTCTTTTAGCTAGCTGCATGTTATCTGGAACAGAGAGATAAGAAAATGATAAAGCTTCCTCCTCCTCAGAATTACCGTCTTTGATTTCAAATATTTTCAGTTCTCTTGTCTCTTGGGCTAATTGTCACTATAGACAAGGGCTCTCACTGCTAAGTTGCCTGCCCAACACACTGTGTAGCAAAAGATTAAAAGATAATTGGATCAAAAACTTCACAGGAAAAACACACCAAGATGAAATCTCTCTCTGTTAGGCCTATCCCCAGGACGAGCACTAGGATTAAGTGAGCCACAAATAGTACATGACGACCTCACCAAATGCCGCATTACAGAGCCTGAGTAATATGGTTATATAATAAGAAAAAGCTGCTTTACTCGTGATGAAAGAAAAAAAAAAAAAGAGCTGTTCACACTCCCATTTCATATGCCAGACAATCTGGAGTTGTTTTGATCCTCATAAATAGGGTTGATTTTAATGTGGTCATCAGAGCCTTTTTAGGATCTTTACAGGCCTGAGGCATTCTTACTGTTGGAGACAGTCCCCCACCTCTATCACATTATAATAAGTAAATTAGAATGCACCGAGGTGTTAGATCAATCCTAATTTGCATATTTATTTCTGTAATAATTATTGCAGTTATTTTGTTCATATATTTTACCACAGTTTAATTAAAATACAGATTGCGTTTAGTTTTGCAATGTTCTTTTACTTTGCAGCTGGTAATATTTTTCCAGATGTCAGACATTGTGTTGGCCTTTATAAAATTCATCAAGTATAGGCACTCTGCCTGACACCTATGGATGAGTGGCCCCGTGCATAGGGGGAAAAGTTGGACTCTCTGAGGAGATATGTAAGATCAAGTCAAGGTTGCAGAGAATGAGTTCAAGCCCAAGCTTTGCATCTAACCAAATGTGACTCAGGCAAGACCTTTTGTCTCCTCATTCACCAATGCCATTTTTCTCTGCTTTTAGTAGAAACAGATAAATAATTGGGCAAATACAATAAAGTGATAACACTTATGAAAGACTTATAACAGGTTGCTATGGGAACAAACCGAAGGGGCAGAAAGTTCAAGGAAGTCATTTTTTTTTTCCTTAGTGAAAATATAGATAATACTCATGCTGCAGTGTTATTTTTTTTTATAGGCTTTATATGGAAGATCAAATAACATCAGAAAACTTTCATACTTTAGGATACAGCAGAAACACCACAGAATTGGAATCAGAAAATTGGATTCTAAATGCCAATTTGTTCCTCTGAACTCTCTGGGAAAACTGCTTAGCCCATCTGAGCCTCAGTCTCTACTTCTGTGAAAGGGGGTGTGCCGAGTTGAACAGTGTTCCCCTCCAAATTCATATTCTATCCAGAACCTGTGGATGTGACCTTGTTTAGAAATGGTGTGTTTGCAGATGCAATCAAGTTAAGATGAGATCATACTGTATTAGAGTGGACCCTTGTCTATGAACTGGTGTCCTTGTAGGATGAGGAACATTTGGAAACAAATATACTGGAATGCCAAGGATTGCCAGCAACCACGAGAAGCTAGAAGAGGCGAGGAAGGACCCTTCCCTTGAGTCCTTGGAGGGAGTGTGGCCCTGCTGACACCTTCATTTCAGACTTCTAACCTCCAGAATGGTGAGAGCATACATTTTTATCATTTGAGGACACTCAGTCTGGACCAATTTATACTGGCGGCCCTAGGAAACTGGTTCAGGGGGTAATAACAGCACTTATGTACCTCACAGTGGTGTGATACCGGGTCTAGTGAGGGTCTGCCCCGGTGGGGTGACAGTTAACAGGGGTGCAGACACTAGAATCCAACTTCCAAGATATTTACTTTGGAGCAGCCACACCACGAGGACACCTCTGTCTGCCTTGTTCATCATATGTCAATCCTCTCCCTGCCATTTTTCTTCTACCAGCTTCCAATCACTATGCTATTCACTAACTCTTGATTTATAACTTTTTTTAAAGTATAGTTTTGAGAGAGAGAGAGAGAGAGAAAGAAAGAGAGTGAGCTGGGAGGGGCAGAGAGAGAGAGGGAGACACAGAATCCTAAGCAGGCTCCAGGCTCCGAGCTGCCAGCACAGAGCCCTACAAGGGCCTCAAACTCACAAACAGTGAGATCATGACCTGAGCCGAAGTCGGACACTTAACCGACTAAGCCACCCAGACACCCCTTGATTTAGGACTTTATTTTCTAGCCTAATATTGCATAGCCTAAAAATCAGTGGTTTGATTTTTCTAAATTAGCCATTAGAATCTCTCCTTTCTCCATCGTACCAGTGGGCTGGGACAGACATCCTGGATGAGGTCATAAAGACAACACAAATGATATTGTAAAGCACTACAGAGATGGTAGTTATTTGGATAAAAAAGTTACCAGTATCCAAATTGGATAAAAGAGTGACACCCCTGTGGGGACACAGTACAGAAGGCACTGGCTTGGATTCTGGTCCCAACTCTGCCGCTGGCTAACATGGCCATGTTGTGTAACCACCTGGTGCCTGAACATCAAGTCTGTAAACTACTGAGGCGGCGGAGGGGAGTACATGAAGATCCCCTCTAACTCCAGTATCTCTTGAACTCAGCTAAAGCCGAATGTTTAGAGGGATACTTTATGGAAGTGTTCATAGAACTCTGAACCACATGTAGACACGTTTTCCTTCCTGAGGGAGTCCTTTAATGAACATGAGCAGACAGGGTCATGGAGCCAATGGATGTGGTGGCTCCTCCTCTACAGCCTTGCATGGCTCTGGTAAAGGTGGGCGTGGAGAGGTGGTTTTTAAAAAAACATGGCGAGACTAAGTTTTCAGTTTCATGAGAAAAGGGGAACTCAGGGGAGAATTTGTGCATAGAACAGAGTCTGAGCACCTACTCCCAGCAGGCTGAAGCTTGCTACCTCCTCCACTGGACCCTCTCTCCCCAAGCTGTGTGCACCCAAGTAAGACAGGAGCCTGTCAAGTCCCTGGCTGCACGCGAGGGACTGGCCACTCTATAGCTCTTCATGTTTCTACCCTCTGTGTATTGTTGTGCTATAGACCTCCCTGCCCCGCAGCCTCAACCTAAAGCTTCAGGTGAGGATACAGATCCCAATGCCTACTTCAAGCTCAGACCCAGGACAGAGCAGCCCTACTCTTTGCTGGCTCCATCAAAACAGAAGGTCAGCACTAGACAAGATGCAGCCAATGGGAGAAGGCAAGGTTGGAAGAACCAGAGTGAAAGGTGAGGGCAAGGGTAGCAAGGGCGTGTGGACTGGGCAGGTCAGGGACTGGGCAAACTGGGCTCAGATTAGGGGGCAGGATTGAGTATCTCACCGAAAACCATTCTACGGCAGCAAGCTGGGCAGGGGCTCAGGGCCCCCTTCCACCCAGTGCAGCTGCCTCTAGCTTCAGAGATCAGGTGGCTGGGGCAGACCCTGGCCCAGATGTATGTGAGGAGGTGCAGGACCGAGTCACTAGTGTCAGGTGGGGCTGGGCGTAGTGATATCCATGGGAATGTCCTTGTGGCCCAGGTGGGGTCAGCAGGATCAGTTGTTTTGGAAGAGAGAAAGCAGGTCATCATTACTGTTTAAGGAGGTCAGGTGAGCCCAAGTAGGACAGCAGTATAGAACTGTTTTAAATGTTCCCCTTCCTTAATATAAAATTAGTTTTTAGGTGATTTAGTGATTTAAACCAAAACTTTCAGGGTGCCTGTGTGGCACAGTCAGTTGAGTGTCCACTTCGGCTCAGGTCATGATCTCACTCTGCATCGGACTCTGCTGACAGCTCAGGGCCTGAGGCCTGCTTTGGATTCTGTCTCCCTTTCTCAAAAATAAACAAACGTTAAAATAAATTTAAAAATAACCAGAACGTTGAAGTTATAAAATTAAAAGTTTGAGTCCCAGCCTCCTTCCTTATAGCTGCATGATGTCACTAAGTGTGCAGTTCTAACCATGGCCCCCAAATTCATTGACGTTTCTCTCATCACGTGGTAGGTCTTTGTCTCCTTTGCCTTGAATCTAGACTCTGTGACCCAGAGAATACTACGCAAGTGGTACTGTCCCAGTTTCCAGCCTCAGGCTTAAAACTAGCAACTTCCTCTTCTTGTCTCTTGGGATACCCACTCTTAGGACCCAGATGCCATGATCCAAAGAAGTCTAACAGCTTCATGGAGAAAACACATGTGGTCATTCCAGCCAAGAACCGTACCTGAAGATCTAAGTGACTGGCATCATCATATACCAGACTATGTAAGGGCGCAGGCCTTTGGATGAGTCTAGTCCCCAGCCATCATGTCCTCCCAATCTCTGCAACAACCCAGCTTAGAACAAAGATGAGTTATCCCCACCACACGGTTTCCAAGTGGTAGATTTTTGAGCAAATTAAATAATTGTTGTATTTTAAGCCACTAAGTTTAGGTTAGTTGGTTATATGGCAACATATAATTGGCCTAGTAAGTTACTTTACCTCTTTAATCTGTTTCCTTATCTGTAAAATGGGAGAAAAACAGTCTTATGGTTGTGTTATAAAGAATAAATGAAATGACGTATTCAAAGCAAGAACGCCACATCTTTGAGACTCAGTTGATATTAGTCACCATCATAACATTGATATTTTTATTGCCTTAATGACTGAAATCATGAGCTTTCAAAAGCCACATAATACTTCCCTTCTAAAGACGACCAAGACAAGATAAATATGATAGCAAGAAGAAAAATAATTGATGATAGCTAAGCTACCTTTTCTTTCTCCTTCTCTCTTTCTTTCTTTTTTTTTTTTTTTAAAGGATAAGAGAAGGCATCAAACCCTCTGGTACTCAAAGGGAGAAAAGTTTTCCATTTACTTGTAAATCTCGGTGGTTGACGAAAGTATCCAGGCCCAGACTGTACAGAGCTGAGAGTGACTCCAGAAGCTCATCATGCAGATTAAATGACCTTCATGAAGAACTGTGGTATGGTTTTTGGTGTGGTATTGTGCTATGGTTTCCTGATGTTGTGCTTTCCTCAGTGATATATCTGATTCTATGTTTCTTTTCCATATTAACCAAAGCCTCTGCAGAATTCATGCCAGGTGGTTCAACTGGCAAGGCTTCAGGAAGGATCTACTTACTGAGGTGTAGGAATGTGAAGGGAAAGGACACAAGATGGCGAGGCACCCAGAGACAAGTAATGATGGGGAGCCATTGCTGCCCTGTGACTAAAGAGACAAAGGAAACCAGGTTTCCTATGGAAGTTCAGTAAGAGCTGGAACTGAGGAGGAGAAGCTGCTAGTAGGATCTGTAATTACAACAGGAATCAGCCACGACCATGGTCCTGGTGGAAAACCTGTTGGCCTTTGAGTTCCTGCTGGTGCCACCCACTGCCCAGACATAAACACGCCATTGGGCAAGGGGGGGGGAGGGGGGTCTAAGTGTTGTAGATAATAGGGATCAGCCCAGAACAGAGAGAATGGATTTGCAAAGGCAACCAGAGAATAACCAATAGTGATCTCACCCACTGAGGACAGAGTGTTACTTGGCTATACTACCTGTTTCACTTCTCTGAATGCAACTAGGTGATGGTAGGCTGTTCAATAGTGTCACAGAGTCCCCCCTTCCAGTTATTCCTTCTCATAATCCAAGTGGTGGAGAGATGGTGGGCCTGATGGATGGGGTAGGGGACATTAGGGAGGAAGGAGATAGGATAGGAAGAGTGTCCCTTTGGAAGAATATCATACGGGTAGAGAGAAAAGTATGCATGTATGTCCTCAGTAATTAGTTATGAGCATCCTTTATTTTTTAGCAGGGGGTGGGGCAGGGACTGTCTGCTCTAGGAGGCTAACAATCCCAGAGAGAACCATCCAGATGAAACTCCAATAGAGCAGTAAAGAATATGTGACACAGAATTAAGGTCAGACCCTCCATCATGAGTACAAGTTAGGAAGACAGAAAAAACAAAAACACTGCCATTTCACAACTTGTCAGTCCTGATAAGCCATTATTTCCTTTCAGGACCTATTTTCAGTAGACCTCAGGATGCCCACCTGAGAGCAATGGGGGCTGGGATTAAATTGGGTCCGCTAACTAAGAAGAGCCCTGGGAAGACAGCTTCTTTTGTCCCAAGGTTGTGTACTGCTTACATGAAAGGGAGAGGTTATCAGCAGTTTCACCAAAGCTTTCTTATAATCCTTCCTGTTATGAAAATGTAAGTACAAGCTGGGAAATTTTCCTCAAGTGATAATGCTTTGCTAAAGAAAACAGCTTAGTGTTCTGATTTTACTTCAGTTAATCTTAAGCATTTTATAAAAATATCAGTGTAATGTTTTATCTAAAGTCGGGTAAGTAGTTTTAATTCAGATGAGGGGGCAGTGGTGGCATGTGGTAGATAGCTGTGTATAGCATCTTTATATTGTGGTTTCAATCTGGGCAAAGTTTAACTTGTGTGTATATACGAATATATGTATATTCACACATATATTCATATACATATACACACTTGACATTATCTAAAGTTCTATTTATGTTAATATTTTTATTTTTATATAATCCTTTATGCTTTTTCACAAATTTAATAGCAAAGACATTTGAAAGAGTACTATTTAGTAGTTGTCTTAAACATGTCATTTGGAGGGGTATTTTTTCATACTATTTTTAATTGATTACATTCACTGCTTTGTATAAATGATCTTGTAAAGAATTTTCACTTTTACTTTAAATTCTAAATGTGGTGTGGGATTTTTTTTTGGGGGGGTCACGTTAGGTTTCTGGAAAATGGGAATAAAAACACAAGTCTTACATATCTCTACTCAGTATTTATGAATATCTGATGGGCTAATATATATTGAAATGACTTGCAAACTGTAAGTAGCTATGTCTATTAATCACAGCCAAAAGTTTACTTCATGCCTAACATTACTGTCAAATAGCACTTAAGACATATTTACTTGCTTACTGCTATTATATCATTTTACAGATGAAGACACTTCAAGAAACTGAACCTCAGAAACTTTGCCAAGGGCACATACCTAGAAACTGGGCCTAGATAGGAGATGAACCAGGTGGTGAGTCAGCTGTCTTTACACTAGAGCTGAAGTCAAATATTTATAGTTTCATATTCCATATGTTTAAATGTGTCCTGTTAGACTTCTGGAAACATGGTGGAGAAGGAGGATCTGAGCTCACCTGATCTTATGGATACATGTAGATAATAGCCACATGAGCACAACCAACCTGGAAAACGGCCTGAAGACTGGCAGAACAGGCTTTCCACAGTTAATCAAAGAGGAGGCCACACTGAAAAGGGTACGAGGGGTAATGACATGGTTGAGGACCAATCCCCCTCCCCCACCATGAGACCACCACAAATGGGAGGGACATCACAAGCACAGAGAAAGGAAAGCCGATCCCATTCCTGGCACTCCAGAAACAAGGGATCCACACTGGGAAGACAAGTCACCAATAACATTTGGCTTTGAAAACCAGTGGGTCTTAATTTCAGGTACTTTAAAAATCAGTAGGCTTAGCTCTGGGAGAGCCAAAGGGCAATAGGAAACTGAGTCCCTACCCAGAAAGAGACAGCCTAACAGCCCTGTAGAGATATAGCATAGAAGCAGCAATTGGCAATGCCTGGGGTATATCCATATACACCAGTTTGATGGTAGCCCCAGCAGCCAAATCTTATAAATGGAAACACAGACGGAGTCCCTTGCTAATCAGTGTGTCAGCATCCCCAACAGAGGGACTAGGGACAGACATCAGAGGTGACTGCCAGCCCTATCAACAACAAAAGCCTCTCAAAGGACAAGGCAGGGAGAGTACCCTGTAGACTGGTGCTACTTCAGCCCCAACAGACAGACTGGTGGTAGGCCTGTGGTCTGACACCACCCAATTACAAGCTCACAGTGGCCCCAGATAGGCCCTAAACCCATCCCACAACAGGTAAAGCCATTGCAGCTAACTAGATTGAAGGCAACGAGGCTAATCCACTGTATTTAAGGCGGGCACACACAAAGGAGACATTCCTGAAGCACCTCATTCTGGTCAAGAGGGGACATTAAGCTACATAAAGCCACTACTTTCAATTTCAGGAGACATAACTGACTTTCCTAATGGATAGAAACAGACACAGAAGGTTAGACAAAATGAGGAGATTGAAGAATATATCCCAAAGAAAGAATGAATCAGAGATAATCAATTAGTCTGATAAAGAATTCAAAGTTACTAGACTTGAGAAAACAGTGGGGGAGCTCAGTAAATGAAATTAAAATTACACTAGGGGTACCTGGATGGCTCAGTTAGTTAAGTATCCAACTCTTGATTTCAGCTCAGGTCATGATCTCACAGTTTGTAAGTTTGAGCCCCACATTGGGTTCTGTGTTGACAGCACTGAGCCTGCTTGAGACTCTCTCTTTCTGCCCCTCCCACACATGCTCTCTAAGTAAATAAATTAATTAACTTAAAGAAAACAAAAAAAGAATACACTAGATAGAATAAATAGTAGACCAGAAGAAGCAGAATGGATCAGCAAGCTGGAGGACAGAGTAATGGAAAGCAACCAAGCTGAACAGCAATAAGAAAAAAATAATAAAAAATGAAAATAGATTAAAGGAACTCAATGACATCACCAAGCATAATAACACTTGCATTATAGGGATCCCAGAAGTAAAAGAGAGAAACAAGGGGGCAGAAAATTTATTTGAAGAAATAAAGCTGAAAACTTCCCTAATTTGGAGAAAACAGATATCCAGATCCAGGAGGCACAGAAGCCTTCAACAAAACCAGCCCAAGGAAGTCCATGCCAAGACACATAATAATTCAAATGGCAAAAAGTATTAATAAAGAGAATTTTAAAAGCAGCAAGAGAACACAGTTAGTTACATACAAGGGAAACCACAAAAGGCTCTCAGCTGATTTGTCAGCAGAAATTTTGCAGGCCAGAAGGGGATGGCATGATAGATTCAAAGTGCTGGAAAAAATATGCTGGAAAAAAAACAAAGTATGCAACCAGGAATACTTTATCTAGCAAGGATATCTTTCAGAATAGGAGAGATAAAGAGTGTCCTAGACAAATGAAAGTTAGAGGAGTTCATCACAATTAAAACAGGCTTACAAGAAATGTTAAAGTAAAAAGCCATAATCAGTACTAAGAAAAGTATGAAAGGTAAAACTTTCACAGGTAAATACAAACGTAATCAAAGTAGTAGATAAATTACTTATAAAATCAGTACAGAGGTTAAAGCACAAAGGCAGTGAAATCAATTATAGCCACAAAAACCAGTCAAGGGATTCACAAAATTAAAGGATGTAAAGTATGACATCATGTACATAAAATGGGGGAGGATGATAAAAATGTAGTGCTTTAGAATGGGTTCAAACTTGTGACCATCAATTTAATATAGACTGCTATATGTGTAAGATATTATATATGAATCTAACGGTAACCATAGGTCAAAAACTTGTAATAGATAGGCAAAAAGTAAAGAGGAAGGAATCCAAGCATATTACTAGGGGAAGCCATCAAGCCACAGGGAAAGAGAGCAAAAGAAAGGAACAGAGAACTACAAAAACAACCATAAAAGAAGTAACAATATGCCAGTAAGTATACACTTATCAATAAACATGGGGCTCGATTCCACGCATCTGGGATCATGACCTGAACTGAAATCAAGAGTTGGATGCTCAACCGATTGAGCCGTCCAGGCACCCCAGGAAAACAGAAAATGTAAATAGACCAATTATGAAGCAATGAAATTCAGTCAGTAACCAAAGCACTACCAACAAATAAAACTCCAGGATCAGAGGCTTCACAGGTGAATTCTACAAAAAAAAAAAAAAGATTATTTTTATTCTTCTGAAACTATTCCAGGAAATAGAAAATGAAAAAAGCTTCCAAATTCATTCCATGAGGAAAGAATGACCCTGATACCAAAACTGGATAAAGAACACTATACACAGATATCTATGATAAACAAAGATGCAAAAATCCTCAACTAAGTATTAGCAAATAAAATCCAACAATATATTTTAAAAAATCATCTACCATGATCAAGTGAGATTTATTACAGGGATGGAAGGGTGGCTCAATATTCACAAATCAACATGATACATCATATTAACAAGAGAAAGGATTAAACCAGATAATCCTCTCCATAGATGCAAAAAGGCATTGGACAAAGTACAACATCCATTCATAATAAAAACTCTCAACACCATGGGTTTAGAAGGAATATACATCAACGTAATAAAGACCATATACAAAAACCCACAGATAGATAGGGGCACCTGGGTGGCTCAAACAGTTAAATATCTGACTTAAACTCAGATCATGATCTTACAGTTTGTGGGTTCAAGTCCCGCATTGGGCTCTGTGCTAACAGCCCAGAGCCTGGAGCTTGCTTCAGATTCTGTCTCCCTCTCTCTCTGCCCCTCCCCTACTCACACTTGGTCTCTCTCTCAAAAAGTAAAAAAACAAAAACAAAAAAACCCTCACAACAACAACCAAACAACAACAACCAAAAACAGATAACATCACAGTCAATGGTGATAAACTGAGAGCATTGCCCCTAAGATCAGAAAAGAGAAGTGGATGTCCAATCCCACCATTTTTATTCAACACAGTACTGGAAATACTAGACACAGCAGTCAGACAATAAAAATAAATGTATCCAAATTTGTAAGGAAGAAGTAATGTTCATTATTTGCAGATGACATGAATAGAAAACTCTAAAGATTACACCAAAAAACTATTAGAACTCATAAATGAATTCAGTAAAGTAACAGAACACGAAATTAATATACAGAAACCTGTTGGATTTTTTTACACTAATAATGATGTAGCAGAAAGAGAAAACTAAGAAAGCAAACCCATTTACAATTGCATCAAAAATAATAAAGCACCTAGAAATAATTTTAACCAAAGAGGTGAAAGACATGTACTATAAAAACCATAAAACACAGATGAAAGAAGCTGTTGATGACCCAAACAAGTGGATAGACATCCCATGCCCTTAGAATGAAAGGACAAATATTGTTAAAAGTGTCCATATCATCTATACCAATCTACATATTTAATACAATCCTTACCATAATATCAAGGCCATTTTTCATGGAACTAAAAAATATTAAAATTTGTGTGGAACTACAAAAGACCCCTAATATGCAAAGTGATCTTGAGAAAGAAGAAATCATAATCCCAGATTACAAAATATACTACAAAGCTGTAGTATTCAAAACAGTATGGTACTAACACAAAAATGGCACATAGTTCAACAGACAGAATAGAGAGCCCAGAAACAAACCTACTATTTTATGGTCAATTATCCTATGACAAAAGAGGCATGAATATACAATGGAGAAAAACACTGTCTTCAGCAAATGGTACTTGGAAAATTGGACAGCTACATGCAAAGGAATGAAACTGGAGCACTTTTTTATACCATATACCAAAATGCACTTAAAAGAGAATAAAGGCTTACATGTAATAAAACCTGAACCCATAAAACCCCTAGAGGAAAACATAAACAGTACAAATTGTTTGACATCAGCCATGAAAACATTTTCTATAGTTATATCTCCTCAAGCAAGGAAAACTAAAGTGTGGGACTATATCAAAATAAAATGCTTTTGCACAGCAAAAGAAACCATCCAGAAAACAACAAAGCAACCTACTGTATGGAAAAATATATTTGCAAATGACTTATACAACTCAACACCCCAAAACAGAATCCTATTAAAAATGGGCAGATGACCTGAATAGACTTTTTCCAAAGAAGACATACACATGGCGAGGCACCTGAGTGTGTCAGTCAGTTGGGCATCCAACTTTGGCGCAGGTCATGATCTCACTGTCCGTGGGTTCAAGCCCTGTCCATGCTGAAGGCTCAGAGTCTGGAGCCTGCTTTGGATTCTGTGTCTCCCTCTCTCTCTCCACCTCCCCCACTCACACTGTCTCTCTCAAAATAAAATAAAATAAAAATAAAATAAGATAAAATAATATAAGCATTAAAGAAAAAGAAGACATACACATGGCAGACACATGACAAGAGGCACCACATCACTAATTATCAGGGAAATGCAAATCAAAACCATAATGAGATATCACCGTACACTTGTCATAACAGCTAGACTCAAATCTAGAAGAAATAACAAGAGTCAGCAAGGATGTGGAGAGAAAGAAAACCTTGTTCACTGCTGGGAAAGCAAATTGATGCAGCCACTGTAGCAAACAGAAAATTAAATAGAACTACCATATGATCCAATAATTCCACCACTGTGTATTTACCCAAAGAAAGCAAAGATGTGAAATGATTTATGCACCCCTATGTTTACTGCAGCAATATTTATAATAGCCAAGATATGGAAGCAACCCAAGGGACCATTGATAGATGAATGGATAAGAAGAGTGGTGTGTGTACACACCTGGAATATTACTCTCAGCCATAAAAAAAAGACTTGACACTTGCCATTTGCAATATCATGGATGGATCTATAGAGTACAATGTTAAGTGAAATAAATGAGTCAGTTAAAGACAAATACCGTATGATTCACTCAAATGAAAAGGAGAGAGAGAGAGAGAGAATCCAAGAAAGAGGCTCAAATGCAGAGTACAAACTGGTGGTTGCCAGAGAGGAGTTGTGGGGGTAATGGGTGAAATAAATAAGGGGATTACTTACTGTGACGAGCAGTAAGTAATATATAGAATTGTTGAATCATTACATCGTGTCCCTGAAACTAATATAACACTATATGTAACTATACTGAATAAAACATAAATAAAAAGTGTGTCCTGTTGAAGAAATGAAATTGTGAACCATAGAGGAGATCATTTCAAACTGTAACAGAGAGCCCTTAGACCAGTGTTGTCACTTATTCTAAACGTGTAGATTTTCTTCTTGAGCCATGTAAGAATATGTATGCACACATATATCTACTTCTCTAATGGATTCATCCCCAGGTGTGGGAGTCAAGGAAAGGGCCCTCATGACAGAAAGGGGTCATAGGACTTAGTACAGGATACCTTGGTAAGTTCTCTGTAATGTTAGAAAAATAGATGTAAGGTACAGATAAACAGTTTGAACGGGGAAAGAAATTTCAAACCATTTCAAGTGCCTTTTTAGCTATCCTCCATTTTTCCCTTAAGAAACCTTTCCTATCAGAAGGCAGAGGATGAGGAAGGAGATGTAGTGGGCTGAGATGGCTCTGATCCCAGTGAAAAGGCAGGAAGGGCTCCAATGACACTCCTCCCCCCCCCCAAGTTATATTACACAATTATGTCTCCCTTTGATATTATGTCTACCCCTTTCCCTTGTCACTAGCACACCCTCCCCATACATACATGAGCACCAATCATTCACCACTCATTATTATTTCATCTGCATAGATAACTGAACTTGTTACTGTCATAAAAGTAAAGGAACTGACTTTTAAATTGCTGCATGAAGGAGTTCTTCTATATCAGTGCTATTAAATTAAATTTCTGCTCTGGATAATGCATAAAAATGGCTTGTGATTTTTTTTTCCTTGGGTGACTCATTTTGTTTGAACTCCAAAGCAATTCTGCAGAAATGGAAAGAGGCTATTTAAAAATGAGCTGTGAGATTGTCACTTAAAAATCATTTTTTACAGTGAGGGGATCTCTACCAGCACCAAATGATAGAAGAGAAATTTGAGAATCCTGAACTCAGTTCTCAAACGTATCACCTTTGTAAAAGAAGTTTAAGAAATGTTAAATAGCCTTTCAAAAAGCATTTTGAAGGAAGTGAAGGAACGGGAATAAAGTCTTAATTTTTTAAGTGAAAAATTATCCCTTTTCGTATATGAAGAGAAGCGTTTCTTGGTACTTCTGTCTTATATCCTATTTAAGATATTATTAGCATTCCACAGCAAAATGTAATACTTCTTGCAAAAACAAAAGCAAAACAGTATAAGCTATAGTTGTTCTATATTCAGCGGACAGTATAATAATATTTGAATCTTTTTATTAAGCTTCAAGAATATCTTTGAGATATTCTGATGGCAGAATATAATGCTAAAGGTCAGCAACTGAACTTAAATTACAGTTTTTCTTCTTAAAATCTATTCTCTTTTTATGCCAAAATATTATGTAGAAAATGCTTCTCCAGGGAATGTCTGCAGCCATTGGGGGAGACTTCAAATTCCAGACTTTATCCTGCAGACTCCTCATCCAAACTACCATCTTCTAGCTCAACCCTGTGTGCACTTTTCCAACTTGCCCCCACATTCCTGGAAAGCCTTGTGCACGAAATTATTCCACACAATCCTGATCATTTTGTTTGATTTGTGCTTTCTGCCCCAAGTCACACAGCCCCAGAGAGGGGCTCTTTAGAGCCTAAATTAAATCCTAGAGTTGTTAAGATACCAGTCTGTGGAAATGAAAGCAAAATGCGCTGAAACCCTTTCCTGTTTGTGGTAGAAATCACTGGAAATTCTGGAGGAGATGAAGTATTTGGTTTTTCTCTCAGTCACCTGGAGCTTCAAAAAGTCTATTTCCTCTGAGTTCATTTAATTCATCCATCATTTCACTTTTGTCCACCAGCTGTCTGGCTTCTGCCTCTTGTGACCTAGACTTGCATTTCAAGTGCAGTGTGACCCATTTCCTCCATTTCCACACACGCAGATAAAAGCACAAAGGCCTTGGTATCGGTAGTTCTATAACATAATAATGTGAACAGCTTAAGAATGAATATTAGATGTCTAGATTTTTACAGAGTATCTCTGTTTGTGCTACCAATTTGGACTGCTGGCTTCCCACCAGCCTCGGTTTTCCTCTTCTCTGCCACCTCAAGTCTTCCTCCACCCCACAACGTCATTTCTTGGAAAACAGTTTAGTTGCTTCCTTTCTACCTATTCTGGCACGCCACACTTTTCTTTCTCAAATATTAAACCGAAACTAATAGAAGGAATGCTGCCGCCAGCCTGCAAAATACTACCCTTTTGACTTATTACTTCATACCTGTCTTAGTACATAAAAAGCATTTCGGAACAAGTTTTAAGTTTAGGGTGGCAAAAGAGAAAGCCCTTAATAGAATGCAGTGCATGGGAGGTAGAGAAAGGACAAAAAGGGTGAGAGGTCATAGGAAGTGGGTGTAGTGACACTGGACACAAGAATGTCATATGGCACAATGTGGCTTCGGTTTGTTCTTGCTCCCTACAGTGCCTCTTCATTTTCTAGGCCTCCAGTGATTTAACCTCTTGATTCTGACTTATTCTAATATTTTTAGCCATAATTGTAGCATTGCAAGTTTATTGTGTTACTGTCTCCAGATTTTCAAATGTTGCCTTTCAGAATTACTTTTATCACTCCCACTCTACCAGCTAACTATATTTTCTCTCTACAGATTCTTGCATTAATGACACAGGATTATAATCTCTTGTGAATTGTGTACTATTAAATCTCTTTTCCAGCAGATGGATTAGAATAAAGAAGCTAATAAGTTGCACAGAGTCACAAATGAGTCATTAGAATCAGGGACAGATTCCAGACACTGAAGCCACAAGTCCTGCTTCTCAACAGACCTGCTGGCTGCATATTAATTTAACTTCCGTGCAAGAAAAGCTGAACTGTACTGTTCTCTTCTGTGTCATGCTCCCTGTTCAGACAGGATTCAGTGCTTGTGATAGTTCACCTATTGATCTAAATAATTTTTAAAGAAGGTTTAAAAACATTCCTAGAACCTTCCCTCCTCCATAAAGATCAAATGCCAGTCTTTTCAAAGTAATTGAAAGGATCCCACTCTAGATAGTAAAGTACCATATCATTCTTCCCTACAAGCTGCCTATAGGCATTCATTTAACTTAATTCAGCCCATGATTGGGTGCTTTTTACCCTGGGTTAGTTGTGCAAGAAGGTCTTTTCTTGAAAGAAGGTTTGGAAAAAGTGGAAACAACAGTTAAGGAAATCTTCATTACTTGGGCAAGGGTAGGAATGAAAGGGCTTCTGACTTAGAAAATAACTATTCTCACAGGTGCCCAATCCAAGGTCTGTCAAGCCAAAAGTGTGCTTTGAACATATTCTGAACCTCTATTTCTACTGTTACATTCCCCTGAAAAGTATTATGTGTCAATGAAGCTCCTTATTAGTTAGGAAGCAAATGAACTACTGTTTGAAAGTGATGCTGGAGAAAGTGAGAGCCAAGGGATTAACACTAACAGCTAATGAAATGATGTGAAAGAAGACATCCACCAAGAGAGGCAGTCAGATGGAAAAGACCGTAGACTGGAAGTTAGAAGGTCTCATTATTCTCATGATGATGAACACATGGTAGTCACAGATGCCAAGAAGGGCAAATATTCATGGTAAAGTTCAAATTAGATAAGATGGGAAAGCATCATAAACCCTATCAAGTGCAGACATCGCTTCACCCTCAAATAGTAACTCATTACCAGTCTGATGCCAGAGGGTGACTTGTAGGTTAGACAGGTCGGCAGCTCACACAGATCTTTACCAAGTTGGGTTATCAGGCAGAATGCAGGATGCCCAGTTCAGCTTGGAATTTAGATAAACAATGATTTTTAAAATAACTATTCTCCAAATTATTTCTTATGTATCTGAAATCAAATTTAATTGGCATTTTGTACTTTATGTGCTGAAGCTAGCAAACCTACTGACCAGGGAAATGTTTTTGGTTTAGAACTGACTGTCAAGATTAAAGCTCAGGAACCTAATGTTGGCACAGACAGTAGGGCACATCATTTATTACTTGTTAGAAATGTAGCTGTCAAGAGAGCCAGATATCCATCCCAGTCTCTCTACACATTTTTCCTTGGAGGAAAACTAAATATGAAGCCCATTTTAAACACCCAGGTGGTTTCTTGGTGAGCAAGTTCTTCCCTCCTACAGGGATGTCAGGCCAAGGAAATAGCAGGGTTCATTTCCTTGGGATGGGCACTGCCTGCCAACATTTGCTTCTACAATTCTCCTTTTTCTTAGTCTCCATGGATGATTACCCCACCTAGCCTCTTCTCATTGATATGTATTTTATATTGATAATGACCATTTGGGTCATGATCTCATGGTTTGTGACTCTGAGACCTGCATCGGGCTCTGTGTTGAATGCTCAGAGGCTGGAGCTTGCTTCTGACCCTGTGTCTCCCTCTGCCCTTCCCCTGCTCATGCTTCCTTGCTCTCTCTCTCTCTCTGCCTCTCTCTTTCAAAAATAAAATAAACATTAAAAAATTTTAGAAAAGGAAGAAAAAGAAAATGGCCATTTGGGGTGCCTGGGTGGCTCAGTCAGTTGAGCGTCTGACTTCAGCCTGGGTCATGATCTCACAGTTCCCACATTGGGCCATGTGCTCTCTATGCAGAGCCTGTTTGGGATCCTCTGTCCCACTCTCTCTCTCTCTGCCCCTCCCCTGCTCACTCTCTCTCTCTCAAAAATAAATAAAACATTTTTTAAAAGAATGTTTAAAAAAAGAAAAGAAAATGACCATTTAATTGAGTATATGTCATTCTTGCCTAACTCAAAACAAATCTTTCTCTTCAATTTGGCTCTGCACATCTTTGCTTGATCTCTTATATCTCGATTTTAAAATCTAACTTTCCACATTAATCTTATTTTGGAATATTTAGTTTCCATAGTGGTAACTTTCCTATGGTCCATATACTAAAAACAGGTGCCCAGTATTTGAACAAAAGACACATCAACACAAAAGGGCACCTTTTTAGAGGCTCAAAGAAAATTTTTAAAAAATAGGGCATTCTTACACATTTAAGATTATCTATTTTTTTTCTGGCTGACTCACTAGAGGAAGTAAAGGAAGATGACCTTTAAATAGACTGTACAGACCCAGAAAAATAATAAGCAGTTGCACACAAGCCTACTCCCCTTAATAAAACAGTCTGTAGCAAAGTCCCTATGACCTCAGTCTCACACTCAGCAAACAGTTATAGTCATAAGCAAGAAGATAAGTAAGAGTTTTCTTAGAAGTCATGCCAGAACAAACCTCTGCCAACAAAGTGAAATAAATATTGGCCTCCTGAACCTCAGAGTCTTCAAGGAAGTTAGGAACAGTGGGATTATTAGTTAATCTTCCCTATAGAGATAAAGGCATTTGTTTTTTATCTGTATGTTCCTGACAGACAATTACACTCATTGACAAATACAGTGAATAGACAAAACCCATGTTATTAGTACCTGTGAGTATGCACCAGGGGCTAGTTCAGATATCTTCGGGGAGTTACCTAAAGTTTAGCCATCCATATAGTAAAGAGTGGATCTCAAAAATTGAGAGTGGTCATTTTTAATCCAAGAAAGCTCCTTATCATTGAATGCTTTTAGGTAATTTTTGGACATGTAGGCAAACGGTATAATATTTAGAAAATAAAGTATTTCTTATAAATTATAATCATATGGTTACTTTTCTACTTTAACAGCCTTGTGTGTCTGCAATTCTTTGTTCTTAAAGAAGAAATCATTTTAAATTGTCAAATGACACCAGAAACTTACAAAATGCTGAGTAAATGAGAAATAAGAGCTACTTAGAAGAAAATTCTAACCAAGACAAATAATAGTTGGAAATAAATTAACTTTTTTAATTAAAAGAATCTTAAAATGTATTCTCAGTGGATTGAAGCAATAGATGTTACCTATATATAAAGCCATACTTCTCTCCTACAAGGTTTAGGCAATTCAGAATTTCACACAAGAAGCACTTCTTAGTGTCACCAGATGTTCAATTTAATTTCTTACAAGAAAAATAAAAACAGAGGGAAATATTCCAATAGAAAAAGAAAAAAAAAGAATTTCAACTCTTCTACAGTATGAAAATTATAGACACTGGAGTGATCATTAGCTTCATAAAGATTTACTGAGATCATATCATTTATCAGACCCTGTGATAGAAACTGGGAATACAGAAATGAACAATATAGTTAGGGCTCCTTTCCTTATGAGCCTATGGTCTAGCACTCTGCTCTCTAACATAGTAGCTATTAGTCACTTGTGGATATTAAAATTAAATAAAACTAAAACTTCAGTGCTTCAGTCACATTACTCACATTTTAAGTGTTTAATATTATAAAAGGTTTCCATTATCACAGAAAGTTCCATTAAATAATGCTGGTAGTGAGGGAATCAAATAGTAATCAAATCATCACATACATAAGTATACTATTACAAACTGTGATAAATGCTCTGAAATAAAAGATGAAGGTGCTCCAGAGCATAAAGCAGTGATTTGAACTAATCTAGAATATCAGAAATGGCTTTCCTGAGGAAATAATGGTTGGACAGACAGTGCAAGGATGAGTGGGAAATAAATAGCCATGTGGATGAAAGATAGAGTGATCATGCCAGAGGGAACAATGGTGAGCAAAGAGCTCGAAGCAAGAGGAAGTCCTAGGATCAGAAGCACCCGTGGGTCCCAGGACTGGGAAGCAGGAGAGGAGTGTGTGAGGAAGCAGAACAGGTTAGTAAGGGCAGGTCCCAGGGAAGATTGTGTCTCCCTCCTGGGAAGGAGCCAATGAAGGATTTTAGCTTGACCATGACTTCATCACATTCTCATTTTAATGCACAGAATGAGGCTCTAACCCTTTCAGTACATCTGTTCTTTTCATCAGCCCTGCTGAGAAGTTGGTGTTTAACAGAAATGTGTCAAAGATATTTCATGGAAGGGAATTTCTAGTAGTAAAGAGCAGTTTACAGATCTGTTAGATTCTCCTCTCTGAAGGAGAAGAGCCAGGAGACAAGGAGCCTGCCCATCTACATGTAAACTGGTGAAGAGCCCAGGGGAGCCTGGGTGGCTCAGTTGGGTAAAGATCTAACCCTTGATTTAGGCTCAGGTCATGATCTTACAGTTTGTGACAGCCTGTCAGATTCTCTCTCCCTCTCTCTCTGCCCCTTCCCAGACTTGTGCGCATGTGTGCATGCACTCGCTCTTGCTCGCTCTCTCAAAAAAGAAAGAGAAAAAAAAAAAAAAGGATGAAGAGCCCAGAGGATGCAGTGGGAAGGGAGGAACGTGCATACCTAATGTGGGACTTTCACATGACCATTAAGATGAATGCAATGTTCACTGGAAGTCTCTTCTAGAGGAACAGTAGTGATAATAATAAAAAGTGACACTTATGCAGTGAATATTGTATGCCTAGCACTGTGTTAAGTGTCTTACCTATCTGAAGTTATTAATCCTTTAAATGTGCGTGTATCCTATACGATAACTCTTACCATTCTCTTTATCTAACCAGTCTTCCTCCTCAGAATCAGCATTACCTGAGAATGTGCTAGGAGTTCAGGATATGAGGAACAGAGTATGAATGAGACCTCCAAGTGATTAGACTGCTCACTAAAATCTAAGAACCAGTGAAATGGAGTAAAATGCCCGCATTAAGTTATAGCTCTGTCCATTGCAGCTAAGAAATCTTGGGCAAGTCACTTAATAATTTTATAGATAAGTGACAAAATTATTTGAAAAATGTTAACTCTCATCTTGTTTCCTTTTGTAGTATTTCTATCATTACAAAGTGATTATCTCAAAAATTTTTGTATGACTTTTTATGATAACAGATTTAATAATGATAGCACACCTAAAATGAGGTGGCTTGAATTATAATCTGTACATTTACAGCTTTCTCAGAAAATATTGAGAAGCCCATGAGTAAGGAATGTAGAAAAGCAAAAGTCAAGAGTGATTTGACAAATAAGAATAGATTTATATTGCCTGTTTTTACTTTTTTAAATGAGCCATAGTTTAAATATTCCTTTGCCTTGCTTCTCTGGTTCAGAAATGTGCTGTTAAGTTTAGTTGAGGATTGGTCACTTTTATTATTATATAATATTCCACTCTAGTACTGTATAATATTCCACTGCAATGTAGGAGAGCAGTTTTTGATCATTTGTTTTTACTATTGCTAACAAAACTTCTATGAACATATTTGAATGTGTATTTTGCCCTAATGTGTGGTGTTTCTGAAGGTGGATACCTAAGAGCAGAACTGTAAGATCATATGACATGCAAATCTTAAAGTTTACTAGATAACACCAACCCATACCATATCAATTTATATTCTCAACATAAATGTATGGTAGGTGTCATTGTTTCACACCCTCACCAACATTTTTTTCCTGTCCAGCATTTAAAAGCCTAGATGATACACTCCCGTATTTCCTTATCTGCCTAATTCCTGAAATCTTCCTCACAGACTTTAGCATTATGTTAACAAGTTTCCTATATATTACTACCTCAGAGATTCTTGGCTTCCTCATACTCTGTGACCTTTCTATCAGATCATCCATTTGTTGGCTATACCTTGTCAACTGCTCACAATTTCTCTACCTCAAAAGTTTTTTTTTTCATCATGGCTCTTAGAATTTTGGGAGGTAACAATTATATCCTGCTTCTGTCCAAGTTCAGAGTCAGTTGAGAAATTTAGGAAGGTATCAGAGAGATGATGTTTTATTATTATTGGTGCTGAAATGGCGCATGTAGCTTAGGCTTGGGTGTAATGAGATTCCTACTGCTTTTTTAAAAATTGCTTGTTTATTTATTTAGGGAGGGAGAGGTAGAGAGTGAGGGACAGAGAGAACCCCAAGCAGGCTCTGTGCTGTCAGCACACAGCCTGACACAGCATTCAATCCCACGACATGAGCCAAAATCAACAGTCCAACACTCAACTGACTGAGCTACCCACCCAGGCACCCACTTACTACATTTGTTCATGAATTAAAGCCTACCCACCCAGATAGGAAGGCCTCCCATATATAAAGAAAACAAGAATTCATGCTTCCTGATGACAGACCAAAGGGACTGAGCAACAAAAGCTTCTTTCCTGATCTTACCACCAAGGAAGTTGCTGCCCCTCCTTTGAGAGAGGCAAGGAAAGTGTTCCTACAATTTTTCCTTCTGCAAATGAGTTACCTCTCCTACTGGGAAATTGTGAAGAATAAGTGTGCCCTTATGACAATAACTTTACCACCTTCTACATCCCCACTCCATCACTATCACATAACCTGTTCTAGATCTACATGTGATCACAATGCTTTGCCTATTCCATTTTTTTCCAAAGTCACTGCATCTCAATCTCTCACCCTAGCTCTACCTCTTCTCTACTCAGTTCAGCTGATACCATCTGATACCACCCAAGAAGTTCTGTTCCTTGACTTAACAAGCATTCCTACTTTGTTAGGCCCCTCATCTGAATCACTGCCAATTTTTGCTTTTTCCCATTCCTACTTCTTGGCTTATTTTTTTCTCCCAGCTTTACCGAGGTATAATGGACAAATAAAATTGTTTATCTTTAAGATGTAGAGTGTGATGTTTTGATATGTTTACATATTGTGAAATGATTACTACGATTAAGTTAATTAGCCTATCCATCCCCTCACAGTTACCTCTCATGTGTGTTTGTGATGAGAACATTTAAGGTTTATTCCTTTAAAAGTTTCACGCATACAAAGTAAAACATCCATACATGATAAAAACACTGCCAAATAGATCTAGAGGGAACATATCTCAACATAATAAAGGCCTTAAGTGAAAAATCCACAGCCAACGTCATATTGAGTGGTGAAAAACTGAAGAGTTTTTTCTCTATAGTCAGGAACAAGACAAGGATGTTCCCTCTCACCACTTTTATTCAACATAGTGCTGGAAGTCCTAGCCACAGCAATTAGACAACATAAAGAAATACAAGGCATCCAAATTGGTAATGAATAAGTAAAGCTCTCACTACTTGCAGATGACATAACATTATATAGAGAAAACCCTAAAGACTCCACCAAAAAACTACTAGAACTGAAAACAAATGCACTGAGGTTGTAGGGTACAAAATCAGTGCAGGAAAATCTGTTGCATTCCTATACACTAACAATGGAAAAACAAAGTGAAATTAAGAAAACAACCTCAATTACAACTGCACCAAACATAATAAAATATCTAGGAATAAACTTAACCAAAAAGGTGAAAGACTGGTACTCTGGAAACTATAAAACACTGACAAAAGAAATTTAAGATAATGCAAAGAAATGGAGACATTCCATGCTCATGAATTCAAAGAAGAGGCATTGTTAAAATGTCTAGATCACCCAAAGCAATCTACACATTTAATGCTATCCCTATCAAAATACTAAGAGCATTTTTGCACAGAATGCGAACAAATGACCCTAAAATTTGTATGGTACCACAAAGAATCTAGAATAGTCACAAAAAAAGAATCCTGAAAAAGAAAAAATTAGAGATATCAAAATTACAGATTTCAAGTTATATTACAAAGTGCTAGTAATTAAAACAGTATGATTCTGGCATAAAGACAGACACATAGGTCAATGGAATAGAACATAAAACTCAGAAATAAACCTACAAATCATATGGTCAGTTAATCTTTGAGAAAGGAGGAATGAAAAAGACAGTGTATTCAACAAATGTTGTCGGGGAAACTGGACAGCAACATGTAAGAGAATGAAACTGGATCACTTTCTTTCTCCCTACGCAAAAATAAACTCAAAATGGATTAAGGACCTAAATGTGTGAACTGAAACCATAAATATTCTAGAAGAGAGCACAGGCAGTCATGTCTCTGACACTGGCCATAGCAACATTTTCTACATACATCCACTGAAGCAAGAAAAATAAAAGCAAAAATAAACTATTGGGACTAAATAAAAATGAAAAGTTTCTGCACAGCAAAGGAAACAATCAGCAAAACTAAAAGCAACCTATGGAATGGGAGAAGATATTTGCAAATGGTTTGTCCAATAAAGGGTTAGTATCCAAAATATATAAAGAATGTATATAACTCAACACCCCAAAACCAAATAATCCAATTAAGAATGGACAGAAGGCAGGGGCGCCTGGGTGGCTCAGTCAGTTAAGCATCTGACTTAAGCTCAGGTCATGATCACATGGTTTGTGAGTTCAAGTCCCATGTCAGGCTCTGTGCTGACAGCTCAGAGCCTGGAGTCTACTTCCGATTCTGTGAACCATTCTCTCTCTGCCCCTCCCCAGTTGGTGCTCTGTCTCTTCTCTCTCTCCCACTCTCTCTCTTTCTCAAAAATTAATAAACATTAAAAAAATGTTTTAAATGGACAGAAGACATGAACATTTTTCCAAAGAAGACATACAGATGACCAACAGACACATGAAAAGATGCTCAATGTCACTAATTATCGGGGAAATGTAAATCAAAACTACAATGAGACATCACCTTACACTTATCAGAATGTCTAAAATCAACAACACAAGAAACAACAGTGTTGGCAAGGAAGGAAAAAAAAGGAACCAATCTGCAAACTGGTGCAGCCACTGTACAGAGGTTCCTCAAAACATTAAAAATAGAACTACCCTATGGGTCCAGTAATCACACAACTGAGTATTTACCAAAAAATACAAAAACACTAATTCAAAGTGATATATGCACCCTGATGTTTACTGCAGCATTATTTACAATAACAAAATTATGGAAACAGTGTGTGTGTGTGTTTCTGTTTGTGTACATACACACATACAATGAAATATTAGCCAGAAAAAAATGAAATCTTGCCATATGTGACAACATGGATAGAACTAGAGAGTATAATGCTGAGCAAAATAAGTCATAAAAAGACAAGTACCATATGATCTCCCTCATATGTGTAATTTAAGAACCAAACTAACTGAGAAGATTAAAAAAGAGAGAGAGAGAGAGAGGGACAAATCAAGAAACAGATTCTTAACTATAGAGGACAAACTGATTGTTACCAGAGGTGGGGAGAGGATGGGGAAAATTTTTCAAGTATAAAGTACAGTATTATATCTATAGTTCTAGGCTTCTGAATATTTTTTTAGATAGTCATACATGTACTATGATTTCAAGCTACTTGATTTTACATGTGCTCTCATAATTTTATAACAAGCATTTAATCCAATTACTCCTTTCCAGATTCATCACATCAGTTATTTTAAATTCTATTGTCTTCACATCCTATTTTCAGTCCACCACTATCACCCAACAAATGATCTCTCTCTCACATAAATACCTAAAGCACTATAATTGTTCCTTCTGATTTTGTCTGTATCATAGTCCTACCTTCTCATTTCTGTTATATTATAAATCTTTTTTTTTATATGAAAATTGGTGTCTCCATTTTTGTGCTATTACCTTATATATCCAGCCTATAGAGTGATCTTTCATTTTCTAATAAAAGGTTGAATGAAGGAAACTGTCCCTAAACCCCTGAGGTTTTACAGACACTACTGAGAAGAGGCTGAGTGGTGATACAGAATCTAACTGTACCCATGATGAAAGTATGAAGGAGATCTCTAAATAGCACCTTTTCTTTCTATTAATCTAGCAGCAGTTTTCTGTATTTTTCAAATGGTATTATGTCTAGCTTCACATACTATTGGTTTCTCTGCTCAATATTGCCCTACTTTCAATCCTCATCCCCTTTGCATGTACACAGTAGCCAGTGAATACAGTAAAGGTGAGCTTGGGTAAATGCATATAGAAACTTACCAATGCTACAGTTTAGAGTGTATAGTTCTGCTGTGAAAAATAACCTACTGAGCCTCAATTGCCTTGGCTTTGCAGGGGAAATAAATGAAGGTATCAGAAAAAGGATACTTGGTCATTTATTAGGAAGCTTTACGTGACAGAAACGATTCACATATACTTAGGTAAGCACATGTTCCTCCTATGTTTTTTAATGTTTATTAACTTTTGAGAAGGAGGAAGGGGAAGCAAAAGGGGCTAGAGGATTCGAAGCAGGCTCTGTGCTGACAGCAGAGAGATCAATGCGGGGCTCAAACTTACAAACCGTGATATCATGACATCAGCCAAATTTGGACGCTTAACTGACTGAGCCACCCAGGTGCCCCCACATGTGCCTCTTATTAACAAGAAGCAAAAACTCTTCCTAAACAAGAAAAGCTTTAAGTCATCAAATGATTATAATTGAAATTAGAAAATCAGTGTCAATCAAATCAGCGTACCAAGAGTTGTTTTTTATTTGAAAACATAAAAACATCCATATCTTAACTGAATTTAAATATTGTTATTTAGCCATTACCCAGCATTATTTAGACATTTTCTGTGGTCCTCAATCACTGTATCCTCAATCATTCTTGCTCCTGTTATTTGCTATAAAGTGAATTTGGATGCCAAACATTTCTGAAAATAAATCTTGCCTTTTCTATAAACTAAGTACATGGTTTAATGTAATATATTTTACCCATTCTGTACCTTTGATGCCTCAAAAAGGTGGCATGGACATTAACAAATTCCCCAATGTATCCTCAAAGGAAAATAATATCATAAAAACCAAAGACTTGGAAATTTCAATTGTATCAAATAATATGACATAACAAATCCCACTCTTGGGTCAATAGGAACTATATAGATGCAAGATGGGAAATCTATTTCTGAGCCTTGGTCTGGAGTTTTGGATAAATTACAAATCTCCTCACACCCTTCCTAAAGGCTTAGCACTTTCTTCATTGCCATGTTTGACAAATTGGGATCAACAAGATGGACCTATAGTTACTTTTCAGAGAGCTATTTACTCTGGGTTGTTAAATCTGACAAATAATGGAGGGTACTACGAGGCTCAGCTGTTCTGTGCAAAAAAAAAAGAAAAGAAAAAAAGAAAAAGAAAGAAAGAACTACCAGTCCAAAGGAAGAATTCCTCTCACTACACATAAATATTAGTCTTGTATTTAACTTCATATAAAATATAACCCTAATTGCAAATTTACCCTTTATTAGTATCTCATAAACATTAAGAGAACTGTAGATGATTTGTCCTTTGAGAAGCTTCCTTAAATACAGTACTTAACCAATTAAGCATTAAAAAAGATTTATTGCCAAATATCAAATTCAAATAAAATGTCATAGAAAAAGATTATATAAGAAACTAGCTACAGAGCTAATTTCAATTACAAATTTGAATTCTCATGGTAAGGAGAGACGAGGTTTTCTCTGTATCTTTCCTTCTCTGCTCCTTCTACATCTCTTAGTCAGCCCCATATAAATTTTAGATATTCTGAAATGGAGCAATTATATACACAATGTTTAAATTAAGAAAACCAAGTTTTGGGTATTTTCTGTCTACCATACATGCCCCAGAGAGAGAGAATACAGAAGTCGAGAAGGAACCGGGGAAAGCACGAATGCTGTGGAGCCAGAGGGCACTCAGATGTCTGTGCCAGGCCAGGCTTCTATTTATCAGGAAGTTGTCTGCAGCAAAGACCCTGAATGGACCTACTGAGAAAGATGTTGGCCTTCCACTCCTTTCCTTATGTGCTAAAATCCCACAACAGTATGTACAGGACGAAAGAAAAAATATGTGCAATCTTGGATCCAGGCAAGAGTCAGGGGTGGAAGGGAGAGGCAATTTCTCATCTGACATGGGAAGGAGACACTGATGCAGTTTTTTAGTCCCAGGGAACTTCAGTCTATTTCCTAAATGAAGAGCTATATTCTGTGAAACAAGTGCTTAAATAAATGCAGAGTATCAGGAAACATATTTTTTAACTTTATTTGAAGGAGAGAGTGTATGCGCATGAGTGGGAAAGGGTCAGAGAGAGAGAGGGAGGGAGAGAGAGAGAGAGAGAATATCTTAAGGAAGCTCTACACCAGTAGTGCAGAGCCTGATATGGGGCTGGAACTCATGAACCATGAGACCATTACCTGAGTGGAAACCAAGAGTTGGCCGCCTAACCATATGAGCTACCTGGGTGACCCGAAATGTATTTTCTTAAGATCTCAGGCTTTGGAGATAGAAGTATCTGAGTTCAAATTACAACTCTATCTTTTAGTAGCTGTATGAAAGTGAACAATGAACTTAACCTCTCTGTGTTGAAAGAAATAATGATTCCATGAACATGACAGTGTTGTGAGGTATAAATCGACAGTTATAGACCTTAGAACTAAAAAACAATAACCTACAAATTGAGATAGTAGTAATTGAAGTAGTAGTAATAGTTCACCAGTATGAGGGACTAGTTCTCCTTTTTTTATTGGTTTGTTTGTTCATCATTTATTCACTGAGTACACTGGGCTAGGAAGATGAAGGCAAATTAAGATACACTTGTTACCTGTGACAGGCAAATCATCTATACTAGAGACCACTAAGTCACTGTTTAAGTATGATGGAAGTGCGCAGACTCTGAAAGAACAATGTGTGGAACAGAGCGGTCGCCCTATCTGGTGAGGGAGAGGCAATCAGGCAAGACTCAGCAAAGGAGGTGCATATTTGGGCCGTGTCATGGAAAATAAAAAGACATTTACTGAATTAAAAAGGTGGGAAGAATATTTCAGACACAACTGGTAGGATGTCAGTGAATGGGACCAGCATTTCTGGAGGCATGGGAGACATTAAAAGGACAATTAAAGTGTCAGCAGAGAGACTCCATCAACCAAAGAAGAAAGACCTTGGAAGAAATATCACCATTTATGAGCTACTACAGTCATTCATCTACAAGAATTTGGAATATAATGTTCCTCCAAGTTTACTAGTAGTTTTCAAACTCCAGTGAGCTGTGCGACATTAAAAATCATTTAATCCCTCTAAGTCTCTACTTCCCTATCTATAAAATTAAGCTAAACTATCTATCCCATAGAGTGATTGTGACAATTTTAATTAGGTGCTATATGTAAAGGATTTAGCAAAAATAAATATTCAAAATGATTGTAAATATGCTATTACAACCGGAATAACATGCTATGAGGCAAATGGCTGGCAGGCAAGAAGGCAGGAATGAAGCATGAATGTGCAGGGTGAGGAGGGCTCTGTGAGTGGAGGTGAGGAAGAGGAGAAAGGAGACAGAACTGAAATCATAATGTTCAAAGCAGGGTTGGCTGTATAATTTTGCAGGGCTCAAAGCAAAGTGAAAATGTGGAACTCTTGCTGAAAAATCAGGGGGAGGGGGAAAAAGTGCCATTAAAGATACTAAATTAGAAAGCTCTTACCTTTGAAAATATTTTGTTAATGTAATAGGGTGATAGTGATACATGAACAACAACATAAGCACAAAACCAGCAAAAATATTTTGCTACCATAGTTTTAAATAGCACAATAAGTAATAAAACTTTTTAAATGTAGTATCTAAACTTATTGTAAGATTATTTACCTTACTTGTCTTGCCAATATTTTGTTAACCCATCAAAATATATACTTTTAAAAACTGCAAATGACATATCAGATGAAGGGCTAGTATCCAAAATCTATAAGGAACTCACCAAACTCCACACCCGAAAAACAAATAATCCAGTGAAGAAATAGGCAGAAGACATGAACAGACACTTCTCCAAAGAGGACATCCAGATGGTCAACAGAAACATGAAACGATGCTCAGCATCCCTCCTCATCAAGGAAATACAAATCAGAACCACACTGAGGTACCACCTCACACCAGTCAGAGTGGCTAAAATGAACAAATCAGGAGACTATAGATGCTGGCGAGGATGTGGAGAAACGGGCACCCTCCTACACTGTTGGTGGGAATGTAAGCTGGTGCAGCCCCTCTGGAAAACGGTGTGGAGGTTCCTCAAAACATTCACAACAGAACTCCTCTATGACCCAACAGTAGCACTGCTAGGAATTTACCCGAGGGACACAGGAGTGCTGATGCATAGGGGCACATGGACCCCAATGTTCATAGCAGCACTCTCAACAATAGCCAAAACATGGAAAGAGCCTAAGTGTCCATCAACAGACAAATGGATCAAGAAGATGTGGTATATTTATACAATGGAATACTACATGGCAATGAGAAAGAATGAAATCTGGCCATGTGTAGCAACATGGACGGACCTTGAGGGTGTTACGCTGAGTGAAATAAGTCAGCCAGAGAAAGATAGATACCGTATGTTTGCACATATAGGTGGATTAGGAGGAAGCTTAGAGAGGACGATGCCGGATAAGAAGGGGAAAATTAGTGGGGGAGAGGGAGGGAGGCAAACCACGAGAGACTCTTGAATGCTGAGAACAAACTGAGGGCAGATGGGGTCGGGGAGGGGAAGGGAGTGATGGGCTTGGAGGAGGGCACTTCTGGGGATGAGCACTGGGTGTTATATTTAAACCAACTTGACAATAAACTATTTTTTAAAAATTTCATTTTCAAATGATACAACTGAAAACTATATCAGTGCTCTTGTAAAATGCAAGATTACACAATTTTTGATAATTTTTAATTTTGAGGTTAAATTTTTCCTGATGCATCTTATTTTATAGGTTGTGACAAATTTTATAGGTTAGGATAGGTTTCTAAGATAAATTATTTTGAAGTACTATATTATAGTACCACATTTACATTTCACTATATCATAGAGCTACTGATTCTTTGGCAACAATATTTCTAAAGAGATTTAACTCTTCATACAAATCACTTTTGGAAATCTGAATGTAATTTTGATATAAATTTATACACTGGTATCATAAAGTTTCCTCTGACATTTCTTATACCTTATTATACAAAAGCAGCTTTATGATTTCTATGGAATTCAAAACACCTGTTTATGCATTCTATTGTTATCTTCACTTGTATGGAAAATTTAATTATAAAATTACCTTCTATGTTAAAATTAATTCCCTCAAAGCTTCATATAACAAGAAAGGACGTTTCTGTCAAATGCAACAATCACACTGAATTTCTATTTCTAAGCCTGTAAGTATCTGCTCTGCAATATTGTGTCTATTTTCAAAGCGGGAGATTCTAAACTGAAAAATTGTAATGACTCTCTGAGTTATTTACTTCCTGAGGAATTGACACATGTAATGTCCACGTACATGCTTTTATTTTGTAATCATTTACTGACAGAGTTTACTGCCTCAGCATCAGCTGCCACCTTCACTGCGCTGTCTGGGGAATTAATACCTGTAGAGCTGCCGCTGCGGGGCCAGGATCCCCCGCCAGCCCCCAGCAGTCCCAGTGCTGCTGCCTGGCACAGCCCCTCTTCTCAGCCGTGGCTGTGCTGCGTCTGCTGCTGCAGTCACTGTCGCTGCATAGCCTGGGCTCCCCGGTTCTCCCAGACTGCCCCTAGACACGTGCATCTGTGCTGGGTCAGGGGCTCGGTGCCTGGCTCTGCCTGCGATGCCTCCAGGCCTGAACCTGCACACGTCCTCACTGCTGCCTGGTGCACGTCCCCTGCTCGTGTCCATGTCCCACCGCCTCATCAGACCTTGCTTACAAAAGCCAGGTTCAAAGGCAAAATTATGAAAAACGTTAAGAGGCTGGCAGCAGAGCAGAAAGCAGATGTGGGGTGCTCCTGAGATCAGGGCCCCATGCCACTGCACAAGCCACGGCCCATGAAGCTGGACAGGTCCAAAAGGAGATAGGGAGCCCTCTGTGCATACAGAGGGACCTAAGTCTGTGAGAGAGACACACACTCAATACAGAATCCAAATTCTGATAATTGTGTGAAGGAGGGAAGAGGATGCTATGAGAGAAGATGAAGCGAGGGTTGCCATTCAATTAGGTTTGGCAATAATCTCCTTGCTGTAAGCTATGCAGTGGTCTAGGCTCCTGCAAGTTCAGTGAACTGTAGCCCCCTCTGCCAGCAGCACTGATGTTCTGTTAGAAAGAACCCTCCCACTTCTCTGACTTAGGTGGCTGGCAGCATCAGCAAGGACTGCTAGGAAATCTGCCAGATTTTAAGCAGGATCTTAGCAAATGGATCCAGGCTTTGGAAAGAAAGCAGCAGGGCAAGCAGGGTCGTTAGGACCCTATCCAATTAGGTGAGCTTGGGGACAAGCTTTCGGCCAGAGGGATGCGAGCACAAATCTGCAATTTGTCTACACTCACAGGGGGTATCTTTACCTCTTCTGGAAACTTCTCTAAGTCAAATGGTTCGAGGTCTTTGTCACAGTGCTTCAAGGCACTCCTTGCAGACCGATTTTTGTTTTTAATTGTCGTATAAGCAATTATTTTTTACAAAGTCCCTGGCTAGTCTAAGAAGAGTTACTTTATTTGAAAACGTACTTGTGAAGCTTGGAATTACTTTTCCAAAACACAGACATTCCTGTTTTGTTTCTGAGAGAGCCGTTTGGTTTCACAGAACTCCTTGACTTCTCTTCCCCTTTACATAACCCAAGCTTTATTAATGATTTCTTTAATCATCTTCATAAATCCTCAAAACATTTAAGTAAGCTCCCTAGGGTATGATATGGGAATGCAAATTACATACAAATGGTGATTCTAGCCTATTTCCTGAAAACATACGAAACACAAATACCTCTTCTTTTTAGATTACTAACTAAAACTATTTTAGCATAGATAGAAAAATTTTAATATACTCTTGAATTATTAACTAATGTTCTACCAACTCAGCATATTTTTACAAAAATGCTCTTAGATTTTATTAAACTTAAACCTTAATTTAAAATAGCAATTTCTGATAGGTTTGGGAAAACTGCTTTAAATGGAACAGTGCAGTAATTTCATTGCTGTGTATGTAAATGATCCATTAATGTTTACTTGGAAAAAGTGTTCTCTTTGAAATGTCACATGCAAAAAGAATTGCTATAACGCTATCATTAGCATTTAAAATATACCACTCTCCAAAAATTACATCTGAAAAAGGGTCTGAGTCAGGTTTTCTGTAGAAAGTATAACCAAATTATTCCATATTCAAATTGCTCTTTGAACCTCATAAAAAATAGATTTGCGCTCTGATGTCAGATATTGAGAGGCGCTGTCAGCAATTCCTAATGGTTCAGGGGACTAAGAAAACACGGATATCACAGACATTGCTCACTGCCTATGTAGTATCTATTCACTTCTTCCTGTTTACCAAAAGAACCCTAGCTTTGTTTGCAACAACAGCCCAACAAAATAGCATCTTCTGTCACTGTCTTTCATTTGAGGGGTCAGGCAGGAGACAGCAGAAGATAGTGAATTTCTGGGAAAATTTGTACCTAACTAATTCAGGAGTTTCCTTTTATCCTCCTTCATTCTCTATTCTTTCTGCCTGGAACATGCAGAGGAGACCGGACACTAAGGATTTGAGTCTAAGAACAAGAACGTGCTAAGGATGGGAAAGTCAAAAGCTAGAACAATAGAATATTGACAACTTCTAATGAAGCTCCTGCGACAGCCCTTGGCCATCTCTGTCAGGACTTCTGTTATGTGAGAAAATGCCTATGTATTTTAGTCACTGGAGGTAGGGTTCTCCGACATCAAAAAGATAATCTTAACTTATTCAGAACCTACATGCAGCTCAACTCATTCTTTTTTTTTAATTTTTTAATTTTTTTATTTTTTAATGTTTGGAGAGAGAGACAGAGCGTGAGTAGGGGAGGGACAGAGAGAGGGGGAGACACAGAATCTGAAGCAGGCTCTAGGCTCTGAGCTGTCAGCACAGAGCATGACACGGAGCTTAAACTCACCAACCACAAGATCATGACCTGAGCTGAAGTCGGACACTCAACCAATGGACAACCGATGAACACTCAACTGGAGCCATTCAGGTGCCCCAACTCATTCTTAACATACACAATAAAACAACCTCTGTGAACACCTAGTGTTCAGTAAATTTATTTACCAAGTCAGTGATGTATTAAGACTGTATATTTCAATATCTATTTACATAAGTTTAAGTCTGAAGTTCTAAATTAGTCTGGCTAGTCTGCCTTACTTGGAAACAAATGGAAACTTTCACTGAGAAGAGTATGAACTTCAATTTCCAACTTTAAAAGAAACCAGAACTTTGAATATGTGGGTTGAAAGCTCCAATTCATAATGAACTGGTTCCATACATAAATAGGCAAACTGAACTGGGATCTATTTTAACACTGAAGTCACACTGGAACATTCCCATGATTCTTCCACTTTTGGTAAATGTTTTTATTAATGTATGATGTGTGTGTGCAGAAATCACAAGAATATAGCTTAATGAATTTTTCAAAGTAAACATATATGTATAATTACTACCTTGATCCAGAGATGCCAGATACTGTTCTGACAAGACCACAGAATCCCTCTGTGTCCTTCTCACTGAGATGGGGTCACACTTCCTCCCCAAAGGTAACCATTATCCTGACTTCCAACAACCACAATTAAATTTATCTGTTTTTGAAACTTTTTACAAATATACCAGTGTATATTCTTTACGTGTGACTTTTGTTCAACACTGTTTATGTGAAATTTATTCATGTAGTTGCATATAGCACATTTTATCTATTTTCATTTCTGTTCAATATTCCATTGTTTGAATAGACCATAATTTGTTATTCCATTCTGCTGTTGATTTACATTTGGATTGCTTCCTATTTGGGGCAGTTATGATTAGTGCTGCTATGAACATTTTCGTTCATGTGTTTTGTGTAAAAATGTACACATTTCTTTTGGGTGTATATCTAGTAATGGAATTACAGAGTGATAAATTATGTATATATTTGGCTTTAGTAGATATAGCCTAACGGTTTCCAAAGTAGTTTTACCAACTTACAGCCTCCACAGCAGTGGATGAGAATTCCAGTTATGCCACATCTATCCTCAGTAACACTCTTTTTTTACTTTAAAACTAAAAAAAATTATTTTGGCTGGGGAGTATAGTGGTATCTACCGTAGCTTTAAATTGCATTTCCCTGATGCCTAATGCTATTGAGCATTTTTCACAGGCTTGCTGACCATTTGGATATCCTCATTTGTAAAGTAGACGTCCAAGACTATTGCCCATAATTTTATATGGCTTTCATATGTATTTTTATGAATTTTTATGGATCTTATATATTTTGAGTAGGAGTGCTTTGTTATTTAAACACATTGCAAATATCTTCTCCAACTCTGTGGCTTGCCTATTTTCTTCATTTTCACTTTTAATAAAAAGAAGATTTAAACTTTAATGAATTCCCACTTACAAAAATTTTATGATCACTGCTTTTATGCCCTCTTTAATAAATCTCTGCTTACTCCAGTGTCATTCTTCTATGCTATCATTTTTCTATGATACCAACTGGACACTTCATTTTTCAGCTTTAGTATTCAGATAAACAATTCTTCCAATATTTATTTTTGTATTCAGTGTGAGCTACACATGTTTTTTTTTTTGAGACAGACAGAGCGAGCAAAGGAGGGGTAGGCAGAGGGAGAGACAAAATCTCAAGCAGACTCCACAGTCAGCACAGAGCCAGACATGGGGCTCAAACTCATGAACCATGAGATCATGACCTGAGCTAAAATCAAGAGTCTGACGCTTCACCGACTGAGACACCTAGGCATCCCTACAGACCATTTTTATATGGATGTTCAATTGACTCAATGTTATTTATTGATAAAAACACCATTGTTCAGCACTGTTTGGCAGAGTCACCTTTGTCATAACTATTTCACGTATGTATGGACCTTCTTTCTGTGCTCTGTTCTTTTTTATTGGTCCCATGTGCTAATTTCAGGTTATTCTTAAGTATTCTTTGTATGTCTTGATGTCTGGCTTTACCTGTCTTATAAATTCTACAACATTTTTCCTTCAGATTGTCTTGACTATTCCAAGTCTTTTGCAATCTCTTACAAATTTAAAAAAATTTAATGTTTTTATTTATTTATTTCTGAGAGAGAGAGACAGCGTGAGCAGGGAAGGGTCAGAGAGAGAGGGAGACACAGAATCTGAAGCAGGCTCCAAGCTCTGAGCTAGCTGTCAGCACAGAGCCCAACAGCAGGGCTTGAACCCACGAACTGTGAGACCATGATCTGAGCCGAAGTCGGACGCTTAACTGACTGAGCCACCCAGGTGCCCCTGTAATCTCTTACAAATTTTAATAGAAGCGTATTAAATTCCATAGAAAGTTCTGTATAGATTTTGATAGACATTACACTGATCATTTGCTAAGTTTACAGAGGACCAGAACATATAAAATATTCTACTCCAAAGCATGATATGCCTCCCTATTTGTTTAGGTTTTCTTTAGTGTCTCTTAAAAAGGTTTTAAGGTTTTTGGTGTAGAGGTTGTATATTTTATTAAGTTTGTTCCTAGGCATTTGAGTTTTTAATGCTATTATAAATAGTAGCTTTTGAAATTTTACTTTTACTTTTCATTACTAGTATTCAGAGTTACAATTAATTTCTAGGCATTGATTTTATATCCAACAAACTTTCCAAATTTGTTAATTTTAATGGTTGCTTGTAGATTCTTTTTTTCCTGTGTATAACATGTCATCTGTGAATGTCATTTGTGAATGTTACTTAAAATTTTGTTTCTTCTTATCATCTAACTGAACTAAGTACAAACTCTAGTACAATCTGGAACATAAGTAGAAATTCTCACTCCATTTTCATCTCTGGAAAAACATTTAGTATTTCATGGTTAAATGTGTGTATGTTGTGTGGTTTTTTGTAGGTAGAGTTAATCATATTAGAGATATTTATTTAAATTCCTCCTTTCCTAAGAATTATATGATAAGGAATGGGTACTGAATTATATCAAAAGATTTTCCTGTAATTATTCACATGATATGACTTTCCTCTATTATTATGTTGATACTAGATAATTAATGATATATATATTTTTTACCACTAGACCCAATTTCTACTCCTGACATCTCAGTATTTGTGATATTTACATCATATCTGTCTATATATATATAAATATTTCTTATATATATCACTGGAGGTGATATATATATATCCCACATATTATATTATATGTGATGTACATATACAGGCATATATACATACATATTTCACATATGTACATATGATATATGTGTTATGACTATAACATTACATGTATGCATCACATATACAATTTAATATTATATATGTATTATACACATATACCTATATGATACCCAATAATCACTGATTATGTTAACAAATTCTAAAATATTTTTGCATTTATGTTTCTGAGAGATACATGTCTTATAGAAAGTTTTTCAAAAAGTTTAAATTTCCTATAGTTGTTTATGATAACATCCATTATATTTTAGTATCTTAGGACCTATGGAGATGATCCTTTTCATGTTGATACTGGCATACTTTGTGTTCTCTCTTTATCAGTTTTGACATGAATTTATGACTGTTATCAAATTTTTCTTAAAGAAATAACTTTTGTCTTTGTCCAATTCCTCTAGTGTGCCATTGTTTTCTCTTTCAAAACTTTGTCTTTGTTATTTTTTCCTTATTTCTTTGGGTTTAATTTACTTTTCTTTTGCTTCTTGAGAACATGGAATTGTTACCAAAACTAACCATAGGTGAAACAAGTCTCAACAAATTCCAAGAAAGGCTGAAAGTCAGTGATCTGTCCATTTCAAGAAGAAAAAAGAGTAAATTTCAATGAGTCTAATTTTTTATTTCATTCAATTAAACATATTTTGAATTTCAAAGCTTTTTTTTCCCTTTTGACTTGGAATTTTTTGGAAGTAAATAACCTAACCTCCAAATATTTAGTGATTTTTTTCACGTGTAAGTATGGATTTGTTTCTTCCAACTTTTATTTCTATCATTATTATTGTTTCATATGTTTTGAGCTAATGCCTTATTAGGTGAACACAAATTTAGAATGTTGACATCTTCCTCAATGACTTTTTAAAATTCTAAATGTCCCTTTTTACTTCTAGAAATTTTCTTTGTTTAAAGTGTGCTTTATATATATAAACAAAAACTTTCTTTTGATTAGTGTTTGCAACGTATAACTTTTTCCAACATATTTTCTTTTCCTTTCAGACTTTTAAAATCCTTACATTAAGTTGTTTCTCCAATATGCAGAATACAGATTTTTAAAATATTTTATATACTTTGACAAAAAAAAAGTATACACTTAAGATGTACACGGTCTTTTGATATATGGAATAGATATATTTTATTTTTTTAATTTTTTTTAATGTTTTATTTATTTCTAGGAGAGAGAGAGAGACAGCATGAGCAGGGGAGGGTCAGAGAGAGAGGGAGTCACAGACTGAAACAGGCTCCAGGCTCTGAGCTGGCAGTCAGCACAGAGCCCGACGCGGGGCTCGAACCCACGAACCGCGAGATCATGACCTAAGCGAAAGTCGGACGCTTAACCGACTAAGCCACCCAGGCGCCCCAGAATAGATATATTTTAAACTCCAATCTGATAATTTGAGTTATTAATTAAAATAACAATTCAACCATATTTACTATCGATCTCTTTAATCCTCATTATGATTTACTCTTCTCATTACAGAGACATGGAATTGAAACAATTAGTGTCCACTGAATCTGGGGCCTTCCTCTTAAAGATAGAGAAGTATAAGGAGAAACTACCTGCTGAATAGTTAATAGGGCTATCTATTGAGCTTGAGATCAGGTGAGGCTGCTTGGCATCCTGGGAAAAAGGTTGGATTTTAAATTCAGACTTGCATTCACACCTTGCCTCACTTTCTAGCCATTTTACGTTAGGCAAATTTTTAATCTCTCTGATATCCAATGTCCTTATACATCAGTGAGGAAAAAAATAAATAGCTAAATCACAAGGATGATGTGAGACTCTGATACAATTTATGAAAACAGCTAACATAGGAACCACCACATACTAGAGGCTGAAGAATTAGTAGCCATAGTTAGAAGCAAACTCCTTCCCTTGGACTTGTCTCTCAGGTTGCCAATTAACATCATTTGTGATGAGAGGGAATTCAATAAGTGATTCTCTTTGTATTTAAGGGAAGTTATTTTATGTTGTCCTCACAGAAGTCTGATGAACAAAGTATGTTTTATTATTTTGTAGAAGAAACTTTGATCCAGAGACAACTGAATAAAGTTTAGGCATTAAAACTGTCATGATTTGTGTTGCCAGAATTCTTTAAAAGCACTATCCTTTCACCAAAGGACAGGAGGAGCTAAAGCAGTTAGTTAGAATACACATTCTCAGATGCTATACTATTTAGAAAACTACCGATTGTTCAAACTCTATTTCTGCTTTTCAATCCTTTGCATAACCTGAAATATCCAAGAATTCATTTTGTTTGTTTTTATTATTTTCTGTCACTACGTACCTACCATTGCTTTTTGCAACAGTGTACTAAATATAAAGACACAAGCCCATAGTGGGTGTTAAGAGGTCTGATGTCTAAGCTTGACTATGCCAATCATTAAAAGTCGCATTAAAAGTCACTGCTTTTTGTCTCTTGTGGATAAAATGAGGGGCTTAAATATATTTCTAAGGTCTTTTTCAGAACTACAAATTTATGATTATATGGATCCAATGATTATAACGCCAACAATAAATTATTAGGAGAGTTCTGTCATAAAATCCTTCTTGGTACTATTGGATTTACTGTTGGGCAACTCATATTCAGCATGAATAACAATACTTGCCTTGAGAAGTCTGTAAATAACTCATCGAACCACTGCAGAGTTCTCCCTGGTCTACATAATGTTTTCTGCTGGAATGTTCAATAAATAGTTACTGATATATCCTTGAGTACAGGAATGTTTTTGAAACCCCAATGCTTCTTTCTATTTCACAGTGGGAACAATCAGGATGGACTCTTAAAATTGCTTTTACAGTTTTATGACTTGTTTAGAACTCTTCATTCCATTCTCAAAGAAAAATGGGCATATTCAAGTTCACCTAAGATGAACTCCTGTAAAGCTATCCACTAAAAGATTGAATGATGTGCAGAAGCAACATGCACAAGGAATGAACTCTGGCAAGATATTTGCATTGATCACCCTTGGAATGTAAAAGAAAAAAAAAAAAAAAGACAGTGAGAGAATAGAAAAGAATCGGATTACTTGGCAACTGATAATTCCCACAGCATACAGAACAAGGGTGATGCAGCAGAATACAGTAGACAGTATTAAGTGCTTGTGAAACCAGGATAGGAATAGTTTTCTATTTAAAATTTATTAGGTTGTTTTGCACAGGACAGTACAAAACTGATTTGTGATAAAGCCAATCAGAATAAAAGTGCATATCAGATTTTTTTAAAGGTGTAACCTTATTTCTTCAGGATTTTACACTATCTAGAATAACAAGAAAACATAATAACTCATAATCAGACAAATGTAAAGTGTCTAAAGGCTATAAATTCACAATATGAGAGGATACTGAAGATTTTAACTTTAATAGGAACTAACGTCAGAGTACACTTCTGATAAAAACACATAAAAAATCAAAGATCAAAAAAGTAGTTAGAGATGACTTAGGACTAGTATAAAGACATTGAATTGAAAATCACTACAAGGGGTTTAGTTCTGAGTAGATCACTAAATATGTAAACTTAGATATAACTTCTCTACCCCCATCATGTCTTCTTCTAAAAGAAGTCAAGGGAATTTGTCAAAATCAATGGTCTCAAACAGTGGTCCATGAATTCCTTGGAGACCCTGGAGCTATACAGTGCATATAAATTTATTAATGTACTGAGTATTGTAAATAAATAGTATGTTTGGTATGCCTTATGAACTACAATGTATCAAGCACATTTACTATTTCAGTGAAGGGAAATATGTTATAATACCTTACTAGCTAGGTGACAGTGGGAAAAGTTATTTAATCTGTCTGTGACTCAATTTCCTCATTTATAAGTTCAGGATGATAACAGAAAAATCTCTTCATAGGTGTGTTAGGACCATTAAATAGCATGATTAAGAAACGCTTTTAGAAGAGCACTTAGTAAAGATAGACATTTTAATTGTCATGATTATTATTACTATAATTTTTTAAAAACATTGAATTAACAGTAGCTTATCATTATGTATATTTTCAGTGAATATTAAAATACAATGACTGGATATAAAATTAATATGCTGAAATCTGTTGCATTTTTTACACTAATAATGAAGTAGAAATTTAAAAAGCGATCTCATTTAAAACTGCACCAAAAATAATCAAATACCTAGGAATAAACGTCACCAAATTGGTGAAAAACCTGTACTTTGAAAACTATAAAACATTGGTGAAAGAAATTGAAAATGACACAAGCAAATGGAAAGATATTTCATGCTCATGGACTGTAAGAACCAATATTGTTTAAATGTCTACACTACCCAAAGAATCTGCAGATTTCTGCAATCCCTATCAAAATACCAACAACATTTTTCACAGGGCTAAAACAAATAATAATAAAATTCAACAGAACCTTGAATAGGCAAAGCAATCTTTAGCATGAACAAAGTTGGACGTATCACAATCCCAGATTTCAAGATATACTACAAAGCTGTGATAATCAAAACATAATGGTACTGACACAAAAACAGACACATAGATCAATGGAAGAGAATAGAGAGATAAACAATTATATGGTAAATTATTCTATGACAAAAGATGCAAGAATATACAATGGGAAAAGACGGCCTCTTCAACAAATGGTGCTGGGCAAACTGTATAGCTACATGCAAAAGAATGAAATTGGACCACTTTCTTACATCATACACAAAAATATACTCAAAATGGATTAACAACCTAAGTATGAGAACAGAGCGCATAAAACTAGAAGAAAACACCGGCAGTAAATTCTCTAGTATTGGTCATGGAAACATTTTCCTACCTAGGTCTCATCAGGCATGGGAAACTAAAGCAAAACTAAACTATTGGAACTACACCAAAACAAGAAGCTTTTGCACAGTAAAGAAAACTATCAGGGTGCCTGGGTGGCTCAGTCAGTTGAGCGTGCGACTTCAGCTCAGGTCATGATCTCATGGTTCGTAGGGCTCTGTGCTGACTGCCAGCTTGGAGCCTGGAGCCTGTTTCGGATTCTGTATCTCCCTCTCTCTCTGACCCTCCCCTGCTCTCTCTCTCTCTCTCTCAGAAATAAATAAAACATTAAACAAATTTTTTTAGGGGTGCCTGGGTGGCTTAGTCGGTTAAGCGTCCGACTTTCGCTTAGGTCATGGTCTCGCAGTTCGTGGGTTCGAGCCCCGCGTCAGGCTCTGTGCTGACTGCCAGCTCAGAGCCTGGAGCCTGTTTCAGTCTGTGACTCCCTCTCTCTCTGACACTCCCCTGCTCACGCTGTCTCTCTCTCCTAGAAATAAATAAAACATTAAAAAAAATTTTAAAAAAAATTTTTTTAAAAGAAAACTATCAACAAAACAAAGGCAACATGCTGAATGTGAAAAGATATTTATAAATGATATATCCAATTAGGAGTTTATCCAAAATATATACAGAAACTATAAAAATCAATACCCCCAAACAAAAACCAAACAAATAATCTGATTTAAAAATGGACAGATGACCTGAATAGACATTTTTCCAAAGAAGACATATAGGTGGCCAGCAGATACATGAGAAAAGATGCTCAACATCACTCATCATCAGGGAAATGTGAATCTAAACCACAATGAGATATTACCTCAGATCTGTCAAAATGCTAAAATCAAAAAGACAAGAAATAACAACTGTTGGCAAGAATGTGGAGAAAGAAAAACCTTCATGCACTTCTGGTGGGAATGCAAATTGATTCAGTAACTGTGAAAAACAGTATGGGCGTTCCTCAAAAAATTAAAATAGAATTACCCTATGGTACACTATTAATTCTACTATAGGTCTTTACCCCCCAAAAATGAAAGCACATATCTAAAAAGATACACTCAATCCTAGGTTTATTGCAGTGTTCTTTACATAACCACGATATGGAAGCTACCCCAATGTTCAGCCATAGATGAATAGAAAGATTAGTATATGTATATACAGTGGATTATTACTCAGCCATAAAAAATATTTGAGACCTTGCCATTTGCAACAAATGGATGGACCCAGATGGTACAATGCTAAGTGAGTAAGTCAGCCAGAGAAAGACAGTTACCATATGATTTCACTCATATGTGTAATTTTTTTAAAAATGAACAAAGAAAAAAAGGAGATAGAAAAAAAATTAAAAACCCAGATTCTTAAATACAGAAAACAAACTTCTGGTTGTCAGGGGGGAGGGGAATGGGGAGGATGGGTGAGACAAATAAAGGAGACTGAGTATACTTATTGTGATGAGCACTGAGTACTGTATAGAATTATTGAATCATTATATTGTATGCCTGAAATTAATATAACAGTGTACTTCTACGTCAATAATTAATTAATTATAGTTCTAGATGGACACAGGGAAAAACATACAATGATCAGGTAGGCCTGCAAGGTATGTTTTGAACTTAGAAAAGTTATTGTTCTGGTTATTTGTTGCTACGAAACAAACCTGGCCCAAACCTACTAGCTTAAGACAATCATCTTATTTTGCTCATGATTTTGTGCATCAGGGTTCAAGAAAGACACAACTGGGTGGTGTGCCTGATCCCTGTGGATCAGCAGAAGCACCTGGGACTGGAGACTCCACACCCAATTTGTGGGAGGAGACTGCACAAGGCTGTGAATTGCAGGAGGCATGGATGTTAAGAGCATTTTTGGAATGGTTGAGGTGGAGAATGTCTGGTGTGAGAGTCTTTATACCCCCTTTCAGTTCTTAGACTCCATGAATCTAATTGGTACTGGCTTAATGGGCAGCAGAATGCTTTTATTGATAGAATGCTGCCATGCTTCAGGCATTCTCAGTGCTATTTTTGGTGGCATAGTTTTATTTCTTTCCCAGGACAGAAAAGCAGCATATTCTACCCACTTCAGACACATTTGCCATTTATAAGCCTATAAGTGTCATTTCACCATTTATTTCCCTCTGTGTATTAGAGTGTGAGCTCTCTTCCTATTTAATATTTAAATATTGTCCTGGATTGCTCTTCCAATATGTCAAATATTGAAGATGAAAGTCAAAGAAGATTTTTGTTTTTGGGGTTTGTGGAACAGACCTCAGAAAGAGACAATGTGAATAGATGATTTTTTTCTTAAAAGAGAGATCTTGTAGGACTATGCTGAATTTCTCTCCATCCCAAAGTATTCTTGTTTTCATCTAAAAGTATTTTTAAGGATCAAGTGGTTTCTGTCAAAGAGGCCTAAACATCTTCAAAGTGCAACTTAATTTGCATAGACAGAGAAGGTGCCTTTTAGCATGACACAGAACTTCAGAATTTGTTCTCAAATCTATATATGATTTAGGATTAATTTTTTTTTTCATGTGTAGCTCTTCAACTGGAAAACTCAAGTCTTAATTTTCAGACTAGGAGTTTTCAAATTTTGCTCCAGGATTGAATGAAGTCTTCTAGGATCTTCCAGGTTCTTGATTGGCTGCTCTGTAAGTTCTTAGTCATAGAATGCCTCTCCTTTTGTTTAAGGCCTGAGTTGTATGCTTCTGCTATTTATATATACCACTTATCACTTCTTGTGTTTTATTTTATCCAGTGACAATCATCAGGTTGGATGTCTTTTATCTTGGCTGGAGTTGGTATACTGCAGATCATGTTACTTCACTGAATATGTCTATCTGACTTTGTCCTATAACTTTGGATGTTCATCACACAGTACACAAATTTGTGAAAAGTGAAACTTACAGGTAAGACACAGATGGTTGAACAGATTTCCTAACTTGTTGTTGACTCATGATTATAGGACTCAGACAAAATAAATGATTAAGCTCTTGTAGAGTTGTTGTTTTTCTAGGAATTCTGAATTGTAGCCAATGCATTTTCCTGAAATCTAATTTCCATTTTAAGTTTTAGTATCTTGTCTCCACTGCCACTGAAGACAAAAAACTCTTGTCAGAAACGTATGCATTAAATACACTCTTTTTGGGCTTATTTGTACTATTTTAGACTTAATTTTTGACTGCCTTACTGTGATTATGAGAGTAAATAAACCACAAAATGTACCCTCTGTTGGCCCAATTACTTGGTAAAATAAAATCAGTCTTATTTCCCTCTAAAACTTTTAAGAATAGACAGCGACAGTGTATGGAACTATTTAAAAAACCATAATTAGTCTTGCTAGTTAGCTTTATTTTCAACAGAAAAAGGGGTTGAATGAGTCATGTCAAGTGATCCATGAGATTAATATAGACAAAAATGTCATAGCCTCATGCATGCAGCTGTGAATGGCATATCTACTTTGCCATCTGTATACTTAATGGACAAAATGTCCCAGTGACTGCTTCAGGGTTTAAAGTAACTCAGTTATCAGCAGCCACATTTCCTGTTGTCTAATACTCAAATTCAATTCTATTGGGAACTTCAGTCTGGCTCTTGGGGTAGGTAGAAAAATCTGCTAACCATATTATACTCTTTCATAAACCACACTGAACTGGACTATTAGCTAATACTGAGTAAAAGCAAATACCATTTAGTTTGAGAAAGTACTGTGGAGTGATGTTCATTCTCACTGCATTTATATTTTAGCTCAGTAGTGGAAATGAACAGTGTATGGTAACATAGCAACTATTATTTCTCTCTGTGATAAATAAGATCTGTAAGTAAATCATTCTATAAAGTAAATATAGCATGTTTAATTTAAACCCTATTTGGATAAATTTCTATAGTGACTGCTACATTATTCTTTCTACACTGAAAAAATATATAGCATTTTTCCAGGGATAAATTTCCCCTTTTATATTATCTGCCAAATCAAAATTTTAATGTTTATGTTGCTTTTGGTATAATTCTCTCAATTTTCACAATGACATTTGCTACTAATTTTTTAATACACTTTATTGAAGAGTTATAGATTTACAGAAAAATTAAGCAGATAGTACAGAGAATTCCCATATATTTCCCCCAACACATAGTATCCCCTATTATTAACATCTTGTAATAGTATGGTAACACTTACTACAATTAATGAACCAGTATTGATATATCATTATGAATTAAAGTTCTTATTTTAAATTTTACTTTCTGTTGTACAGTTCTAGGAGTTTTGATTAGTGTATATTGTAATTTACCCACAGAATAGTATATAATGTAATAGTATAATAGTATAATGTAATTTATTACACAGAATAGTATAATTTGCCTTTTCCAGGATGTTGTCTAGTTGAGCTCATACAGTATATATTCTTTTCACGCTACCTTATTACACTTAACAGAAAGTATTTAAGATTTCTCTGTTATCATTTTGTTGCTTCATAGCTCGTACCTTTTTATCTCTGACTAATATTCCATTGTATGATGTACCATAGTTTGTTTATCCATTCACTATTGAAGGACATCTTGACTGTTTCCAAGTTTTGATAATTATGAATAAAGCTGCTGTAAACATTCATGTGTAGGTTTTTATGTATACATAATTTTCAACTCATTTGAGTAAATACTAAGCAGTGTGATTGCTAGTCACATGATGAGCCTATGTTTATTTAGCTTTGTGAGAAACTGTCAAACTATCTTTTAAAGTGGCCATACCATTTTGCATTTCCACCAGTAATAAATGAGAGAGCCTGTAGCTCCACATCATCACCAGCATTTGGTGTTATCAGTGTTCTCGATTTTGGCTGCACTAATAGTTGTGTAGTTGTCTCTCTCTGTTATTTTAATTTGCAATTCTTTAATGATGTGTGACGTAGAGCATCTTTCCATATGCTTCTTCGCCATCTGTTTATCTTCTTTAGTGAGGTGTCTCTCTTAGTCTTTTGCCATTTTAACCAGGTTGTTCTGGTCTTACTGTTGAGTTTAAAGAGTTCTTTGTATATTTTGTATAACAGCCCTTTGTCAGATACGTGTTTTATAAATATTTTCTTTTAATTTGCGTTTGTCTTCTTAGTCTTATAGCAATGTCTCTGAAAAGTTTTTAATTTTAATAAAGGCTAGGTTATCATAATTTTCTTTCACAGGTCACGCTTTTGATATTCTTTCTAAAAACTTATCAACAAATCCACTGCCCCTATCATTGACTAATGTTATCGTCTCGGCATTTTATGGTTTTTCAATTTAGCTTTAGATCTTTGAGACATTTTGAGTTAATTTTTGTGAAAAGTGTAGGTTTTCTGATGAGATTTTGTTGTTGTTGGCAAATCTATGTCCAGCTGTTCCAGCACCATTATTTCAAATGATCATCCTTTTCCATTGAATTGCCTCTACTCTTTTGTCAAAGATCACTTGATTGTATTTGTGTGGGTCTATTCTGAGCTCTCTAATTTGTTCCACTGACCTATGACCTATTTGACTTTTGTTTGCCAGTATCATGCTTCTTGGTTACTGTAGCAAGGCAGAAAGTCTAGAAGTCAGGTAATGTCAGTCTTCCTAGTCTATTCTAGGTCTTTGGTCTTTCCACAAACTTCAGAATCATTTTTTCCACATCTTACTGAGATTATGACTGAATTTGCATTGAATCTATAAAGTCAGGAAGAATTGACATCTTAATAATGTATAATATAGACACATTAGAGAATTCATATTTGAGCCATAATCATGGAATATGTCTCTATTTATTTAGATCTTCTTTGATTCATTTCATTAGAGTTTTATAATTTCCTCATAGAAATTCTGTACATGTTTTGTTAAGCTCATACCCATGGATTCTTTTCTTCCTCCTTCTCCTTCTTTGGTGTTAACTTAAATGGTACTGTGTTCTTAACTTCCCAATTGTTCATTGCTGGTATATAGGAAAGTAACTGATATTTTTGTATTTTTATCTAGTATTCTGCAACCTTCTTATAATCACTTATTAGCTACAGGAGTTTTGTTGTTGCTTATTATTTGTTATTTTCTATAATCTTGTCATCTGCAAACAAAGACATACAGTTCCATTTCTTCTTTCCTACTCTATATAGTTTTTATTTCTTTTTCTTGTCTTATCAAATTTACTAGACTTACTATTTCAATGTTAAATGAAAGTTGTGGAAGGGATATTCTTTCCTTATCCCCAATCATAGAGGGAAACATCTATTTTCTCATCACTAATATGATGTAGTTGTAGGCTTTTTAAAGATGTTCTTTATCAGGTTGAGGAGTTCTTTTCTATTCCTAATTTGCTGAGACTTTTTATCATGGATTTTTGCAAAGCTTTTTCTAAATCTAATCATATCTATTATTTAAATATTTATACTTTTTTTCCTTAATCAGATGATCATATGATTTTTTTAATTTAAACTGTCAAAGAAATGGACTACATTAATTGATTTTTGAAGTTGAACTAGCCCTACATACCTAGAATAAATCTCACTTGGTAATGGAATATAATTCTTTTATTGTTAGATTTGATTTGATAATATTTTGTTGAAAAAAATCTACATCTACATCTATATTCAGGAGAGATACTGGTCTGTAAACCTTTATCTGGTTTTGGTATTAGTGGAATGTTGGCCTCATAGACTGTTAAGAAATGTTTCCCTTGCTTCTATTTTCTGGAAGAGATTGTAGTTGTTATCAATTCATCCTTAAATACTTGGTAGAATTCATCCATAAAATCATCTTGGGGCATCAGTAGATTAAATGTCCAACTTTTGATATCAGCTCAGGTCATGATCTCATGGTCGTGGGATGGAGCCCTGCATCAGGCTTTGTGTTGAGCCTGGAGCCTGCTTGGGATTATCACTCTGTCTCTCTGCCCCTCCCTCTCTATCTCATGCACACAGGTCCTCTCTCTGAAAATAAATAACATTGAAAAAATAAGTTCACTTTAAAAAACCATCTTAGCCTTGTGCACTTTTCCAGAAGTTATTATTAATTCAATTTCACTAGTACATGTATGCCTATTCTGATTCTCTATTTCTTCTTATCTAAATTTTGATAATGTGTGTCTTTCAAGGAATTGGTACACTTCACCTATATTATCAAATCTCTGGGCATAGAACTGTTCAAAAATTCTTTTATTATTCTTTTAATGTCTGGGGACTAAGTAGTGATACTCCTTTTTCTTTTTTAATGTTTTATTTTTTTCTGTGAGAGAGAGAGAGAGAGANCCGACTAAGCCACCCAGGCGCCCCACCTTTTCCTTTTTTTAATGTTTGTTTTTGAGAGAGGGAGAGAGAGACAGCCCGAGAAGGGGAGGAAAAAGAGAGAGGGAAACACAGAATCCAAAGCAGGCTCCAGGCTCTGAGGTATCAGCACAGAGCCCAACGCGGGACTCAAAGTCGGGAACTGTGAGATCATGACCTAAGCTGAAGTCAGACACTTAATCGACTGAGCCACCTAGGCACTCCTTAATTTCTGATATTAGTAACTTATGCCTTTTCTGTTTTCTTATCTAACCTTTCTAGAGATTTATCAATTTTTAAAAAGTCTTTTCAAAGAATCAGCTTTGATTTCATTGATTTTTCTTTTGATTTCTTGTTCAAATTTCATTGGTTTCTACTCTATTTTTCTTTGGGGATTTTCCATATTAGTTTCTACTTTAATTTTATTATGATCTGAGAGCATACTTTGTATGATTTCTCTTCTTATAAATTTATTAATGTGTGTTTTATGGCACTGTATGTGGCCTATCTTGGTGAATACTCCCTGTGAGTTTGATATGAACATATACTTTGTTGTAGTTAAATGTAATATTCTATAAATGTCAGTTATATCCAATTGATTAATGATGCTATTCAGTTCAACAATATGATTACTGATTTTCTGCTTCATGAATGAGTCAATTACTAATAAATGGGTATTCAGGTCTCCAACTATGAATGAATTTGTCTTTCTCTTTGCAGTTTTTAGTTTTTGCCACACTGTTGTTAGGCACATATGTATTAAAAATTATTATCCCTTCTTGGAGAATTGACTCCTCTATCATTTATGCAATGCACCAATTTATCCCTGATATTTTCTACATTCTGAATTCTGCCATATCCTAGATTAACAAAGTCACTCCAGCATTCTTTTGATTAGTGCTACCATGGTATGTGTTTCTTCATTCATTCATTCACTCATTCTTTATTTTTGAGAGAGAGGGGATGGAGGGAGGAAGGGATGGAGGGAGGGGAGAAAGAGAGAGAGAAAGAAAGAGGAAGAGAGAGAGAGAGAGTGAGAGAGAGAGAATCCCAAGCAGGCTCTGCACTATCAGCATGGGAGCCTGACATGGGCCTCAAACTGACAAACTGTGAGACCATGACCTGAGCTGAAATCAAGAGTCCTATGCTTAACCAACTAAGCTATCTAGGTGCCTTTTCCCTTTGTTTTTAAACCATTTTTATCTTTATATTTAATGTGAGTTTTCTGCAGACAATCTATAGTTGGGTCTTGTTTTTTGATCCACTCTGGCAATCTCTGTCTTTAAACAGGTATATCTAGACCATTCACATTTAAAGTGATTATTGATGCAGTTGGATTAATATCTACCATGTTTCAACTGTCTTCTATTCATTGCACTTGCTATTTCTTACTCTTTTTAAAATCTACTCTTCTAATTTTTAATTGATAATTTTATATAATCCCATTTTCTCTCCTACTTTAGCATATCAATTATATGCCATTTTTAAATTATATGCCTTAGAGTTTGCAATATACATTTACAATTAATCTGTGTTAACTTTCATATAACAGTAAACTGCTTCATGGTCAGTATAGGTACCTAATAACAGTGTATTCCAGATTCTTTTCACCCATTTCTTATAGGATTGTCATTCCTGTCACTTATCCATATACCGGAACCCCTCAATATAATATTGCTGCTAATATTATGTACACACAGTTATCTCTCAGTTTAAGAATAAAAGTAAAATGTTGGATTTACCTTCATTTATTCCTTCTCTAATACTTCTCCTTTCTTTATATATCTCCTAGTTTCTGACATATCATTTTCCTTTTCTGTGAAGAACTTTTAACATTTCTTATAAATGTTTGCTGGCAAAAATGCCCTCAATTTTTGTTTGTTTGATAAAGTATTTCTTTCTCCTTCACTTTTGAATTGTAATATTGATAGACATTTCTAGATTAGTGTTTTTCTTTTTCAACTCTTTAACTATTTCACTCTACCCTCCTTTCGTGTGCATGATTTCTGGGTAGAAGTCCAAGATAATTCCATCCTTGTTCTTCTATAGATAAGGGATATCCTGCCTACTACCCTGCTTTTTTCAAGGTTTTCTTTTATTTATTTTTTACTTACTTTTTAAATTTTTAATGTTTGTATTTATTTTTGAGAGAGACAGAGGCAGAGCATGAGCTCGGGAGAGGCAGAGAGAGAGAGAGGGAGACAAAGAATCTGAAGCAGGCTCCGGGCTCTGAGCTGTCTGCACAGAGTCTGACATGGGGCTCGAACTCATGAATCAAGAGGTCGTGACCTGGGCCAAAGTCAGACACTCAACGGATTGAGCCACCCAGGTTCCCCTCAAGGTTTTCTTTTAGTCTTTGGTTTTCTATGGCTTAAATATGATATACCTAGGTGTAGATTTTTTATTTTTGTTTACTTATTGTTTTTGGTTATTTATCCTGCTTAGTGTTCTCTGAGCTTTCTGGGTCTGTTGTTTAGTGTCTACCATTAAAGAATTTAAAAAATTCCCCATCACTATTAACTCAAATAACTCTTCTGCTCTTTTCTCTCTTGCCTCTACTTCCAGTATTCCCATTATGCATATTTTACATCTTTTGTAATTGTCCCACAATTCTTGGATTTTTTTATTCTTTTGTGTTCATATTTTTCAGATTATTTCTTGCCTACCTATTTTGTTAGTTACAGGAAAGACTACGTTAATATCTCTCATATGACTGTGGAAACGCATATTTCCCCTTCTGGTTCTGTCACTTATTGTTATATGTGTTTTGAAGCAATCAGTGTATATACATACAGGAATATTACATCTTTCTATTGAATTTACCTTATTATTGTTATGAAACACACTTCTTTATCTTTAATAATCGTGTCAAAAGATGTTTTTCTAATCATACAGCCACTCCCTCTACCTTTTGGTTAGTATTTACAAGCTATATTTTTTCTCTCATTGTACTTTCAAACTATGCGTTACATTTCAATTGTGTCTCTCTTAATAGTACATAGTTGTTAATATAAAATACCTATATTTGCCATAAACCAGTAACCATACTCTTTGAAATTCTTTAAATTTGTGGGAAAAAAGCTATAGATGTCATTTAAAAATATCTGAAGAGAAAAAACTTCTGTACAGTGAAGGAAACAATCAACAAAACTAAAAGGCAACTGACAGAATGGGAGAAGATATTTGCAAATGGCATATTGGATAAAGGGTTAGTATCCAAAATCTATAAAGACCTGATCACCCCCCCCCAAAAAAAACAAATAATCCAGCGAAGAAATGAGCAGAAGACATGAATAGACACTTTTCCAAAGAAGAAATCCAGATGGCTACCAGACACATGAAAAGACATTCAAAATCACTTTTCAGTGAAATACAAATCAAAACCACAATGAGATACCACCTCACGCCTGTTAGAATAGCTAAAATGAACAACTCAGGAAACAACCAGATGTTGGTGAGGATGGAGAGAAAGGGGAACTCTTCTGCAAACTGGTGTAGCCAATATAGAAAACGGTATGGAGGGTCCTCAAAAAATTAAAAATAGAACTACTCTATGACCCAGAAATTGCATTACTAGGTATTTAGCCAAAGGACACAAAAATGTTGATTCAAAGGGGCACATGAACCCCAATATTTATAGCAGTGCTATCAACACTAGCCAAATTAGGGAAAGAGCCCAAATGTCCATCAATTGATGATATTACACACATGTATATACAATTAAATATTACTCAGGGATCAAAAAGAATGAAATTTCACCATTTACCATTTCCATCCAACATGGAACACTCATATGTGGAATTTAAGAAACACAACAGATGAACATAAGGGAAGGGAAGGAAAAATAAGATAAAATCAGAGAGGCAAACCATAAGAGACTCTTAAATACAGAGAAAAAACTGGGAGTTGCTAGAAGAGAGGTGGGTGGGGAAATACGTAAATAAGTGATGGGCATTTGTTAAAATGAGGGCATTTGTTAAAAGCAGGGCATTTGTTGAAATGAGCACTGGGTGTTATATTTACATGAAGAATCACTGGGTTCTTCTCCTGAAATCAATAACTGACTTGAATCTAAATCAAAAAAATAAATATCTGAAGAGAATGTCACTAGGATCCCAACATATCTACTGTGGGAATTCCTTCTGACACAGATGCTCATGACACAGGAAATTTGCTTTCCTTGTGTCAAGAGGAGTAACGGTACTAGAATTTTTTTTAGGATCGTGGACTGTATGGTGGTTGTAAATCCAGAATTCAGCAAGATCACAAAAATTAATACGTAGATGGCAGTGAGATTGACTGTACAGAGTTATTAAACAAGAGTAAATGTTTCATTCCATGAGTGTCACAACAATGGTGACCAATGGAACAAAGAGCTCAATAAAAGGGTAAGCAACGGAGCCCAAAGGCTGGCACGCAATGGGCAGCAGCTTTTGTTACATGTGCAGTGACCCTCTCTTACCTCTCGAGAGAACAAAAAACTAAAAACAGTACTATCTAAATTAATCAATGAAAAGGGGGTCTAAATGGGAACTGGGGTTATACATGTAAGTAACACCAGTGCTTTACAATAATATTTAGAGAATAAGAATTTGGAGAAACAGACTATACTTCCTACTAAACATACTGTGGCCATAAAACATCAAGATTTCTGTTACTGGGGCATCTGGATGGCTCAGTCGGTTAAGCATCCAACTCTTGGTGTCAGCTAAAGTCATGATCTCACAGTTTGTGGGTTTGAGCCCCACACTGGGCTCTGCGCTGGCAAAATGGAGCCTGCTTGGGATTCTCTGTCTTCCTCTCTCTCTTCCCCTCCCCTTCTCTCTCTCTCTCTCTCTCCCTCTCAAAATAAATAAATAAACTTTAAAAAATAAGGAAAAATGTTTTCTGTTACCAGGATGGTTATACCTAGCATATGCTATTCACTCCTCTTCCTGTGCCCCATTCTACTCTGTCATAATTATTTCTGTAAATATCTGTATATCAAAGCTCTTTAAGCATAAGAACTAGATTTAATTCTCTTTTTTAAAAGATCTACTCTCTTAGCGAGCTTCAAATATATAATACAGTATTATTAACTATAGTTACTATGGTGTACATTACATCCCCATTATTTATTTTATAACTGGAAGTTTATACCTTTTGACCATCTTTATCCATTTTACCCCTCCTCCCTTCTCCATCCCTGGCAACCCCCAATTTGTTTTCTGTATCAATGAGTTTGTTTTTGTTTTTGTTTTTTAGATTTTACATGTAAGTAAGATCATATGATATCTATTCTTTCTCTGCCTGACTTTATTTCACTTGACATAACACTTTCAAGATCCATCCATGTGGTTGCAAATGCAAAGATTTCCTTCTTTTTTATGGCTGAATAATGTTCCATTGTGTATGTAACATCTTTGTTGTCCATTCATCCGCTGATGGGCACTAGGGTTTTTTTCACATATACTGGCTCTTGTAAATAATGCTGCAATGAACAAAGGGGTGCATATATCTTTACAAATTAGTGTTTTGGGGATAAATACACAGAGGTAGAATTGCTGAATCAGTTAGTAGTTTCATTTTTAATATTCTGAGAAACCATTATACTATTTTCTATAGTGGCTACACCAATTATTCCCACCAAGCGTACAAAAGGGTTCCCTTTTCTCGACATCTTTGCCAACACTTGTTATTTTCTTGCCTTTTTTAAAAAACATTTTTATTTCTTTTTGAGAGCTAGAGAAAGACCTAGCATGAGTGGGGGAGGGGCACAAAGAGAGAGAGACACAGAATCTGAAGCAGGCTCCAGGCTCTAAGCTGTCAGCACAGAGCCCAACGCGGGGCTCAAATCCACAAACTTTGAGATCACAACCTGAGCTGAAGTGTGACACTTAACCGACTGAGCCACCCAGGCGCCCGTTGTCTTTTTAATGATAGCCACTAAAATGTATGAGTGATAGCTCATTGTGGTTTTGATTTTCATTTCCCTTATGATTAGTGGTGTTGAGCATCTTTTTAAAAATGTCTATTCAAGGATGCCTGGGTAGCTGCACGTCTGACTCTTGATTTCAGCTCAGGTCATGATCTTAGGGACATGGCATCAAACCCCACACTGGGCTCTGTGCTCAGCTTGGAGCCTGCTTAAGATTCTATCGCTCGCTCAAAAAAAAAGAGAAAAAGAAAGGTCTATTCAGATTCTCTCCATTTTTAAAAATCATATTATGGTTTTTTTTGATGTGTATAAATTATTGTTATATTTTGGATACTAAACACATATGAGATATATGCTTTGCAAATATTTTTTTCCACTCTTCCGGTTGCCTTTTCACTTTGTTGATGAGTTCCTTTGTTGTGCAGTGGCTTTTTTAGTTTGATGTAGTCCCACTTGTTTATTTTTACTTTTGTTGCCTTTGCTTTTGGAGTCAGATCCAAAAAATTACCTCAAGATGAATGTCAAGGTACTTACCATCTGTGTTTTCTTCTGCAAGTTTTATGGTTTCAGGCCTTATATTCAAGTCTTCAATCCATTTTGAGCCAATTTTTACATATAGTATAAGATAGGGATACAATTTCATTATTATGCGTGTGACTGTAGAATATACCACCACCATTTATTCAAGACATTGTCATTACCCCATTGTATGTACTTGACTCCTTTGTCATAAATTGACCATTTATTGATAGGTTCATTTCTGGGCTCTCTTTTCTGTTCCATTGATCTATTTGTTTTTATGCCAATACTATCTGTTTTGATTACCATGGCTTTCTAATATAGTTTAAAATCAGGGTGGTATGATGCCAGCACCTTTGTTCTTCTTTTTGAAGCTTGCTCTAGCTATTTAGGGTCTTTTGTGATTCAAAAGAATGTATGATTGTCTGTTCTATTACTGTGAAAAATGCCACTGGTATTTTGATAGAGTTTCAATGAACCTGTAGGTTGCATTGGCTCATATGAACATTTTAACAATATTTCCCAATCCATGAACGTGGAATATCTTTCCATTCATTTGTGTCTTCTTCAGAATTTTCATCAGTGTCTTATGGTTCTCAGTACACAAAACTTTTCACTTACTTGGCTAAATTATTTCCTAGATATTTTAATATTTTTGATAATTGTAAATGGGATTGTATTCAATTTCTTTCTGATAGTTTATTATCAGTGTACAGAACACAAGATTTTTGTATATTGATTACATATCCTGCAACGTTATTAAATTCATTTATTAGTTTTAATTTCTTCTCTTTTTTTGTTGAGTCCTTAGGGTTTTCTATATTCTTAATTCTCTTTGTAACTCCCAATAGTGCCTGGTATGGGAAAAGTATTAGAGTAACTTTTAAAAAAGGGGTACCTGGGTGGCTTAGTTGGTTAAAGCCAACTTCAGCTCAGGTCATGACCTCGTAGTTCATGGGTTCAAGCTTGGCATTGGGCTCTATGCTGACAGCTCAGAGCCTGGAGGCCGCTTCAGATTCTGTATCTCCCTCTCCTTTTGGCCCTCCCCCAATCCTGCTCTGTCTCTCTCCCTCTCTCTCAAAATTAAACGTTAAAAAATAAAATAAAACAAATAAATGAATTAATCAACTAAAATGGCAAAAAATATAATCTTACGATCCTATGTACTTTTGGTTGCCCTGGACGTCAACCTACCTATACTTCACATATCAGAACCATGATCTGTGCTCTACTAGTATTGCCCTACTAGACTTATCATCAGAAGTGCACTGACTTCTGCTTCTAATTCAGCCAATAAGAGGCACCTGCAAATTAAAGGGTGGAAAGATAGAATGACTGATGTATTTGTTTTTCCTCTGTCTCCCTCTTTCAGTGTCATAGTTGTGTTCCTATGACTTCTATCATATAGCTCTTCTCCCAGAGTGCCTTGATGATACTAGAATTTTATCCTGACCTTAACTCCTATACAATGCATAAAAAAATGCTTAATAAGTATTTCTGAGGAAATAATATTTATTGAATGTCTGATGTTAATAGTACCATTTTACAACTTAGAGCAGCAATAATTATTTTTATCCTTTTAGGCTATATTTTTCTTCTTTTTTACCTGAAGAATCAATGTTTTTCCTGCTTTTAAAAACTGTATTGTTTTCCTGAAGTTTGTTAATGATAGGGTAATTTCCCATTTGAAAAAAGATTAATGAGAAAAGAATATATGTAAGGACAGATAAATACTATACACAAACATACACACACATTTTATCTTCATGTACCTTTAACTATACCATTTCTCAGCCTGAAATTTATATTTAAAATTCTTTGTTACTTTTTTCAGTTTCTTAGACTAAAAATACAACCATGTGTGTATTTTTATAAAATGTTAAGAACCCTATTTCTTATAATGAATACATAATGATGAACAACAGAGATATTTATACAAAAATAAGCAGATGAACCAACTAGAAAGAGTTATTTAAATTGTTTTAAATCTTAATGATTTTCAAGCTTATCTCTCAAGAAACCTATCCCGTCCCTTTAATTCCCCAAACACTTACTATAGGCCTATAAAGAGAAATTCTTGACTTCTTTACTGAGGAAAAGGTATATTTATCCTTCTTTCCTCCTCTGTCTGGCTCTGTCCCATGGGAGTGGAAACTTTTTACCAAACTGGCAATATGATAATAAACTGACATCCATCTATGTAGATGTTTCTATTTGATAGTTAAGGTGATAAACATTGTGTTAATAACAATAAACCAGATCACGGAAATCTCTAAATGAAAGTGGTTTTGAAAAAAATATCATCCAGTTCAATTCTCGACGTTGGAATTGAAAGAAATAATGCTCAGATAGGTTCTCTCATTTATCTACGATCATGCATAGGTAAAATACTTGTATTAGATAAAATAGTTCTTTGCACCTTATATTTTTCCTTTGAAAACCAAAAGCCATTATCTGTGCCTTTGTTCTATAAATACAAACTGAGAATACAGACAGGAACACTTAGTGAGCAGCTTGCCTGTTAGTGCCTCCCAAACTGTCATTAACACTAATGGGAGTCACCCATGTACAATAAGCAGAGGATCATTTCTTGAGATTTTTAAAGATTTCTGTGGGTGTTTTGCCTCTTAGAATATTTACTTCTTTTTCTCTTTTATGGAAATTTTTTTTTCCTCCCTGACATTTCAGTGATCACAAGGCAGCTGGGCTCATCTAAAAACAACAAGAACAACAAAAAAGGAAGTGACTATGTGACTGAGGGAAAACGCTAGTCAGTCTATGTTTGAGAGGGTTGCAGACTGTCATCAGGTTTTAAAAGCTAGCAGAAGCTGAAGTGATGGATGTCAGGGATGGTAATTTTTTTCTTTGCAGGGATTGCCATCAAAAGATGGCGCTGTACATATTTTAATGTAACTGCTATACCCAACTCAAACAGTTGCTTTGAAAAAAAGATGAAATTCTGACATTACTTAGATGAGCTGAAAATACTTATGTGATCTTCTTGTTATAATAAAATCCAACAGTGTTGAAAAAAATAGAAATAATCAATGCATGGCTTTAAAAATTCAGTCTCACACATTTAGGAAAAGATTCTACTGCATTCCTAAGGCAACAGCTTGGTGGGTTCTGGGAAATAAGGAGGGAATAGGAAATATTATCCGGTTTTCGTAGATAGTCAGAATTGTTTCTTACAAATAGCACAATAAAAGCACTGGAGAACTGATTGGAGATAAACATTCTTTTGGCCAGTCAAAACATCTGAGTAAAAATTTAAAAATCAATTAATCGACCACACATTTTAGATCATTCGGGACGAACAAATGACCTAATATTCTATAAAGCACAACAAGCATTAGGAAATTCACTGTAATCAGTGAAGCCAAGTCAAATATTTCAATAGAAATATTTCAACTACAGAACGTAGAAAAGCATGTCCTCAATACTGTGCCACGGGTGTACGGTATCTAGTATCTGCCTCACCACAGATGTTCAGAATAAGCATAGAGCTAGTTTTAAGCTAGAGGCCTCTTTTGCTCTACTAGAAGCAATGATGGTCAATGGGCACTGGATAGCAGCTCATGCTCTGATACAACAGGTGCTAACCCTGTGCCCAAGGACCTCAAAATTGGGTACTTTTTTGCTCCATGGGATGTTTTCTAATTTCCTTTCAAATGCCCCTTGGACAGCAGGTCACCTCTCTGTTTTCTTTCTGCTTAGTCTTGTTGGTACTTGGCATTTCTCAATATCCTAAAAGACACTGATGCAAGACCTAGAAAAGCCTGTGTAATATTGATCAATGTACTGAGTCCCGTTCCCAATTTCTTTCTTAGAAATGTCCTAATTCTGTAACTGACATCCTTGTCATCGCTGTTCTATACTTTCCAGGCTCCTAACGTTCCATGAATCAGATTTAAACATTTTTTCTCCTTTTTTTAAAAAATGCATTCACCAAGTAGATCTGAATACTTAGTACTTACAAGGAATGATTCTAGACACTATATTCTGATGGAATGATTAAGACCTACAAATTTCTTGTTCTTGTAAAATACATATTCTACACGAAAAGCCAATTTGAAAACCAACAAAATAAATAAGATAGTTTTATATAATAAGTGCTATAAAAATTAAATAAGGTAGTTTGATACCAAGGGAGAACATTTTTATAGAATGGTTTAAGGCTGCCTATTAGAAGACCTGACCTTTCAGCCAGTGAGAATCATTCACGGAAAGATTAGGAGCTATAGCATCTAGGAAGTAGAACCAGCTAGTACAAAGAGTCCAAGGCAGGAATGAACTTGACAAACCAGAGAATCAGGGGGGAAAAAAAGAAAAGAAAAGAGAGTGAGGCTAAATAAGTCAGAGAAGTGTAGAGAATGAGTAATTTGAGGTAGAAAGATAAGGGGGAACCAAATTTATAGATCCTTGCAGAACGTAGCAGAGATGCTATTTTATGCTAAAGGCAAAGACACTAGAAGATTTCAGACAGAAGAGTAACACATCTGATAACTATTTGTAAGACAATACCCCAGGCTTCTCTGTGGGGAATGAATTGTAGGTGTGGTATTGGGGCAACCACGAAGTCTTCTAGGATGCTGGTTTCAGGTAACCTGGCTAATGCCAGGCAACATATGATGATGTTGTGACCAAAGTAAGTAGTATTAAGATGGAGAAAAATGGAAAGATTTATGAGAGAGTTTAGAGGTATAACACACAGGACTTCCTGATGGAAAGGAGGTAATAGTGAAGAAAAGAAAGAGATCCAGAGGATTCATACCCTGAGATAGAAATTCTGAGAGAGAAACGTGGTTTGGATTATCTATATTCATACTGAGATCTCACGTAGGCTACTTGGTTTCCATTTTGCTAGTGTGGAGCAAACTCCAACCCCCCATGGTACACTCCCAGGATTCTTTATAGTGCATCCTAAAGTATCCAGAGGCAGATTCCCTAAGAAGCTTAAAGAAGTTTAACCTTTAGAGCTCTTCACATGCACTGGCTCCTTCTAAGGTCCAAAAAGGAGTCCTAGCAACATATTCAAATGTTCCTGTTTCTGTAACATTTACAAAAAGAATGTAATTCAATTATATTGGTTAGGATTGTTTTCCAATTTCTTCAAATTTCCCTTCATGTGGCCTTAAGGGTGCACATGCACCCAGTGATGGGGAAGTTGAGTTTGGGACATATTTCATTGAGGTTTACTGGGATATAATGGCTTGTGGTAACTTCCATCAAGAGTTCTGGTACAATAGATACCTTCTGTTAATATTGCTGCTCACTCTACCGTGCCATGAAATTGTAGGGCCAGTGGATGCATTTTAACATGGAAGAGCTTTACCAAACCTGGCAGTAGATGCTACTGAAGGAGAAAAACAAGGCAAAGAAAAAAAATGTGTGGAAACAGAGGTTAATCTGTGGAAAATTCTCTCAATCTTTATATGGGTTAAACGGATTCCTATCAATGCTTATGTAAAATGGAAGTTTCCTCCCAGAAGAACTACATAGGAAGTGCAGTATATGTATAATCTAAATGCAACACACAGTTGCTTGTTTTCTTTTCTGACAAGTATTAACCATGATAGAATTTATCAGTCCTTTTGTTTGTGAGACACAAATCTGTAGCTGTCCCACAAACAGGGAGGACATCTGTATGTGAAGTCACATGTTTTATTTATATGAATTACCTTAAGAAACAAAAACAAAATCTGATCAACCCTGTCAGAGAAAAGATTGAGTTTATCTTCTCTAAATAGAAAATATTACAAAATCATTGTCCTATGAAGCAGCCATCAAAGAGTATATAACCAGAAAATGAAGGTAGTTATAATTATTATTTTTTTCATTCTGAATATTATTAAATGTAATTTTGTTTTTCTAACTGTATGAGTTTAAAAAAATCAGTTCCCCCAAGTTGTAAAACTTTAGGTTCCACAAAACCTAGGTCCACCCTTGCTTTTGTTTGTAGTCAGGATATTGATGAAATTTAAAGGCATTATCTCTTTCTGAGAACACAAATATTTGGATCTGTTAAACAAATATCTGTATGATGCAGCTAAAAGGCAATTGTCATGTAAAGCAAAAGACAATCCTTTAACATTCCATCTTCTTAACACTGACTTGTATAGATAACCTCTCAGATCTTCTGGTATACTTGTCATTTTCAGGCTTTCTTTAGCTCTTACATGAATTTCTTATGTTCAGATTAGTTACTATTGTTGTGACCCAGAAAATGAACATGGCTGCATTAACAATATTTAAAACTCCTTTACTATTTGGAGTGGTGTGTATTTAACAGGCATCTTGTGTTTTGTTTTGGTTTGGTTGGATTTCTTGGGGTGATTGTTGTTGTTTGGAAGAATATTTAAAAATCACTTTGGTTTTAAAGCTAGCCAAAGCCTTAGTCTCTGCTTAGTATTTCACAAGTGCACAACAATCTTTGTCTCTTACATTTTATTCCTAAAGGCGTAAGGAAAATCTGTGGAGAAAATGGCTATAAAATGGCAGATATTTCTACTCCTGATGGGTTTGTGAAACACAGTCGCTTCTCAAAGATCTTAAAGTCAATACTGAAATGGAAAAGCTAAACCAGATGCTATTCTGCCTTATGTTCTATCAAGCAAATTGACAAATTATGATTGTCAAATCCTTATTACTGGCAGTGCTGAATAGAACATAATTTAATTTGCAGATCTTTTGATGTACTTCAGGAAAAGTCCTATAGTTTTATAGCAATTGGACTCAGAAAATTAACCTTAACATACCTGGGTGTTAGTTCATTTCCACGGTGCCAATGAGTAACTAAACAAAATACAGTCTTCAAATAATTTACTGTGTTGTTTGAAAAGATTCAATCAATAAGAACAACAAGCACACTGTAAATAGATAATACTGTCAGGCATGCTACCCACTTAAATACTGGAGAAGCAAGAGTCTCACAGTATCTGAGGCAGAGAAGTAAAGTTCTTAAGGATATGAATTTTATCCTAGTTCTTATGACACATGATGGCAAAGATTGTTCAAAGAATGTAATTTCAAAGATTAAATGAATTAAAACAAATAAACAAATTGCATCAATTTAAAAGTTGTTATTTGGGAAGTGATTGTGAAAAGGAAATACCGAGAAGAGATGAAAGAAAATCTTCAGGGAGAAATCAGCTTGCCCTTCCCAAACTGTAACCCAGGTTCAAATCCTGTGTCCCTGGCGCTGTGCTGGTAAATATTTAACCTACTTTATAGTGTCACAGTTTCCCTTGTTATAAATAGAACCACATGACTGATCTCAAGGTACCAGCTGATATTGCTGAACACAAAGTTGGGGAGAGATGTGTAGATGCACATTCATAGGTAGTATTCTACCACACAAATACAACAAACATAAGTAACCTTAAGACCATAGATAAGAGTAAAATGCAGAATAATTAGAAAGTGATGAATTTTCACTATTCGTTACCTTTATCTTTATATTACTTATTTAATTGTAGGGCTGAATAATTTAATTTTTAAAAATGTTTGTATTGAACAATCAGCTCACAAAATTTAACAATAATTGAACAATAATCTCGTGGGCCTACACACGTTAGTTCCAACACATCACTACGTTAGGCTACATAACGTGTTAAGCTTTATCCTAAGAGCAGTGTGAAAGCCATTAGGTGACTTTAAGGAAGGGAGAGAATATATTATATTTTCTTTTTTAAAAGCTCATTCATGCAGCTGTGGGAAGAACACATTGGAAGGAGATGGGAAAGGAAATGCAAAGCCACTGAGAAGATTATTGGTGTCTGCTCTCAAGAGGCAGTCTGACTGATCTCTGATGTAATATGGGTTTCAGAGGATATAAAACCATTTTGTTGTGACTTCAGTGAAAGCACATTTAGACACTTACAAGAAAACCATAAGAGAGACACACAACAACAAAGGAAATGGAAAGGAAAAAAAAAGCAGGGAAACTAAATGTGCTTCCAGAGCATAAATTCTATCTCTTACTTGAGAACTAACCTTTAGCCACAGATGGGCTCAGCTGCTCAGATGGAGTTCAGAAAACACAACCCTAACTCGGTTTTAAAATTCTTAATTCTTTCTTATTTAGTTTGTCAAATGTGTTTACGTCCTGTCTCTGTACCTGTTGACCTTTAGGAATATCTTTGCTTGGACCCGTTAGCTGCTAATCGGCTTCTTGGACCTCACCACTTTGCACACTTCTCCCCAGCCGCTCAGATCTCTCTTCTTTCACCAGGAGGCCTGTTCTTCCATATCAGAGCACGTTTTGCCACTGATCCAACACTTCCACCTACTTCATCTCATTTAATTTCAGACAAATGCTTCATGGTAGGGCAGTAGTTAGAACATTTAACAAGGATACTTCTTAAGATTTGTGGGAATTTCAAAGTTGAGGATCTCAAATAGCACATTTTAACTATAAAATGCAAAGAAGCACTATTTTTAAAGCAATTCAATAAGTACACTGTGAGTGCCACGTATAAAGTTATTAAAATATGCTCTATCACTAATTTTTAACTAATACTGGAGGTCTTCAACCTAGAGTATGGAGACTTCCCAAGAGGTATGTGGGAACTTGGAAAGTTTAAGCAAAACAATTTCTAGGCCATAAACTACCATATATATTGCTCCCTGAAAAATGATTTAACAGAGAACTTACATCTCAAACGTCTTCTAATGTCCTCTTTACATTCTATCTTCTTTCACTTCATAAAGGAAAAGCATACCTCTCACTTATTCCTAATGCCATCATGGTGCACTCTCACAGGATAGCACTATCTCTGAGTGCCTCATATTCGGACAACCTGAAATATCGCTGCAAGTGTTGGGAAAGTAAATGATCTAAATTAATGGCCAATAGTCCTTTTCAAATCCAGTACTTTCAAACTGTTGTCTTTCAACAGAATTGAAGGAGATCTTGATTGAGTTGTTGGCTGATATATCATTAAAACAATTTTTAATGATAAATCACTAGGGCACATAACTTGGAAAGTGTTCGAAGAACTATGTGTCAATATGATAAAACTCCTTCCATTTCTATCTATATTTTTATGTGGCACTTGTTTCATACTTCCATCTATAAAAACAAAAACAGTAATAGAATCAATGCTGAACCTTGGCTCAGTCTAGTAGCAAGTTATATTTATCCATAGATACAAGCTTCATATATCTTAGGAGATACATTTCCAATATATTTTTTCTTTTATGCTGATGACTTATCAAAATTTATTATATTGTTATGTTGTTTCTATCTATTGCAAACCACTATAAATTACAATGATAATTCAATTTAAAATGTTTTTAAGCAGTTTTATGGTCCCAGATTTGCAAAAAATTAGATGAATATATTTGTGTTGCAAAGAAATGTAATAGAGTGATCAATAATAAACTTTCACACATGCAATATATCTTATTTTTTGGTATATAAAATTCTGTCATGTAAGTGGAATGGAAATATAAGTTTAAGGAGCCAAAACTGATATAACTTCCTCTTAAAAAGAGCTTGTTCATGTGTTTTGTAATGGGTGATGGTAGTTATCAAGTCATTCTGATATAGTATTCTTTGGAACTCATTTAAGAATGACATAATAGTGTTATTTAAAATTGCCGATATTTATAGCATTCTAGAAATTACATCATTTTCAAGTAATTAAACTTATGGCAGAAAATTTTAGATGTTGATTTAAAATGTATGAGGGGTGCATAATTTTTCATAGTTCTTTTCCCATAGAAAAAATTATTGAAGACTTCTGCTTTTCACTGTAAAACATCATTAGACTGAATACATTCATGTATTTTTTTCTCATCTCTGTGCACGGAAAATAAGCAGCTGGCTGTCCCCCCACCCCACCTCCCAAGCCACAGGATTTTAAAATTGTTTCAAGAGAGTTACTGTATATGCAGGGTCAAGCAGAGTACAACCAACCATGTGACTAGTGGCCTGCTGAGCAGTTAACAAGGCTCAAACCCCAGCTAACTGTCTAACTTCTACACAATAGCCCCTTGGTACACAAGCCTCAATTTCATGCCTCAGTAAAATTACAAATCACCACATGTCATGGTCCGTCATGGTCACTTGCACAGTGTTGACACCATGAACATTAAATTTGTAAATACTATGAATCTACTGAAATTCCCCATTTACAGATGAAGAAACTGATAGTCGGCAGGATAAGTGACTTGCCCAGATTTACACAGCTGTTAAAAGGCAGATCTGACTTTTTTTTTTAAACGTAGATTTATTTTTGAGAGAAAGACAGACAGAGTGTGAGCAGGGGAGGAACAGAAAAGAGAGGGAGACACAGAATCAAAGCGGGCTCTAGGCTTTGCACTGTCAGTACAGAGTCACATGTGGGGCTCAAACTCAAAAACTGTGACATCGTGACCTGAGTCAAGGTTGGAGACTTAACCAACTGAGCCATCCAGGTACCCCGGAGATCCAGTTCTTAAATGTAGAACTCTGAATAGTTTATTCATAGTACAGACACATACACACATGCATATCAGTGTATCTGTATACATATGTTATATGTGTATGTCATATGTATGTGCTGTGTATAAGCCCAGGCTCACATCACACTCTATCTTATATCTATTAGATTATATCCTATTGTATCACATTGTATATCAACATGTACACTGTATCTCAGCATGCCCTCACCTCAGAGACTATACTGCCTGATGCACAAAGAAGGGCCTTTTGTGCTACAGGAAGAGATAAAGAGATGAGGACCTGGAAGACAACAGGCTAAGTGTCCCCTGCCAACCACAAATTGTTTAAGTTTATTTATTTATTTTGAGAGAGAGAGAGAGTACCAGCTGAGGAGGGGTAGAGAGAGAGGGACAGAGAGAATCCCAAGCAGGCTCCAATACTGTCAGTGAAGAGCCCGATGCAGGGCTCGAACTCCTGAACCATGAGATCATGCCCAAGCCAAAATCAAGAGTCAGACACTTAACCAACTGAGCCATCCAGGTGACCCCACAAGTTTTAATTTTAAAATCTCATAGATAGAAAGGGGTTATATATGCAGAGACTGAGAAGGGTTTTTTCACCTGAGACTTTGAATGATATCAGAACACAGAAAAGATGGGGGCTTCCAGAAGCCCAGATTTAACCAAGAGAGAAGAAGATCATTTTCCCTATCTCTGCACAGAACACAGACTGGTTTTGACCATTGAAGGACTGGCTGCTCTGGAAGCATCAGGGATGGGTACCTTGACCAGGATAAATATTATTCCAGGGGTGTACCCAGTAAGGTTATCCTCAGAGAGGTTCTTACATCCTACCAATAAAGAGCTAAGAGCAAAAAAGAAGCACACAACATAAAAATGGTGATGTTTAAAAACAAGGCAACTGGTGGACTGGGTCAAAAAAACATGTTTGGCATGTTCAAGGAACAACAAGGAGAAGAAAGGAGACGAGGTCAGAAAGATAAGTAGTACCAGATCACGTAGGGCCATTTAGGTCACAGTAATGAGTTTATGTTCTAAGTATACTAGAAAGCCATTATTATGTTTATTAGGTCATGTGATAAAATGGGGGAAATAGGACAAAAACAGAAAATATTTCCCCTTCTCCAATTTTACTCAATATAAAACACAAAGACACACTCTCTGTGTTTAATTACAGGATCATGTTAATCATCTAACCTCTGACAAATGACTAAGTTGCTCCCATCAATTGAATCAGAGAGAAATGGAATCCATTGAAGATGAGTCAACATCACTCTGAAAAAAAAGAGAAGTGGAATAGCTGTACTACTGGGTAGTGTCACACACACACACACACATTATACTCGCACACATATATTAGTATAATGAATATGTGTAAACATATCTAGGAACCAGCTTTAAAATTCATTGTTGCTAAAACAGCAAAAAGTACATCCCTTACTAACTACTAAAAATTGTTACTTGACACATTTTTCAACTTTCTAACTTTTCCAACTCAGTGTATGTCCTTTCCCTGCTCTAATATTCTGACTATTCTTGTCTTTGGAAAGAGGAAAGTAAGACTATTTATCCTCATGATGAAATATTTAGACAATTAAGGCTAAGATTTCCAAGAACGTATTAGTTGCAATTTATGCCTTTTAGAGCACTTAATAGCTTGCAGCTTATCTAATATATATATACATACATAAATTTGTATATATACACACATATGTACATATATAGATATATATGACAATGCAAATACACAGTTTGCTATGTTCTCTTATTTTATTTTATTTAATGATTACAAAATATATGAAGCATGAAGGATTCTGTTTTCCTTAGAATAAAATGGAACATTCATAAGGTCCACTCGTTCCAGTGGCTTTATCAAGCATCTGGCAAGATCTGTTAGAATTTCTATTATTATTTGAGTGCATAATTGTGTTTTCCTATAGAAAGAAGAGAATATCTTCCTACTTCCCATGAGTAAGTGATCCTGAATTTCCTACACTACGTGAAGCTTTGCAAGTAGTGTTGGGAAGCCTATTCCCTCAGTTGTATTTATAGTTTGTGGGATACCAGAGATAATGTTCAGGTGCTACCAATCAGGGCACTGAGATCCTGCCCCCCAAATGACACTCATGACATTGTCATGCTTTTCGTCAACTTCTCTAGAGGCAAATCTGTCCCCTGATATACAGCCTGGTCTTTTCAGTGAGACAAGGTCTCAGTTTGAGTTGTGGCTCTGCTACTGGTCAACTTACTGACTTCTCTGACCCTCTGGGTCCCCCACCACACTATGTAACTAACAATACTTGCCCTAATGGGGTTGTTGCAATGATTAGAAATAATCACTTTGCTGGAAGCCTTGTACGTAGTACACAGCTATTGTTTCTTTTTTAAATTAGCACAATATGCTTAGTCATTCGATATATATATTTGATACAAATTACAGAAACTGTACATGTTCATCAACTCAACACTACAATGGCTTCCTATTTCAAAGCCATGTTAATGAGTTTATTCTCTGTACATAAATGAGTTTATTCTCTGTAGATAAACTCAGTAACATAGGATGGAAAGATCTCTACTATAAGGCCTTAGCCTATCTTTGTATAACAGCATTTCTTACTGCACATTTCACCTTCTATTCTGATTCACCTACATAATACTGTTCAACTACTAATGGTTTCTGTTCAAACATGCAGATGATTATTTTTTGTCTATATGTCTTTAACCATATTGTTTCTCTCTCCTGGGCTTCTTTCACATAATCCTCAAACTATGAAAATTCTGCCCATTGGGGCACCTGGGTGGCTCAGTTAGTTAAGCATCCAACCTTGGCTCAAGTCATGATCTCATAGCTTGTGAATTTGAGCCACACGTCAGACCCTGTGCCGACAGCTCAGAGCCTGGAGCTTGCTTCAGAGACTGTCTCCCTCTTTCTCTGCCCTTCCCATACTGATGCTGTCTCTCTCTCAAAACTAAATATTAAAAACTTTTATAAATTAAAAGAGAAAATTCTGCCCATCTTTCAAAGTTCAGAGTAAATGCCTACTCAGCGAAGTCATCCTGATTCCTGTAGTGAGAATTAACATTACCGGTTTCCTGTTACTCTAGTATACAGCCACCTTATTATATTATAGGTACTTGCATAATTTTGTCTTGGTTCCTTGAGGAAAAAAATTTGGCATGGGCCACCTTGCCTTAATAAGTTTTGATGGATTGAATTGATATAAAAAGTCTCAAGTTTCAATGTTATTGAATAAAAATTTCTATACAAACAAGGTTTTATACTAATTGCTAGTTCTTTATTTTCTTTTCATGGCACAATAATAGTTAATATTCTACTAAACTCTTTTAACCAAGTTCTTTATGTATGTGTATTCTTAATCAACCTTTGGGTCTTGCAGACCAACTGTTTGCAATTTAATTACATATAACTCAACTCAGGGCCTCACTTTTAATAGAGTGCCTCTATCAACTCCTCAGTGTTGGTGGTTCTAAAACATCTACCTGGAAGTTGTTCTCATACTTGGTTTTTCTGCAACCCTAAGTTTCTGTATTTCTCCATGTCTGTCACAGGGACAGGCTGCTGAACGACCACAGGCTCTGGCTCCAGGTCTAATATCTTCACCAACAAGCATTAAGATATCTTCAAACAAACTACATTCAAATTATTTTGGTCCTGTTAAGGAATTTACTTTGAATCAACAGGTTTTTTATAAGAAGGGACGTTTTTGTCTTAATGCTATTCCCTTCACAAATGGTTCATCTGGCTCAGAAGTCAACTATTAGTATAAGGAAGAGAGATTTTTGATAAAGACTCTTCCATCTCCCTCCTGGGACAAGAAACCTCAAGAGGCAACATTCGGTAATGTAAAATGGAGAATATAAGCACATTTGAAGGAATGATGCCTACCACTGGAGCTCAATAGTGTCTTCCCTGAATCAGCTTCAGCAACTGACAATACCACTGGTGCCCTTTACAGGAACACCTATTTAAGATATTTACAACTCAGATATGCAGGTTGGTTCTGGTATTAGATGCTCTATATATTCTTTTCAATCTTTTCTTTCCCATGTAAAAGTGTAAAAATAGATTTTTATTGAGGTTTCAGGGCATCTTTGGTGCCACAGTAGCTCAAGAAGAGCTTTTTATTTTTTAAAATAAAATTGTAAATGTCCTCAGACTGTCATGTACAGGAGACCAAGCTCTTACACTATTTAAAAATTTTATGTGATCATAAATCTGTTCCATAGTCAAGTTACTGTTTTATAATACATTGTAACCTTTTTCTTTCTCATTTCCTCCATTTTTTCAAGAGATATATGTGAATTTTATTACTTTTGTTTAGAAAAATCACAGTGCTTTTTTCATTTGGAAAACATTTCCATCCATTACGTTCATTAACGATTTTTGCATGAATTAAGAGAACAACATATTTGTGTAGCAGTTAGTCATTCTTATTTGAACAAAAACAAAATGAATACAATGCTTGGCTAGAGCAGTACTGCCAAGTAGCCCTAAGGTAGCCCCCACCCATGGGGGATCTTACCATGTATACATGAGCCCAGCAACACATCAGTACTGATTTCCCCAAGGCTTTTCTTTAGTTTAGAATGAAGTCTGTCATGTACTTCCAAACCTCTAGAGTTTACCACACCCTCTTTTACTGTAGTAAGCAAATTCTAATCTGTCTTGAAAGAAAAATATTTGTAAGTTGGGAAATCTAAAGAAATTGCAGAATAGCTTCTGTGCTTCAAAACTATAAAATGAGAACATTTTTTTAATTTGTCTTAGAGCCCTTTTTTTTTTTTTTTTTAAGACTTTTTTAGGTCCATAGAGTCAGTGTTGCCATAAATCCATTTAGCCTTCCAGGGAGGAATGACCAATAATAAAGTACCTGTTCTCTAACTGAGGGTGTGCATAAGCTGGGACTGTGGATATTTCCTGAAGGCCACATGATATTTTTAAAAGGTAAGTGTATGTGTGTGTCTCTATACTGGAAAATAGGGGATATTAAGTTTCTTGAATTTTGAGTGCTAGGTGCTTAACTCCATTACAAAGAAGGATCTTATCAGATGTATAAATAAGCTCTTTGCGTCTGTAATGAACATTTGTCTTTTTTATTTTGGGTTCCAAAGATCTGTCTGATTCTTAATGCGACTCCATTACAGCACAGTAACTAAAGAGGATAAATTTCCATCTCTGCTGTCTTGAAAGCTAGGAAAAAGAACACATGACTTAGTCAGACCAGGGGTTCCTTTCATTTGGGACTTAGAACCTTGAAGGAGAGCTGCAAGAATTTAGAGATTTAGAGGTTGTCCATGTGCTAATGATGGAAAACAGAGAATAATGGTGGAGCCAGTAATCCCTTGCAGTGCCATTGGCAGTGTGTTCTAACCACACGGTGCCTGAGGCTTGACTTTGGTTTGGATCTTGATTTGGTGGCCTTTAGTGGATCCCAGCTATTTCCTTGGTCTAGTTCTTTATGTTTTCCAACTATTTATATCCTTCCAATACACTTTTCTTTCACTTTGAGCTAGTTTCCATTATTTAGAATAGAATTGCAACATTTTAGAAAGCAGTCCCAGGAGCCAGGCCATAATAATGACCTGAAATCTTCTTTATGGAGACCTGTTCAGTGGCCAACTAGAAGAGCTATAAATGTAAAGCTCCCAGAAGTGGAATGGGTTGGATTTTCATTCTAATTCAACAGAAAAAGGTGTGGGGATACAGAAAATAAATCTGAAAACAGACAAAATACAATAAGCCATACTTGGGTGATTCAGAGTAAGAGGAACCCCAGTCCCAGAGCCAGGAACTTTCCTCCACCACTTAGTCTAGTGACCTTAGGGAAAGTACTCTCTACCTCTAGGCCATTGTCCCTTCATCTCTGCAAGATGGATAATACCATTACCAGAGTATTTCACAGGGCTCTTAAGAATAGAAAATAAATGTAAGCAAATAAAGGATAGGATTAAAGTAACCTTATTGTTACTGTTACACTTATATTCTACAATAGATGGGTATCAGGCACCTGACCTGGGTTTCATTTTACAATGACGTTTAGAGTAACTCATAGAAGTCCTACTTCTTTCCTACAGATTGTAGCCTTGGCATGGTGGCAGAAGGGCAGAATTCACAGTGAGATGGGCTTGGGTTTGAATCCTGGTTCACAATCTGTAACTTATGTGACTCCAGCTCTCTATGTATAATAAGAATTTTATATAACAACATAATATCAAACAGAGACATTAGTATTAATTTCAGGGATACTGTAAGGATAATATATGTTTTAATAAAAATGCATTTAAATAATTATGTATAAACCAGTGTACATGCGCTAGTTCTGTCAATTATTAGCTATGTAACATGATAAGGCTTAACCTCTCTGAAATTCAGTATTCTCAAATATAAAATAGGAGTAATAATCAAAACTATGTCACATTATTTTACAGTATTAAATGATTTAATGTAAAAATATTTAGATTATTGTCTGGCATACTGACAATTTGTCAGTAACATTAGGTATTATTTTCAGGTAATGCACTTTATATATATCTGTTATTTAGTAAAAACTCAATTATGTTACTATTAGTTTTGCTTTCTTACAAATAAAAAAACCCACAATATCCAATCAGAATTTATTCCTTGAGATCAAAAGAGAAATGAGAATATGCACACTCCTACCTCGTCCCATATCTACTTAAGAAAACAGAGACATTTTTAAGTTCTTACCATCTGCCAAGCATTTATTTCTCATCAGCCACAACTAATTTTAAATTTCAAGGAATGCCACAGAAGCCAGGTCAGTTGTAGCTACTTGACCCTCAGGACTGAAATCGCCCCATCTATCCTTCTGTATCATACCTTCTCAGGCATTACTTTGTGTTCTCATTTTTATTCATGCATTTTTATCTTGTTCTACTTGGACCTGGAAACTAGTCTCTAGACTGTCTGCTCCTGTCTGTCATGGTGTTAGTTTCAGAATCCTCAAGGGATGTCACTGCTCGGAATTAACTCCAACTCTACACTCAAAACAATGTCCTGAACCACTGTAGCCAGTTTCTACTTTTATGCCATTTATTGAAAGAGCTCTGGCACACCCTACTGAGAAGACAAATCAAACATTATCAGGAGTGGTTAGGAGAAAGATAGAATGAATGGGAAGTGGTGCAGGATGCCAACCTAGCAAGTCCTCTAAAACAGTGATAGAGAGCAGCATCTGAGTTGCTCAGTATGATAAGTCGCCAACCCTAGCTCTGGTCATTATCTCATGGTTCCTGGGTTCAAGCCCTGCGTCAGGCTATGGAGCCTGCTTTGGATTCCCTGTCTCCCTCTCTCTCTGCCCCTCTCTTGCTTCCACTCTCTCTCATAAAAATAAATATTCAAAAACATAAAAATAAATAAAACAGTGATAGAGATAACACAAGATGGAGCAAAAAGTAGGGGATATTGTTCCAGAAACTGTATTTTTTGACTATAATAAAGAAGCAATAATCAAAATATTTAACGACACATATGTCAAGAACATCAACCAATCAGAATTAGGCAATCACAATGGACACTGATGATAAACAAGGACTTTCCTACAGTGATGTATACCAGCTGAGTATTACACTTGTTAAGACAACACATCTGTAGTAAGAAGGAGATTCTTCAAGGGACATATATTAAAATGTTTTAGTAGAAAAAAATGATTACATAATGGTCTTCTAAAAGAGTGCTGAAAAATTTCAAGAGTCATATGTGTTGATTAGAGTATGCAAGATTGGGACCACAGGTTAACTGTAGTGATTTGCATGTGTTTTCTTGTGCCTTGGTTAGAGGGGTGCATTAAGAAGAAATGAATTATATAGTTCTTGACTGTTGGAAATCCTGAGTTGGGTAAAATGTACAACATATGAAAGTATGGTTAAAAACAAAACTAATGCAAATCAGTAAATGATGAAACGTGGTGGAGAAAATTTTTATGTATAAATGAATATCAAACCAGAGGTTAGATTCTGGGTTTTCTCAGGAATTTATGGGGTTATTAGTTACTTTAACATTTTAATTTTTTACATTTTTTAAATTAAATTTTTTTTTCTGAGAGAGAGAGAGAGAGAGAGAGACAGCGTGAGCAGGGGAGGGTCAGAGAGAGAAGGAGATATAGAATCTTAAACAGGCTCCAGGCTCTGAGCTGGCAGTCAGCCCAGAGCCCGATGCGGGGCTCAAACATACGAACCATAAGATCATGACCTGAGCCAAAGTCGGACACATAACCAACTGAGCCACCTACTTTAACATTTTAATTAAAATGGCTTGCACCCATCCCCTATGCATTGGAAAGCTATGTGGGGCAGAATTTTTCATCTTCACTGTATCCAAAGCCCCCTCATGATGTCTTGTTCTGGTCTCCTGTCTCTACTGGTTCTAAATCACTCAGACTTTAACCTCTGTATCTGTCTTTCTTTCTCTCCCCCAGCTCATCCCAAAGGTGGAGTATGGTCCTTTGAGTTATTATCACTTTAATTTTTCCTACTATGAAAGTTGAAATGCAAGGTCTTGTTTTAATTTTAATTATCTTCACGTAGGCAGTCATGTTTTTTTCTAGGTTATTGTCTACTTGTGTTTCTTTAGTAGACTTTCTGGTCTTTCCCTGTATTTCTGTAGGAATATTTTACTCTTGGGGTACTATCTTACATATTGTTATAAATTCCCTACAAATTAAATATGTCAATAATATTCTGGGGCACTTGGATGGCCCACTTGGCTAAGCATATGACTTTTGATTTCAGGTCATCATAATTCCATAGTTCACAGCATTGAGCCCTGTGTCTGGCTCTGCACTAACAGCACGGAGTCTACTTGGGATTCTCTCTCTTCTTGTCTGTCTGCCCCTCCTCTGCTCATGCTTGCTCTCAAAAATGAAAAATAAACTTTAAATAAATATGTGTGTATATATATATAATTACTAGTATTCTGCCAGTATGTGTATAAATTGCCTTTGAAGTTATTTATGCTATATATGCCATTATAAAAGGCTAAATTTTCCAGCAGTTACATTTATCAAATTTTTTCTTTATGAGTCATTATCTTCTGAAAACCTTGCTCACGTGAAGATCAAATAAAAGGTTAAGACTTGTTTTTGGTTTTCCATTATAAAATTATAGATTCTCATTACAGGAAAAAATGAATAGTGTAAAAAGGTACAAATTAGGAAATAAAAATCAGGTGAAATTTCTTCTCTAAGATATTATAAATGTGCTTTAGGTGTAGATATATTAACATTTTTAATAGAAAATTTAAATCATAACTACTATACAATTTTATAACCTTTAATACATTGCAAGCATTTTCTCTCAATATAGTCATGAAAGCTTGGCCATAAGAGCTTTGTGAATAGAACATATGCTATTTCTATTTTATTAACTACACTTCCCATGTTTCTCAGTATTATTATAAACTCTTTTTAAGTAATTTTTTCTGTTACATAATGATTAGCTGGTGCATAGGGCTGCCCATGTGAGTAGCACTCTATCAACAATTGTCACCTGTAATTTGGAAGCATTAGTTCTTGAAATTTATAATTTGCTGCTGGTACAGGTATCCCTTTTGTTATTTAAATCCAATCCTTTTTTTAAAAGATGTGTTCAATAGCAAATATTGAGATGGTAAAAGCTCATACTCCACATTTTAAATGGAAGCATACCATACCAAGCTTTAAAGCTTTTAAAGATGCATTCCAAACCTGTCCCAAATCCCAAAATTTAGCAATCCCACTCCCAGATATTTACACAAGAGAAAAAAAAACTGAGACTAGAATATTTATAGAAACTTAATTTGTCATGGCTTCTAACTAGACACAGCTCAAATATCCATCAGCTGGGGAATGAACAGGCAGGCATAGTATGGTACATCTATAGTATTATTCAGCAACATAAAAGAATTAGAGATAATTTGAAAACTATAGGAATGAATTTCAATACATTTTTGTAAGGACTCGGACACAAAAGATTAATACTGTATTATTCCATGTACATATACTTTTAGAATAGGCTGAAATTTAGTGACAGAAAGCAGGTAGGGCTGGAAGAGAGGATTGACAGTAAGTGGATCATGGCAATTTCATCGGGTTAACAGAAATATACTCTTAACACAATTCTGGTTCTGATTTTATTGTTTAAAGTTATACATCAGCAAAGATGTTGACATTTTCAACATGTGATTTCTTTCAAATGCTTTTTTCGGTTTGTTAGGCTACATAAGGTGCCTCTAAGTGAAATAGTTGCTAAGTCTATAAAAGGCATTTGGTTTAATTCCCACATTCTAGGGGAATGGGACCTCTACTGATGGGGTAAACAAATATCTTTACAAGTCAGGTGGTTTTCAAATTTTATTTCCAAAACATTTAAGGGAGACATAATTTATTTACCTACTTACAGATCATTAAATATGACTTTAGTGATAGAGCATTCTGTTTCTTTGACATAATTGGGTATAAGTTCAAATACCTGAAAAACATTGCATTAAAAATTCCTTTCCATCTCATCTACTTAATTTACTTACTTATAAGATGAACAGGCTTTTAAGGATTTGCATTTATAAAAAAAATGCAACACAGGATTTGAATTGAAGCTTAAATCAGTCTTATTTCAAGAATAAGCACATTCATTAATAACAGTAATGTTCATCTAAAATAGGCAATATGGGGGGTACTCAGTTGGCTCAGCCATTAAACCTCTAACTCTTGTTTTTGGCTCAGGTTATGATCTCACAGCTCATGAGACAGAGCCCCACCATGGGCCTTGTTACTAAGGCACTTTTATTCTATTTATCCTATTCTATTTAGATTCTAATGGGTACAATTTGAAAAGGGATATAACAGTTTTAATTTAAAATGTCAGTATTTCCAAAGCACCGAAATTCTATTTCTTACAACTAACCACTTATGGTAAAACATTTATATTTATTTAAAATGTATGAGTGGCTAAATAGTTTTCCATAGTTCTTTTAGGGATTATTTGAATGAAAATCTTTAATGATGAGGACATGAACTATGTAACATATACTTAACATGTTTAATAAATTTTCATCCCAACAATATACTCCAAAAGTAAAGAATATCAATCCAGTTATGTTTACATAATGTAGTAACAAAACAGTAGAAATATGTTATTTCATTATTTAAAATGCCATAAATATGTTCATTTTTAATCAAATTGAATTTTCAATTTGATAACTCATTTTTTTTACTATAATAAAAATAAATAAGTGAAGAAAATCTGAAAATATTAAAGAGTGGAATAAAAATCAGTCCCTATATCATGGTCAACAAATAGCCACTTTTTAGGTTTTTTAGTGATGCCACTCCTTGCATGTACATGTGTTTACAAGCCCAGTTTTATGGGCTATGACTTACACAGCCTCTATTGTTTTCTTGTTCTGTTCTTAACATCACATCATAAAATTGTTTATGTCATTGAATATTCTACAATGTTTAAACTTTAATTTCTGTGCAATTTTTATAATTATAAGGAAATTGTAAGACTTCTAGGACACAGGTTCACTTTAGCCTGAGTTATAATAGAAAAAAAGTCACCAAAATGGCTAGCAGACAAAAGGTTAAGTTTAAAACAACATAACAACAATCTTAAGAAATGAGAAGAAAGCTGAAGGTATCACAATCCAAGATTTCAAGATAGAGTACAAAGCTGTAGAAATCAAACAGTATGGTGCTGACAAAAAAACAGACACATCGATCAAATAGAGATAGAGACCCCAGAAATAAACTCACTGTTATAGAGTCAATTATACTACGACAAAGGATGCAAGACTACACAATGAGGAAAAGACAATCTCTTCAACAAACAGTGCTGGGCAAACTGTACAGCTACATGCAAAGGAATGAAACTGGACCACTTTCTTATACCATATACAAAAATAAACTGAAAATGATTAACGATCTAAATGTGAGAACTGAAACCATAAAGCTCCTAGAGAAAATATAGTTAGTCATGCCTTAAACATCAGCTATAGAAGGCTTTTTCTTGGTAGGTTTTCTAAGGCAAGAGAAACAAAAGCGATATGAAAATATTGGGGCTACGTCAAAATAAAGAACTTTTGCATAGCAAAAGAAGCCATCCAAGATGGCCTATTGAATGGGAGAAGACACTTGCAAATGATATATCTGATTAGGAGCTAAAATCCAAACTATACAAAGAACTTATACAACTTACACAACTCAACATCAAAACCAAATAATCCAATTAAAAAATGGGCAGAAGCCCTGAATAGCCATTTTTTGAAAACCATACAAATAGCCAACAGACACATGAAAAGATGCTTAACGTTACTTATCAGGAAATGCAAATCAAAATCACAATGAGATATCAGCTAACACCTGTCACAATGGCTAGAATCAAAATGACAGGAAATAATAAGTGTCAGTGAGGATGTGGAGAAAAAGGAACCCTTGTGCACTGTTGGTGGGGATGCAAAATGATAAAGCCAATGTGGAAAACAGTATGGAGATTCCTCAAAAAATGAAAATTAGAACCTCAATATGATTCAGTAATACCACTACTAGGTATTTACCCAAAGAAAACAAAAACACAAAAAGATATATGCACAACTATGTTTATTGCAGCATTATTTACATAGCCAAATTATGGAAGCAACCCAAGTTTCTCTCTCTCTCTCTCACACACACACACACACACACACACACACACACACACACAGAGGAATATTACTGAGTCATAATAAAGAATGAGATTTTGCCATTTGCAACAACATGGATAGACCTACAGGGTATATTGCTAAGTGAAATCAGGTAGTCAGAGAAGGAAAAATACCTTATGATTTCACTCACATGTGGAATTTAAGAAACAAAACAAACCAACAAAGAAAAAGATAAACCAAAAAAAAGAAAAAAGACTCTTAAATACAGAGAACAAATGGTGATTGCCAGAGGGGAGGTGGGGAGGGGGCAATGGGTGAAGCAAGTGAAGGGAATTAAGAGTACATGTATTGTGATGAGCACTGAGTAATGTACAGAATTGTTGAATCACTATGATGTACACCTGAAACTAATAGAATACTAAACATTAATTATCCTCCAATAAAAAATCATTGTTAAGTTTTAAGTTTTAAAACTTAACTCTAGGGGCGCCTGGGTGGCTTAGTCGGTTAAGCGTCCGACTTTCATTTAGGACATGATCTCGCGGTTTGTGGGTTCGAGCCCCACGTCGGGCTCTGTGCTGACTGCCAGCTCAGAGCCTGGAGTCTGTTTCAGTCTGTGACTCCCTCTCTCTCTGACCCTCCCTTGCTCACGCTCTCTCTCTCTCTCTCTCTCCTAGAAATTAAAAAAAAAAAAAAACATTTAAAACTTAACTCTAAGTTTTAAAAGCAATATTTAAATAACATGCTTATTTTTTAAGTTTAGAATGAAACAATATCTTTTGTGTTTTCTGCAGATGAGGAATATTTATTTATTTTCCTCTTCTAAGATTTTCAAGAAAGTCAGATGTGTTGTGTTTTTTCTGAGTTCTTACATATTTGTCTGATTATTTTCTCTGTTGCCTTGACCACAAAGATCAAGTATGTTTAGAATAAAATGCTTGAGTTGTGACCTTTATCTTTCAAATTCTGATTTTCCAGAATAGTTCTCAACAGCAGTATTTAGACATCAAGTAGCAAAGGAATAAATCTCATTTAGGTCAACTTTTTTTTTTATTACTGTGGTGGTAGTAACTGTTTCTGTGTTTGTTCTGTCTAGATATTTTTAGAATTTTTCCTTGAACTTAATTATGCAAAAAAGTATCCATATGTGGATTTCTTGTCAAAACTGCTTGAAAGAACATGATTCATTTCATCTGCACCACCAGATTCTTTCTTTCTCAAAACTATTAATTATAGTTGCCAATTTTTTTAATTTTTATTTTTATTCTTGGCTTTTGCCTTATTTTATTTGGCTTACACCTGTGGAACACCTACAGTGTTAGCATATTAAATCTTCTTTTTCTCTTTAGTATTCTCTTATTTGTATTCCTTTCTACTCATCTATTATTTTGGGAGAATGTGCGAGTTAGAATTTTAACCCTTCCTTCCTTCTCTTTTTTTTCTGCTATACTGATTAGATAATATTTTCTATGCAGAATTTTATTCTTCTACTGAATTTTGGTGCCAATCTCTCTTAGTTAACCATTTCCTTATTTTTTAATTATTTTAATATAAAATAAAATATCTCAGTTTATTTGCTTTCCACCTTTTCCATTTTTTTCTCAATCTCATTTCTTCTAGTAACTCTCATCTTATTCCATTCACATCTCTGTTCCATCACATTGTAAAAACCCAGAAGGTGTTCTTCTGGCTCTTTTAGTTGATCAATTGCAGAGAACTGCTATTCTCTCTGATGCCTCAGAATAATATTTCTCCTTCATTTGCATTATTTTCTCATAAATCTCATGTGTTTTATCTTCCTGCTTCTGTTCTAAAAAGAGAAAGCTTAATGCAAAATGGTGTTTGCCAACAAACAGGTGGTGAGGGTCTTCCTGGGCTCTATTCACGGTCTTCTTGACCTCAGAAAGTCTCTGTTCAGAAGCATATATGGGGGAAGGCAAACAGATGGCCAAACACATAGAAATGTATCATGTCTCTCTTGTACTCACTCACCCAGCTTTTGAGTTGAAAAGTATCTTCCTTAACTCTACAGCTGGCTTCCTGGACTCCATCAAATTAAAATACATATATATTTAAAGCCACCATTATGTATATCTCAGTATCTATCCATTACCACTTCATATATAATAATTTGCTGTTATTTGATAAGATTGAGCTTGACACCAAGAGTCTATCTCCCCTGTGTCTGTCTGTCTGTCTGTCTCTCTCTCTCACATACACACACATACACACACACACACACATACACACACACACACCTGGCCATGATTTCTTAGCATCTTGATATTCACAAAGCAGTGCCAGCACAATACTAGAATGTTAAAACCTTCTATTGTTGCTATAGAAGCCTGTTTAAATAATATTTTCTTTTTAAATAAATAATATTTTAGAGAAGTAACATAATTGTCAGTCTAAGAACTAAGCATTCTAAAACATTTTACATTTAGGTTATTCACAAGTTTCTCTTTTTTAATGTTTATTTATTTGAGAGAGAGAGAGAGAGAGAGAGAGAGAGAGAGAGAGAGAGAGAGGCAGAATGTGAGCAGGGGAGGGGAAGAGAGAGAAAAGATACAGAATCCAAAGCAGGCTCCAGGATATGAGCTTCAGCACAGAGCCCGATGCGGGGCTCGAACTCATGAACTGCTAGGTCATGACCTGAGCCAAAGTTAGACTGAGCCGCCCAGGTGCCCCAATCCAAAGTTGCTTTTAACTATTTCCCATTTTTGCTAATCCTGTAGTAAAAATCTCCCTATAAAACAGAAGGTCCTACTTGGATGATTTCGCTTTGAAGGCATCACCAGAGTGAAAGGCACTGGATACTTTGGGAGTCAGCTCCTATTGCCATGTTCCTCTCAAAAAGCACTGTCCAGGGTTTTAAAGGGATCCACGAAAAAGGAGCGGTGTTGTTTTATTGCAAAGTTATTACACTTAAAAAGGCAATCCAAACATCTTTTCTTCTCTTTCCCCATGAGAGAATGAGGACTCATCATTTTGTTTTCTAGCCCTCTTTTCGAAATATTGCTAGGGCAAACATGAATGCAGCTTTCAATTCTGGTAAAATGTTTTCTTGCTATTGGTTTCCTATAGCTTAGACAAATTTCAAGAAATTTCCATGAGCCAATGAGAACTACCAACTTGGTGAGAATAGCATTGTGTTGAAAGGTTTTCAAATACAGGACAGTATTTGGAGAAATATCCCTGTTACTTTGGACCTCAGAATATTTAAAGCAAACATGTAAGTCTTAGAGTCAAAAGGTGAAAATAAGAGGTTTATTTCCTATTCACTCACAAACCTCATCAAAACCACTTTGATTTCTAGTTTCTCACCTTCTCAAGTTGTATTACATTTATCTGGTTGTCAGGAAATCTGGATTAAGGTGTTAATTGGTAATTAATTGATCCAAAAGAATTAAGTTACAACAAAAAGCATTAAAATTATTTTTGAACATGAAGCCTGGTTGCTTTCAGCACCACCGACAGGTCACATAAAACTTACTATGTTTGTTGGAATTTGAATGGCTGTGCAATTAGTGAAGTTATGTATTTCAGTGGACTATACATTCATACCCAGAGGAATCCAATCTATTTTTTTAGATGACATTATACAGGGAATTGCTTTCTCTGCTCACACTTTGGCTGAGCAGCTTAAAGATTAAATAGAATCTTCCTTGAAATAAACAAGGAAATTCTTAAATGGGGTTTAAAAAAATCAATTTCATAGGTAAAACTCAGAGTCCCAGAGAATTTTTGAGTTCCTGAGTTAAAACAGCTTGGCTGTAAAACAGCAGATTAGACATCTAGGTCTATTGAATTGAACAGATTTTATTTTCAGTGTAACATTTTTCCAGGTTCCTGTCACAGCCACCCAGAGAAATATACACCTTCTCAAATGCCAGAATTAAACAAAATAAACTAAATACAATTTTATGTACTCTCTTCTTAAATTTTAAATTCAGGAAAGAGTAATGTGCTCAATGTCTCTCTTTGGAAAAGAAACCTAAGTTGATTAAAGCCTTTATTTGATCCTTTTTATGGATTTTGGCTCAGTGTAAAGATATGGGTCTTTTCTTCCTTTGGGATAAAGGTAGGGTGTCTTTGTTTTGTCTACATCTACTGTTTGAGGTATTTCAAACACAGGAGGTAATTTGGTTCCGAGTACAGGTGGTAGTTTATCTGCTTGTCTGGAACAGAAAGAGTACATCCCTTAATACAAAGAGTGGGCCTCACACCCCATGTAGTTCCAGTGCTTGTGTAAATTCAAGCTGCTGGTGGAGCACAGATCTTTCTGAATTTTCTCCCAACCTGTCCTCCAATCCTGGGCCCAGCTGAATTACTTTATATTAAATATCAATAATTATCAATCTGCAATTCTTTAAACAGAGAAGGAGAAGAATACCTTAAACTCAGATAAGGGAATAAAGAAAAACTACTTTGATGGGACGTTCTTTGAAGTCTAATATGGTAACTTAAAGAATAAGGGAATTACATGTTTTACGTTTTCCAAGTTCAAATGTTCAGAACTGGTACATGGATGCAAAAAAAAAAAAAAAGAACATGAGCGCTCTCTGTTGCCATCTCACTCACCTCTTGAGGATTCTTCTGGCTTTTCACATATTCTACTGCTTGAACCCCTCAGAAGTTCTTTAGTGCTGTAAGAAAAACTCTAGCCACTTCACACCACAGACAACATCCTTTCCTAATTCACCTTTCCCCAGTACCCCAGCTTCCTGCTTCGTCACTGAACCACAGCTTTACACATGGGCACACCATGTAACAGGGGCATTCCTCTCCCAAACACTACATCCTATCTACCTCCGACCTCTTCCTCCTTCACGACGAATGTGAGGAAAGTCAAGTTAAAGAGCTTGCAGGCGTTGTATGAACCATCAGTAATGCAAGAGACCTTACTTGCCTTTGAAAAATTAAATAGAGACTAGGTCTGCTCAACCAAGGCACTGTCAATTCCCAGTTCCTACGACTGGGGATAAGCCATCCACTAACTTCATTCTATAGTTCACCTTGACCCTTCAATAAAGAAAAAGAAAAAGAAAAAGTGAAGAAACTATGAACTGATCAAAGGTAGGGTAAGACAAATACCACTACATGCCTCCTCAAATTTTATTCTCTTTTTACTAATTAACAACTTCTCAATTTCATTTAGGACAATCAGAAACCCAGCCCTTCAGTCTCTCTCATTTTTTCTGCTTGGAATGCAGACACAAAGTTTCCAAAGGCACAGCAGCTATTCTTCAACCAAGATGTGACTATCACAAGTCAAAGGCCTATGCTGTACAGATAGTGGGGAGGAAAGACAGTGTCACAGAACTTCCACTGGCCCTGGTTTGTTCCCACTGCAATTTTTGTCCATAGGGATAAATCCACTCTTATTTGAAAGCTTTGGTTGTTGCAACTGAATATATCGCTTACTGACATAGGGGCTAAACAGAAATGTGAATATTATAATTTTATTAAGTTAACAACTTTCCCACCAGATAAATTAGTTGATAGCTATCACTTGTGCCCTTGCATCATATAAAGGACTAAAAGTAGGGCTTCGAATATATGCCTGCTCTCACTTTCAGGGCAGGGGGCAAGGTCAGTGGCCTAATGTTCAATTCACCACATCAGAAGAGCTGTGTGCGGATAAGCTCTTATATATACAGTTCCAGACCATTAAAAGAAAAATCCTAACCAAGCAAAGCAGGACTGTGTGAACTGAGTAAATAAATGTATGAGTACTCTTGATTTTTCTATAGACTATTACCCATCTGCTTGCCCCATGACCCTCATTCTCAGATTCCTCATTACCTTCCTCCCCTCATCCCCAGACCACTCAGTTATCAATATTCAATCTCCACTTAGATTCTAGTCCTTCACTTAGTCCTTCTTAAGACTTATCCTTCCTTTGACTTCTCCCAGGTCCAGGAAACAACTTCCTGAACTTGCCCTCAGTTCCTCACCTCACACCTCAACCTCATGTGAGAGGCATCTACCCTGACACAGGAGTCCTTGGATTGCCTGGCCCCACTTGATCTTCCGGCCAGAGAAGGGTTTTAGATAGATGTAGGGGTAAAAAAAAATAGTCTTTCCAATCATGCCTGAAACTGGCTGCCAAACCAGTGAACAATTAATGGCCAGAATAACTTGTATTTAGAGTAGACTGATATATCTTCTTTTTCAAACTCACAAAATCCTATGTTGGAGGTCAGTTGTCCTCTAGGCTATGGAAGAATACTGATTCTTTATACCTTGCTGGATGATTCTATCTTCATTTTAAGATGAGGGACTATTTCAGGAACTTATTTGGTGACAAAAGTGATCTTTTGCCAATTTCAAAGATAAACAGCCTCAAGCAGTCAAAATGATTTCATAAGTTTTCATCAAAAGCTATAACTCTGACTTGAACCTTTCAATAGTAATGGCTCCAATGATTGAATTAATGCATCTGGAACAAAACGTAAAGGAACAGTACTTCAGAAAGTATTTTTGAAGGACAGACAAAATTACAGAATAGTGGGTTAAAAATGTTTATAATTTACAGACTTCTCTGTAACCTAATGGGTTGCCTGCACCACCTGCACACTTTTCTCAAAAAGCTTCTCTTTCCCAAAGATGCAAATGGTTATAGACATCCTTGGATGCAAAAGGGGCCTTGGTGAGTTCTATAATCATATGTATTTTGGGGAAAGGGCAGTTTCTCTAGAAAAATGTGATAATATGGCTCTGCTCTCTAATCGAAGATGACACAACTAAAGATGGGCACTTGAGAATGCCATGTACATTAGAGTCCTTCCCTGGCGATGGAATTTATTACTAAGAGATCTGAGTTGTACTATAGATATTCTTTAACAGAAGAAGTGAAAATTCAAAGTTTTGCAGCTAAGGTCTGTAACAGGGGGTGGGAAGGAAAAAAGTTTTTGGAGACAGAGATCAAACAATGTCAGACATTGAGAAAGAATCCGATGAGAAATGGAGAGAAATGATTTCTAGTCTCCCTACAGTAAGCCAGTATTTGGTTGTAGTCCATTCCCAAGTCTGCCAATTCACAGCCCTTATGGTACTTGAGATATTCTTATACCATTATAATAAATTCACTCTTTTTGCCAAATTTAGTTCCATTGGGGTTCTTTTATAGATACGATAATTTTCTGCATTCTGTAGTTTCAATGAAGCTTACGGGAAAAGGTTTTGTTTTAATAATACAGAGATATTGTCTTCAATTCACTGATTGAAGCTGTTTTCTATAAGCCATGTGCTATCTTTTTAGACAGCCACAGCCAAATTACATATGTGTTCTGTAATCAAGGTACTCATGGGGAGATAAGACATGTATCTCAGTAGATGAGTACATGTAGCAAGCTGTGAGTGACAGGACCAACATGCTATAGAAAAGATTATTTCCTAGTAACCAGGGAAATTTCAGGTAGAGATGGAATTGGAGTCTGTATGCAACAAATGGGCATCATTTAAGAATGCGGGGTTAGGAGAGAGAGAATGGGTAGAGAGAATGTGAACACAACTATGAAGACAGAAAGAAGGATGATATACAAGTAACAGTTCAGTTTGACCAAAATTAAAGTCTTGTAAGAAGATATAGAGATTAGGATTTGAAAGGCAGGTTTGGGCCAGATTAACAGAGGCCCTTAAAATCATGTGATAGTCTTAAACTTTATCATGTTAGCCATAAGAAGTCAATACAGATCTCTGAGCCAGGGAATGATATCAGGAGTGACTCAGAAATGAATCAGGGGCACCTTGGGTAGCTCAGTTGGTTAAGCATCCTACTTCAGCTGAGGTCATGATCTCACAGCTCATGGGTTTGAGCCCTGCATCAGACTCTCTGCTGTCAGCACAAAGCTTGCTTCAGATCTTTTGCCTCCCTCTCTCTGCCTCTCTCTCTATCTAAAATAAATAAACACTAAAAACTTTTTAAAAAAGAAATGACTTAAGTGGCTGCACAAATGATGGACTACAGAATAATAAAGGATGTTAGTGAGAAAGCTAGTTCTGTGTCCAATGAAGTGATATTAAGTACTGGAGAAGGAAGAATTTTCTTCAGCAGGTTTTTTTTTTTTCTTTTGGTTCCAATATCATTAAGGAAGAGTGACATTTTGAAGGTGTCATTCAAAAAAAGTAGAAGTGCTTCAGGAAGAGGCTGAAGGGGTATAATAGTTTGTCTCCATAGGTGGGAGCCAACAAACCCATTGTTAAGGAACTGAGAGCCTCGATGACACAGCATGGATGTATATAGTAGTCTGGAGAGGGAATTAACGACAATTCAGAGTAAGAGAACAGAGGAAGGGTTTTTCATCTACTAGAGTAATTGTAAAGTGAAAGGATTAAGGAAACAGAAGGTAGAGCTAGATCCAAGACATTGGATACAAATCTATATCCAATTAATATTGACTGCCTATACAGTTCCAGGTATATTCACAAATGGAATCACATTGATATGTTACCTACATACTGCACATCTAGAGAAATTGAGAAACTGGCCTGAATAAGCCCATTTAAAGTGATATAGCTGAAATTTCAACCTATATTCTGGTGTCTTGATTTTAATCCTTTGCATTGTATCACATTGACTCTCATCAAAACAAGGAGATATGAAGGAGCATAAACATGAAGCCAAGACTATGCTTTAATAGGAATGCTGGTTTCACTGAATATCCAACCCTCTTAAACTGGCTTTTTGAAGTGCTAAACCGAAATCAAAGTAATTTCCACTTAGGCCATTGGCTATTGATAAATAATTAACATGAAATTACTACATAGATGCCAGAGGTAAGCAATTACATATTTTGATATTGTGACAAAAATCAACAAAATGCAATTACCAGATTGTTTTTTCCTGGTTTCATAGCTTGTTAATTTTGTGACTATTCATTTGAGTAACTACATCTGAAATAGGAGCATAAAAGGCTAGTGGCCATTTATTCATGTATTATAAATGTTAAATTCCAGAAGTGTGTGACGTCTACCTAAATATAAAACAAATTTATTGTAATTAATGTTATTACCATGAATAAGAAATAAATTCATAACATGCAATATGTAAATACTAAGCAAAGCATGGAATTTGTCTCATTTTGAAATTAATCTCACATTCATATGAATATGATTTATGTTATTATAATATACACTATGCCTCTGGAATCAAAATGGGAATGATTAGTTCTTTATGTGACCTTAACAACAAATAATGTGCTAACAGGATCATAAATATTAACCAAAATTAATTTATATTTCTGATATTCTTAAAATAGCTTCCTGAATTTGATCTTTGAATAGCAATATAATGAATGAATATAAGCATAAGTGCCATGACATATTAAAATGTCAAAACAGAGAACACCTTTGATAATAGTTCAAGGAATGGATCATGGATCATAGAATGTTAGAGAGAGGAAGGAACTTGGGGGTCATTTAGTTCAACCACTTCATTTTGTAAATGAGAGAAGGGAAGATCAGAGATCTAGAGACTTCTCTGGGGTTCAATGCACAGTTCTAAAGTGGCAGTGCCAAGAATATAGTTTAGACTTCCTGGCTTTGGTCCTTGTTCTTTTTGCTATATCATGTTGCCTGAAGAATCATTTTTCATTGTCTTAAAAACCATACCTTATTATTGCATTAGCAAGTGAAAAATTAATGGGTATGTATTTTTTATTTTTTAAATGAGAAGTAAACACTTTTATTCACCACAGCAAAACAGTTATTTACCATAACCTGAGCTCAGATGATAGCTTTGTTTCCTGGCAAATAGGCTTTCGAGATTTGAACACATACTATAACACTGATGGTCTTTTCATTCTCCATTTTTATTAAGATAAATTATTGTACCTGTGATTTTTAATTTATCTGATACAAAAGAGGAAATCATTACCAGATTGGTGTTGTAGCAAATTTGGAAATTAAAGTAGCACCATATTTTTTTTTCTATTCAGGTATAGTTTATAAAAATGTGGGTCATGAATCTTAAGTATATCATTTGAGGAGTTCTGAAAATAGTACCCTGTGATCCACACCTAGATCAAGGGTTTGTTTGTTTTTTTTAACACCCCAGAAAAATCCTAGTACCTCTTTCAGTCAATAAATTCTGCATTCTCTCACAACCAATATTTGGTGACAACAACAAATATTTTGTTTATGCCTTGATCAGACTGGTTGTCTTTATTTTTATTAAATGGTAGGAGTTTGAGGTACATTCTGGATATAAGTTCTTTGTCAGATATATGCATTGCAAATATTTTCTGCCAGTCTATGGCTTATCCATACACTTACTAAATTGTGTCTTTTGATAAGAAGTGTTCAAAGGGCACCTGAGTGACTCAGTCAGTTAAGTGTGGGACTCTTGATTTCAGCTCAGGTCATGATCTCTTGGTGCATGAGATCAAGCCCTACATCAGGCTCTCCAATGACAGCATGGAGCCTGTTGGGATTATCTCCCCCTCTGTCTCTCTCTCTCAAATTAAATAAATATTTAAAAAAAAGAATGGTTCAATTTTGATAACGTAAACTTCAATCATTTTTAAAAATTATGTCCTGACTTTTTATTTCCTAAGTAATATGCATGCATCTCAAGGTACTAAAAATACATTCAATGTTTTCTTCTGGTAACTTTATAGTACTAGATTTTATGGTTGTCCCTGAAATCCATCTCAAGTTAAATTTTATATATGAAGTGAGGCATGAGACAAGGTTATTCCCACTCTAACCTACTCCATTGATGTGTTCTTATGTCAAAAGCATACTATCTTTTGAGGTTTTTTTACATGTCTTCAAATCATCTATAAGCACTCAAACTTTATTCTTGTTTCCTTTTTCAAGATTATTTACAAATTTTAAGGGCTCTCATTTCCATGTAAATTTTAGAAGTAACTTATTGGTTTACATCTTAAAAAATGGATGAAATTTTGGTTAAGCCTACATTGAAACTACAGTTCATTTTGAGAAGAATTGACATCTTAATAATTCTGAATTTTCCAAAACACATAAGCATGATATATCTCTATTTATTTAAGTCTTCTTTAATTTCTCTTATAGTCTTTTGCCAGTCTCAGCATACAAGCTTTGTACTTACTTTAATGTTAAGTTTTTCCTAAGTAGTTTGTTTTCTAATGTTAATGTAAACTTTATTTGTTAATCATTTCCATTCATTCAGTGCTACCATACAGAAATAAACTGACCTGTTGTCATACAATTTTGCTTAATTCACTTATTTAAGTAGCTGCCTGAACTACTTAAAATTTTGATACATACTATCATATTATCTGTAAATAAAGACAGATATTTATTTATTTTTCCTTCCAATCTACAGGACTTTCATCTTTTTTCCCTTAGTTTATTTCACGGGTTACAACTCAAATTACAAAGTAGAATAGAAGTGGTGAAGCAGATATGCTGGCCTTATTCTCAACCTCCAGGGAAAAGTGTTCAATTATTAGTCATTAGGTATGATGCTAACTTTAGGTTTTTCTTAGACGCTCTTTGTCACAATGAAGTCTTTCTCTCTTCCTAGTTTAGAGAGAGTTTTGATCCAAATGAATTTTGGGTTTTGTCAAATGTTTCCTATGCATTTGTTTTGGTGTTTATAAATTTTCTAGATTGTTCTGAACTATTCTGTTAAGGCTGTGAATTACACTGACTTTTGGATGCTGAACTGCAGAAACTGACTCATTTTTAAACCTTGCTTTTTTTCCTCCCAAACTAAACACACAGAGCTATAAATTTCCCTCTAAGCACTGTTTTAACTGTCTTCCACATATCATAATTTTGGGACATCATCATCCATCTTAGAATATTTTGTATTCCGTTATTTCTTCTTTAACTCATAGGTTTCTTACACCTGGATTGCTTAATTTCTAAACGTTTGAGGCTTTTCTAAAGGTCATTTTTTTATTGATTTCTACTTTAATTCCACAGTGGTAAGAAAATATACTCGGTACAATTTCAATCTTTGAAATTGAGACTTTTAAATGTCTCAGTATATGTCCTATCTTGGTGAATGCTCAGTGTGCGTTTGTATGAAAGCAATTCGTATTCTGTAGGTTGTCAGGTGTGGTGCTCTATAAATGTCAATTCCATCAGGCTGGTTAATAAAACTTTTCAAGTTGTATATCTTCTTACTGATTTTTCTCTCAATTAGTTCTATCATTTACTGAGAGGGAAGTTTTGAATTTCTTACTGTAACTGTAGATGTATCAGTTTTTCCTTTATGTTCTGTTAATATTTGCCCCAATCATTTTGAAATTCTGCTATTAGCTACATATGCATTTACTATTGTTAGGACTTCTTGAAGAACTGTTCTTTTCATCATTATGGAATGTTTCCTTTTCCCTGAAATCTATTTTCACTGATATATTCTATTCTACCTTTCTTAAAATTAATACATGCATGGTACTTTAAAAAATTAGCTTCTTTATTCTACCTGATAATCTCTGTCCTATACTGGAGTATTTAGTTTACTCACATGTTTGGAAAGTAATTTTATCTATTGACTAGTTGTATCTTTTTGCATTAATTGTGGTGAGCATTCTAGGAATTGCAATACATATACTTGACTTTTCACAGTGTACATAGAGTAAATAGAATAATAGTTCTTGAAAATATATAAACTTTGCAACATCATAGATCCATTTTCCTCTCCATTCACTTAACTATAGTGTTATAGGCATTACCACTACACCACTATATGCCCTACATGTTATACTTTTGCTTTAATCAAAACTAAGCATTTTTAGAAATTAATATAAAAAGCGATAGGTTTTACATTTTTCCAGATATTAATCAGTTTTGACTATCTCAATCCTTTCCTGAAGGTCTGAGTTTTCGTTTGGTATTACAGTTGACCTCTGAACAACATGGGAGTCAGAGACACCAATACCCCTGGGGCAATGGAAAATTATGTATAACTTTTAACTCCTAAAAGCTTAACTACTAATAGTCGACTGCTGATTGAAAGTCATCAATAACATAAACAACCCATTAACACATACTTTATGTACACCTTTTGTATATATTATATACTATATTCTTACAATAAAGTAAAGGAGAGAAAAGAAAATGTTATTAAGAAAATCATTAGGAAGAGAAAATGCATTTATAGTACTATAAAATATCTACATGTAAGCAGTGCTCCTAACAGTCTCTGGATTTGCCTTTTGCTTCAAAAATGTTCATACAAAACAGTGACGCCTGGGTGGCTCAGTAGGTTAAGCCACTGACTTCAGCTCTAGACAAGATCTCACGGTCTTTAAATTCGAGTCCCACTTCAGGCTCTGTTTCCAATTCTGTGTCTCCCTCTCTCTACCCTTCCCTCGTTCACTCTTTATCTCTCTCTCTCTCTCTCTCAAAAATAAATAAAGATTAAAAAGAAAAATTTTAACAATGTTCTGACAAAACAGAACCAGAGATGCCACTTCTTCCAACCTCCAACAGCCTTGCAACATTTTTCCCAGTCACAGCTTCAGAAACCATTTTCTCAGCCATCCTCTGCTTCCAGAACCAACCAACAAACACCATCTCTAATCTTAGCTCTTAACTGCCAATCTACCATGAGCTCCAAGATGTGTCAGAATTATTACACCGGGATGGAGGCTTCCATCACCCACCTGGTCAACAGGCATCTGCAGGGCTCTTACACTTACCTCTTTCCTGGCCATCGATTTTCATGGGCTATGTGGCTCTGGAGGGCTGGACCACTTCTGGGAGTTGCCCAAAGAGAAGCAGGAGAGCTCTGAGAGACTGAAGATGCAAAACCAGAGCAGCAGTCTCGCCTTCTTCCAGGATGTGCAGAAGCCGACCCAAGACAAGTAGGATAGAACCCTGGATGCCACAGAAACTACCTTAATCCTGAAGAAGAACCAGAACCAGGCCCATTTGTATCTGCACGCCCTGGGTTGTACCTGCGCAGACTCAGTGACTTCCCGGAGAACCACTTCCTGGATGAGCAGGTGAAACTCACCAAGAAGATGGGCCATCACCTGACTAACAGCTGCCGGCTGGCTGGCCCTGAGGCTGGGCTTGGCTGGGCTGGACGAGTATCTCTTGGGAAATCCCACCCTCAGGCAAGACTGAGAGCCTCCAGAGCCTAGCAAACTTTGAGGGGTTCCTCTGACATCCCCCTGGCATCAAGACTTCTGCCTCCGCCTCTCCCTGAAGCCACTGGGCAGCTTTTTACCCACTCTGGAGCTGAAATCAAATGGAAATAAGAAAGTTTTTTTGCGGTGCTGGGGGAGGGGAAGGGGAGAAAAAACAAATCTGTGTTTAAGTAGACCCATGCAGTTCAAATCCATGTCGTTCGAGGGTCAACTGTATTTTATTTCACAATGAAGAATTTCCTTTATGATTTTTTGTAGTGTAGGTCTACTGAGGAAAATTTTTTGAAAAGTTTTCCCCGCCATGAAAAAGTCTTTTTTCTCTCTTTCTTGGTAGGTGTATTGTTGGATGTAGAATTTGGAGAGGATTGGTTTTGTTTGCTTTTGGTTGTTTCCTTTTTTATAACTTTAAAGATGTTTCCCCACTGTGTTCTGGTCTTTACTTGTCTAATTATTACTCCCTCTATAACGTATCACTTTTCTTTGGCGGCTCCAAAATAGTTTCTTTATCTTAGGTTTTTAATGGTGGTTTTTTTTGTTTGTTTGTTTGTTTTCTAGGAGAGAGAGAGAGACAGCGCGAGCAGGGGAGGGTCAGAGAGAGAGGGAGTCACAGACTCTGAAACAGGCTTCAGGCTCTGGGCTGGCAGTCAGCACAGAGCCCGACGCGGGGTTCGAATCCACGAACCGCGAGATCGTGACCTAAGCGAAAGTCGGACGCTCAACCGACTAAGCCACCCAGGCGCCACTATCTTCAGTTTTTAGAAGTTTGTGAAGTTTCTAGTCGTGTGTGTGTGTGTGTGTGTGTGTTCTGGCTAAGGTCTGCTAGTTTCCCTGAATTTATAAATTATCTCTTTTACAAAATTTGAGGTATTTTCAGCCATTATTTCATCAAATACTTCCTGCATTCTCGTCTCACTGGCCCCTGCCTCTGGAATTCCAGTCCCACATGTTAGTCCTTTGATAACGTTCCAGAGGTCCACCAAGTTCTCTTCTTTACATGTCTTCTCCTCTAAGCTTCAAAATATGTAATTTCTATTTCAAGTTCAGTGTCTATTTACTCTGTCATCTCCTTTTTACGGATCATCCCATCCAGTGAACAGTTTTTTAGCATACTGTATTTTTCAGTTCTACAACTTTCAGTTGGATCTTTTTTTAATATACTTTTCCTTTTTTTTTTTCTGCTGAGATGTCTCCTTTCCATGCTCTTGAGCATTTTTTTAAACCTAATTATAGTAGTTCTTTGAAATCCATGTATGTTAATACCAAGAGCTGCATCCTATCGGGGTCTGTTTCCTTTGATTGCTCTTTTTTGTTACAATGGGTCGGCTTTCTGCATTCTTATAAAATGAGTAAAATTGGGTTGTGTTTTGGACATTTTGAATGTCATAGTGTGGAAAAATGGATTCTGGAAATTCCGAGTTGGTCTTATACTCTAAACCTTCTTGATAGCATCTCAAACCTTAGTTCACTGTCCCCCCACCCCGCACCCCTGGCTTAACTGGAGTCTGTCCCACACATGAATATTTCAGAGACAAATTAGAGATTTGGGGAGAGTTTATACAAAGAAGGTAGGGCTCCCAGTCTCTGACTCTACTCATCATAGATTACATACTTTCTTTAAGCAGCTTGGATTTCTCTAGATTCTGTCCTCTGGTTCTTTAGTTTAGAAAGTCTATGCATTTTTCAATAAAAAATTCAGTCACCCCATTAGTGCCAAATCTCACCTGCTTTCCAGATAAAAGATGTAAAACCCTGTAAGTTACTCTGTGCTTTGCCTTTTTCAAGTGTGTACTTTGCCTCCAGAATCTGGCTGTTTTTGTTGTTAGCTCTTCATTACCTTCAAGCACTGTTTTTGACTTGTTTATTTGTTTAAATAGTATTTTGTCTAGACCTAATGGTGGTTATCTATGAGAGGGTACCATCTTTTAGGGACTATTCAGCCATTTCAGAAGAGCCCCTAGACTATTTACATTTAATATACTTTCCCTATAATTGGTTTAAGCCTGACATTTTGTTATTTGTTTTCTATTTGTGCATCTGTTCTTTGCTATTTCCTTCTTTACTAGCTGCATTTTGCATTTAGTTGAATATATTTTGATATTCCCATTCACTTCCTAATTGGTATTTCTTATACTTCTTTGTTTTGCCTTGCCGTGTGTGTGTGTGTGTGTGTGAGTGTGTGTGTGTGTTTTCTCTAGGATTACAACACATATCTTCATCACATGTTATCTTCAAGTAATATGGTACCACTTCATATGTAATACATAAACCTTAAGACAATATAGTTCCATTCTGTGCCTCATGTTTTTGGTGCATTTGTTGCACATATTTTATTTCTATATGTACTTAAAGCCACAATATATTGTTATTTTTGCTTTAAAAAGTTATTTTCAAAATGAAAAAATAATTTAAAACTATATTATGTTTTTTCACATATTTTTTATTTCCAGAACTCCACGTTTCTATGTATGGATCCAAGTTTCCATCTCACTATATCTTTCATTTTGCCTAAAAATTTTCCTTTAACATTGTTTCAACGTTTACCTGCTTTTAAGATTCTCTCCTCTTTTGTTTGTTTGAAAATGACTTACTTTGCCTTTAAATTTGAGGAATATTTTCACTGAATATAAAATTCTATGTTGACAGTTTTTCTTTTCATTCAACACTTTAAGATATCATTCCATTTGGGGCGCTTGGGTGGCTTAGTCGGTTAAGCGTCCGACTTTCACTTAGGTCATGATCTCGCGGTTCGTGGGTTCGAGCCCCGCATCGGGCTGTGTGCTGACTGCCAGCTCAGAGCCTGGAGCCTGTTTCAGTCTGTGACTCCCTCTCTCTCTGACCCTCCCTTGCTCACGCTGTCTCTCTCTCTCTCTCTCCTAGAAATAAATAAAAATATTAAAAAAAAAATTTTTTTTGAAAAAAAAGATATCATTCCATTGTCTCCTGGCCTCCATGGTTTTCATATAAAAATTTAGCCCTCATTTGAATCATTCCCCTCTTACATGTAATACATCTTTTTTTAAAAAAGATATTTCTGGGTATTTTTTAAGATTTTGTTTCATGTCATTGTACTTCAGAAAGTTGATTATAAAGCACCTTGCTGTGCTTTACTTTGTGTTATCTCAAATGAGACTTGTTTAACTTCTTGGATTTCTTAATATTTTCATTAAATTTATAAAATTATGTCTGTAATATCAAAAACAGTACCCCACATTCTAAATACCAAGTCTTTATAAAAATGTCACACCCAGGTGTGACAGGGGCACGTGGATGGCTCTGTTGGTTAAGCCTCTGACTCTCCATCTTAACTCAGGTCATGATCTCACGATTTGTGAGTTCAGGCCCCATGTTAGGCTCTGCACTGTTGACAGCATGCAGGCTGGTTGGGATTTTGTCTCTCCCTCTCTCTGCCCCTCCTTCCCTCTCTCAAAATAAATAAAGAAACTTTAAAAAATGAACTGTTATATAAGGCTTAAAGCAGGACTACTGATTTCCTCCTCTCTCTATCGGAGGGAGAGGCTGTGTCTGCCTCTAAGCTTAACTCACCATTCAGTTAGTGTGGAAGAGATCATCAGGTTTACCTCAAGAATCCATCTCCTGTTTATGTATAATATATCACATGGGAAAAGTAAATACAAAAGGGAGTACCTTTCATAAATTCCCAATCCTTTGGACATAATAACAACACTCATGTAGCTGGGGTCCAACAATGCCCTAAGCTCTGACCACATTGATGGGAGAGGTAGGAAGAGAAGTGGAGGCTTGGTCAGAAATGGTAGAAGATTCCATCCCAAATAACATAGGCAGAAGGACTTTGTAAGTACCTTGAGTCACAAACAAGGAATACCACCCACAGAATTCAAGAGATTTAGATTAGTTTAGATTAGGTTAGGTTAATCTAATTATTAGGTTAGAAGAAGAATTGAGGGAAATGTACACAAAAGTATGGGAGAGACTGAGGTTTAGATCTAATTTTGGTGTACAAACAAATGAATTCCAAAATCTTGTTGACACTGAGGTAATAATAGTGCCACTATCATAAATAGGAAAATTATTATGAAGGCAATTTATACTGGAGGGTGATAGAAAATAAGGAGGTTGGTTTCATTTGTGCAGATACACATTCACTCATTTAAAGGAAACTAATTGATGATAACCTGAACTGAGCTGAGGAGATCCTCAAAGTATTAAACACAGGGGCAGAAAACCATACTGGAAGAAAGAAATGAGGTTATCTCTGGATAGGATTACTTTAAGACCATGTGAAGCAACCTTGTAGAAATACCAGAAATCTTTTGGATATTTGAGTGCAAAGTGATTTGAGATAATGATTTGAAATCTAGTGTTGGTTGAAGCTATGTGAATAAATGAAACTCCTTGAGTGACCAATTTGAATGATGGACCTAAGTTTTTATGGAGTTAAGTAAATTAGGGTTCTTTGTGCAAATTCACTAAACATATCTATAGGATTCTTCTTGTAACTCAAAACTGTAGTGATGATAAGAGAAATTATCCTTTAAAAAATAGTCAGGTACTACTTCTAAGTGGCTCTATATTTTGAAAATATCATACCTAAGAGGGAAGATTAGTACCAAAAAGAATCAGATTGTCTATATAGCTTTGTATCCATTGGAAGCACAGGGTAAGAAATTATAACTGTTGTTTCTCTGGTGATGAGTAGGAACACATTAGGTTGTCACCAATTTCTCATGACTTTTGACTGATATGTGATGATGTAATCCATGTCCCTATGTATATATTTTAGGTACATGCATATTCTCAGAAACCACAGTTTTTTAAATGCATGCATACCTGGAAATATATCTACTCAACTTTGTGAAGTAGTGGAAAGAGCTCTAGATGACATAAAAAACGAACAATTCTCTTTCTGTCTCCACTACTTCCTGGATCTGTGATTGGGGGCAAGTTACCCCTCTGAGGTTTAGTTGTCCTCATATGTAACCTGAGTGGTTTGGATTTGTGGAACATGTGATTCTCTTTCAACTTAAAACTATAAGTCCCTCTTCTTTGCAAAATGGGGTACCTGGGTACACATTTCACAGTAATGCAGCCACATAACTCAATTCACTATATATTTGTTTCCTCCTACCTTTAGGTATTGGAAATATAAAAGCAAATGAGAAAACAATCTCTTCCTAAGAATCTTATACTCTAATGAAGACGTGTCAACAACCAATTAGAAAATAGTAGGATGACTGAAATAAATCAGTCTTATACTGAGCACTATGAAAACAGAAAGAAGAGAGAACCTAAATGTGTCTGGGGGATCTAAATGGGTTCTCAGGAAAGGGGCACATAAACTGAGTCCAAAAAAAGATGAAGTGTTCTCCCTACAAATGCACCAGTAGAAGTGCCAGAGCAGGATTATAGGCAGAGTTAAAGTACAGCAAAGGCAAAAGTCTCCAAGAATTGTTTGCATTCAGATAACCAGAAGCATTTTTTAATGATCAGCCTTCAGTATGTGTGTGGTGGCATGGTGGCACATGAGACTAAGAAGTCAGGAAGTATCAGCTCACAAAAGGCCTTCACACTATAGAGTTTAGACTTCGTCATACAGACCAGCAATCGCCAAAGTTTTTGATTCTTGAGCATGCAATTAAAATTTTTGAAAAAGTCAAAAAACTCTTTTAAAAAAACTTAAGCTGCTAGACACAAGTGAATATACAGAAATCAATAGTCTGCATATTTCAAAAACAATTAGAAGATATAATAGAAGGAAAGACCTCATTTAAATATCAAAACTGCAATAAAAATACATAAGAATAGGGGCACCTGTTGGCTCAGTCTGGTTAAGCCTCTAACTCAGGTCATGATTCCTGAGTTCACGCCCTGTGTTGGGCTCTGTGGTGACAGCTCTGAGCCTGGAGCCTGCTTCAGATTCTGTTTCTCCTTCTTTCTCTGTCCCTCCCCGACTCATGCTTGCTCTGTCTCTCTCTCTCTCTCAAAAATAAACATTAAAAAAATAAAAAAATAAGAATAATCTGAACAAGTAAATGTGCAAGATCTGTTTGAAGAAATCATTCTAAAATACTGAGGACAGAAGATATTTGAGCAAATAGAAAGGTGTATCTTCTTGCATCTAACGTTTTGACATAATCAATTTCCTTAAGGTAACCAGTAATTTAACATTTCCTCAATGAAAATTCCAATAAGATTTTTGTTCGTTTGTTTGCTTGTTTGTTTATGTAATCTCTGCAACCTAACATGGGGCTTGAACCCACAACCCTGAGATCAAGAGTCATATGCTCTTCCAACTGAGCCAGCTAGGTGCCTTCTACAATAAGACTTAAAAAAATATAATTCATCTTTTTGTAAAAACACTTACTGTGAACACTTAACATGAGATCTACCCTCTTAACCTGTAAGTATACAACACAGTATTGTTGACTATAGGTACAGTATTGTATTGTAGATCTCAAGCACTTATTCATCTTGCTTAACCGAAACTTACGCCTATTGATCAGTCACTCCCCATCTTCCCTTCCCTCAGCCCCTAGGAACCACCATTCCACCCTTCAATTTTTTTTTAAGTAGGCTCTATACCCAATGTGGGGCTTTAACACATGATCCTGAGATCAAGAGTTGCGTGCTCCACCAACTAAGCTAACCAGGCACTTCTCCACTTTTCAGTTCTATGAATATGACTTTTTTAAGATACCTCATATAAGTGGAATCATCTAGTAATTGTATTTCTATCACTGGCTTACTTTACGTAGCATAATGTTTTTAAGGCCATCCATGTTGTTGCATGTGGTGAATTCCCGTCTTTATTGGGGCTGAAAAAAATATTCCATTGTATGTATATGCCACATTTTATCCATTCACCCAGTGATGGACATTCAGGCTGGTTCCACCCCTTGAATTCACCCTGTGAAGAGTGCAGCAGTGAACATGGAATTCTAATATCTCTTCAAGATCCCGATTTCAATTATTCTGGATAAATACTCGGAAATAGGAATACTAAAATATATGGTAGTCCTATTTTTACTTTTTTGAGGAAACTCTGTACTGTTTTCCACAGCTGTTGTATCATTTTGCACTCACCAAAAGTGTCAAAGCATTCCAATTTCTCCACATCCTTGCCAACGTTTGTTGTCTTTTGTTTTGTTTTGTTTTGTTTTTTGGATAATAACTGTCCTGACAGGTAGGAAGTGAAATCTCATTGTAGTTTTAATTTGCAGTTCCTTGATGACTAGTGACATTGAGCAATTAAATTTTTTACTATTCCTACGGCCTATGTTATCTTTGGAGAAATGTCTATTCAAGTTCTTAGCTTATTTTATAAGTCAGATTATTAGGTTTTTTGCTATTGAATTGTAGGAGTTCCTTATAGATTTTGGATATTACTCCTTTTTAGATATGTGGTTTGCAAATATTTTCTCCCATTTTGTAGGTTGCCTTTTCACTGTGTTGACTGTTTTCTTTGCTGGGCACAAACTTTTTAATTTAATGTGGAACCATGTGTCTATTTTTGCTTTTGTTGCCCATGTTTCTGGTTTCATCCATGAAATCATTGCTAGCATTCAAACTCAAGTTCAGCCAAACTCCAAGCATCAGGGCTTTAATTGTTGTGCAGTGTTGTCACCAACTCAAGGAGCAAAATGAAAAAGAAAACAAAAGTGCCACACTTGTCACCAGGCATGAAGAGAGCTCACAGAGGAAAAGATGGAGTGGCTCCAACCAATGGCAGGATATTTCCTTATATTCAAACATTATGGTGTGACTTGGTCAGGAGCCCAAGCTTTAGACCCAAGTAGACATCCATCAAATATCTGAGACTCAGTTTCTTGACCTGTGAAATAGGGATAAAAAGCAGTGTCATAAACATATTATTAGAATTAAACTAAGTGGGGGCGCCTGGGTGGCTTAGTCGGTTAAGCGTCCGACTTTCGCTTAGGTCATGATCTCGCGGTTCGTGGGTTCGAGCCCCGCGTCGGGCTCTGTGCTGACTGCCAGCTCAGAGCCTGGAGCCTGTTTCAGAGTCTGTGTCTCCCTCTCTCTGACCCTCCCCTGCTCATGCTGTCTCTCTCTCTCTCCTGGAAATAAATAAAACATTAAAAAAATTAAAAAAAAATTAAACTAAGTGATGTATATACAGTGCTATTAGGTTGTAACATTTTTTAAATTATATATCTTCAGTTGGTCTAAGTGCAAAAAAGGAAAGATAATGTTCTTTAGGATGGAGCAGAGAATTATTAAGGCTAGAATGAACAGTGCCTTACCTCAAAGACATTCATCCAAGTAGTTTTATTCCGACATTGGAAATAATCTGTTTATTTAAAAGTACTTCTTCTAATAAGCATTTTTATCTTGTGGTTTCAAACAATACATGCACGGGAAGTAAATAGCTGAGGGGTCTCTTTAAACTTGCATAAATTCCAATCCAGATTTTTACTCTCCAAACTAATTAAAAACAAATTCTGAAAAATCATGAAGGCGAACGGAACTGAAAAATCTGTAAGTATTTACATAGGCTCTCAGGATCCCCAAGTAACATTAAAAAGTACGCTGAGAATGAATCAAAACAATATGATTGCTTGAGATTGTTGTGCATGTAAATATGAGTAATAAGTATTTCCCGAAGGGCTGGATGGGTAATAAGTATTTCTCTTTTATATGTCTGCTGGCTCTGACCCTGGAAACACTCAGCTGGGCACTGGTGTGTCTGCTCTGATGTCTGGGTGGACTACAGCTGGGCAACATCACCATGCCTGTGCATGAGAAGGAATGATTCTCTCTCCTCCCTCTCAATCCGTCTGACATCTGCTAATGAAGTCCAGAGGACACACTTTGCAAAGCCCATCCCTCCTGCAGAGGGGGGGACATTTGGTGCAATGATGAATGGCCCACACCCAAGCTAAATAGACAAAAAGAAATTAAATGTAAGCAGTCGAACAAAATAAAGCATACAAATTATGGCAGACATCAGTACCTCCTTTCATGGATTACTCTATAGGAATACCACCCCACCCACTAGGTATTTGCAAAGCAAACTTTCACTTGTGTTGATTAACAAAATATATATCTACAGAATTTACATGGTTGTCCCATGTATAGCTTTCTGTTAAGCAGTGAATTGTCTTTTCTTAACTACAGTGAAATTAATGTCCTTTTAACATTTGCTAATCTGTATTTTTTTTTTTTTTGGTTTGTTTAAGTACAATGGAACAATTCAGTAAGGTATTATAAGATTTCATCTAGTGAGGATAAAAGCTAATGCTGTCTAGAAGGCAAGGCTTAAAATTTCTCGAAGCTGTGTTTACCATCCTGCCTAAATTATGCAGGCAGAGCTTATAAACTATGAGGGCCTTTAGATCTTCAGATTGGAAACATTTTCAGATTTAGAAAAGCTTCATTGTTTGATTTGAACTTTTCGGTTTCAAATAATTAGGGTGGAATGGGAACATAATCTTCTCACTAACATGTTTTTTTCCTCAGTGAAGTCTGAGGAATTTAGCATAAAGATGCAATCTGGGAAATGAAAGAAAGAAAAATGAAAAAAAAAAACAACTTTGTTCCTTTTCACTTAATACCTAATAACAAAATTGCAAAATATAGAACAGAATGGTTAGTGTTATCTTTTACTGGAATACGTCAATTTACAGAGAATGCGCAAGTAACTATTTGAAACACATCTGTGGAATATTTGAAGATACTCCTCCTTGAGGCTTTTTCTACACTTGCTCCATGGTGGCTATCACCCACCTTTGCCTCCATCCAGGTAAAGAAACAAATAAAACAAACAAAAGAACTATTTCTCTTTGAATTGTATTTTGTATTTTCTTATCTGTTTTATGTCTTTGCAATTCTGAATAAAATAAGCTATGAGAGAAGACATCCACTTTCGATTCCATATTAAATGTTCATTCCTGAGCTAATCTTAGCTAGCTGTTCCTTTGAAACCACAATGGAGTCTTAAAATCATTTAAAGTGTTATTAATTTAACAGTTGCATAGTGATGGATTTTTCAGGTTGTTCATACATAGATCTCTTGACTGAAAATGTGCATAGCCTTGCTTCCTTAGCTATCACTGCCATAATCTCCATGAAGGATGATATTCTACAGCAAAATTACTGATAACCAAATGAACTGCCATTAGATAACTCCATTATTTAGGCTAATGTAGACTTCAGCTGGTCACATTACTTTCTGAAAAGCTGATGTAAATATTTCCAAACAAAATTATTTTCCGAATACAGGCTTTAGTCTCTGTCTTTAACTACTACCAACCAAGCACAAATTCATTACAGACTTGTAAACTCAGATGTGATTAATATTTCTCTACTAAATGAAAGTGAGTTTGAGAATATAGGTAGAGCCCTAATTGTACTTAATTCATATTCAGATTGCTACATATACCTCTACCCTTGATTTCAACATGGCAGTTCACAGTTTAAAAAAAAAAGGAGCAAAAAGCCATTTCATTTTCACTGCATCCTGAATGCGTTTCAGGTCATTATTTTTATGAATAGAAAATGTGAAGGTCATTTTACCTCATCCTTACAATTAACAACAATTACTATCAGTTCAAAGCTACAGGGTATCTGTGAATCTAGTCTTGTTCAGAGAAGCTCTCGCTAGGAAAGAGAGAGGAGATAAAACAAATAGGCCTTCCTCATTTAAATTCCTGACTGAGTAAATACTACCACATTACCAGCTCTGAATAATTAACTTCTATCCACTGTGCCAAAAATGACGCACTGTATTGGAATGCATCTTTTTAATAAATGCCCCAGAAAGAAACCACCACAGAAATCATGACTGCTGTCATTGCACTAAACTTTTTACTTATTCAAATCATTTTCTGAAAACCATCATTAGAATCAAATTAAAATAAAGCTGAGGTTTTCTGAATAAAACTGTCAAAAAAGATAAAAGTTTTTACGTTGACAGTAAAGCAAATGATTTTTTCCACTCTGTTGAGGTTGCATAAGAGCGCAGTATATCTGAATGACTTATGGTCCATTAATGACAGATTAACAGCTGGAGGAGGGGAGATCTTTCCAAGAATAGTTTTCAAATGAATGAAACTTCAGGCCTAGAGGCAATGGGAAATGCAAAGTGTAGGGAACCGGGGGAGGATGTGGGTGGGGGAATCTTATAAGATCAGACTTTCATAATTCATTAAAATCACTGAAAATGACAGAGTGTGATCTGAAATGAATTTTCCATATTCACAGGGGGAAGAGGTCACAGTTACTAAGTCCTTGAAGATGACTGCAGGAGGTAGAGAGCCAAAGCGAGTATATTTGTGCAGCATACCTGAACAGAATGAGCCTTGCTAAAACAGAACATGGTGAAGGATTCTACCTACATGGTTTTGTTCACTGGGATTCTTTTGATATAATGAAACACCAAATGCTGAAACCAACAAGACNAAGGGTATTTGATGTATGAAAATGATTTATTTACAAAGACCAGCCCCACATTCTGGAATGAGCATTATGCCATATATACACTTAAGTAAAATTATATAAAATACATTCCAAAAACTAGGACTGCTAGCTCTTTCTTTAGGTTGACTTTATGTGTAGCCTAAATTTAATTTTTTTAATCACAAAATTCATGTTTTTATAGATATTACAGAAAACTGTAAAATAAATGAAGAAAGTAAAAGTCACTTCCCCGTAATATTCATATTTAAGTTTTAGTGTATTTCCTTCCATCAGGTAATGTATTTATTCATAACATAATTTTTTAAATAAAAGTGAAATTATACTGAATGTACATCACATTATGTTAGGAACAGAGGAGCCATTTAGCCTTGCTTTTGAAGTCAGTGATCTATCTTGATATATACCCAGTAGCCTTGGCAATCTATTATGGACACTAGACCGAGGCGTATTTATCTTTGTATCTGGCCAGTACTGGATTTGTGTGCTCAGTACTCATAAAAGATACTATCAGTAACAGTGATCCTAGCATACGTTTAACATCCTTACATATATAACTACCTAAATTCCTAAAGCAAATGCAGAAATTGTATATGACCTCAGTATCCACAGGTTCAACAAGTACATCTTCATCTAGCTTCTGATGTTTGTTTGTTTGGTTTTTTAGATTTCATCAATCAACAATAAGCTTTACTCTTCAGTAAGAAGGAATTTTGACATAGGTCAAACACAACAGTGGAACATGCCCCCTCCCACCACCGCCAGAAACTAATAATCTTGCTAAAAAAGAAATAACCAACCTTGTAATGAAAAACTATAATACTTTAGACTAATTATAATGATAGAAATACTACAAAAATGATTAGAATAGTGTCTATCTGAATTAAGTATTTTTCTTTAAAGGTGTTTAATTTAATTATAATAAATCCACATTCATATTTTCTTTAATTCAGAATAAATGATAACAGTGAAAGACCATATCTCTTATAGGGAGAAAAGTTGGAGATAATTTCTTATGAAATTTTGGGCTTTATGATGTTGCTCAAGTGTGAGTACCCAGGCATAAAATCAGTCTTGTTGAAATCAAGTCTTCAAGAAATCAAGAGGCCTTTCTTTATGCTCTTGACTATTGATGCATTAACTTAAATGCTTAGTATAGTTTATTATTATAATAAATATGTAATCTCTAATTCTACTGCCCTGGAACAACAATTTTTAAAAATTTACTTTCCTGCCCATTTGAAATTTATAAAAGTTACATTTGCAGGGAAACAAACATCTAGGGATTCAATTCTTTAAGTTTTACATTATATGGTATATATTTTACCCTGTTTTTACTTAATCTTTAAAATAATAATTTTAATGAATCCATAAAACTGCATGAAGGAGAAGCACCATAATTTAATCATTTCTCTTTTTTGAAACACTTAGATTGTTTTAAATGTTTAAATGTGTTTCTGTTTTACTGATACACTTTTATCCAAATTCAGAGTTTTAGCTTTACTCCCAACATTAGGTTTCTTTCTTTCTTTCTTCTTTCTTTTTCTTTCTTTCTTTCTTTCTTTCTTTCTTTCTTTCTTTCTTTCTTTCTTTCTTTCTTTCTTTCTTTTTTTTGTTTCTTAATGTGTGACTTTAGTAAGTTACAGTGTTGCTTTTTACACTTAATAATTTCCATTGATATGTGAAGAACTTTTTCTTATCCAAAGTCTTCATTTCCTATACTTACTAAGATTAGTTAAATCTATTATTTTCTACATTTTTGTCTTTACTAGTCATTTTTACTTTTCACAAATTATGTTTCCAGTTGCTATCTTCTATATTTGCTCTTTGGGTTTGCATTTTAGTTTGCTCTACTGTGTTTATTGTTTTTTTAATATCATATTTCTTTTTAAAAATGTTTTTAATGTTTATTTAGTTTTGAGAGAAAGAGAGAGAGATAGAGAAAGAGTAGAAGCAGGGGAAGGGCAGAGAGAGAGAGGGAAACACAGAATCTGAAGCTGGCTCCATCCAGGCTCTGAGCTGTCAGCATAGAGCCCAAAATGGGACTTGAACCCATGAGCTTTGAGATCATGACCTGAGCCCAAGTCGGAGGCTTAACCGACTGAGTCACCCAGGTGCCCCTATATCATATTTCTAATAGCTACTACACTCAACAATGATCTCAGTCGTTTCAGATGCTGTTTTCATTATTGTTTGATCTTACTTAAGGTTTGTTTGGTTAGTTAGGATGCCACAGTAGCAAATACCAAAATTCCAGCTGTTTAAAATGACCAAATGTATTCCCTTCCCACTGTCCATGACCATCTTGGGTCGGCAGTGGGTCCTGTTCCTAGTAGCCACATGGGGACTCAGAGTGATGAATCACCAAGCATTGCCAGTCTTGTGCTAAAGGAAAATGTAAGCTTTCAAGGTGTGTCAGTAAGTGCTCTAGCCCCAAAATAACATATCACTTCTGAGCTGAATTCATTGGTCCACACTAGTTCTGTAACTCCCCCTAACTCCAAGGGTCTGCAAACACAGTCCTGTCACATACACAGAAACGTGGAGAACTGAAAATATTTGGTGAACAGCACTAATGACTGCCATCTCTCTCCTCACGCTGTCTTTAGTGTCATAAATTAACCTGTATTTTCTAAAAATTTCCACTTTATGTAAGAAAAAGTATTTTAGGGTATAGAGTTTGGTCTACAGTTCCCTTCATTCTTTTTGCTTTTTATTTTGTGTTGCAAATGTCTTTTGTGTGTTTGTTTGTTTGTGTTTGTCGCGGATGGCTTTACACTTTCTGTTTGCTCATACTTCCATGTGATTAATTTGCTAATCTTTCAAAAGCAGACCAGATGGAGAATTGCTTTAAAGCATCTTCCCAGCAATCTGACTGTTTTCTGGCTGAGTGAGCCTCTTTGATCTTGAGTTGGAAATTAGACTTTTTTCCCCCGAAGGCTCTTCATATCCCAATAGTTTATTTAATAATTCAGTGTCAGAGTAAGTTTTGACGAAGAGTTAAGGTGTGGAGGAGATTTTTCTCCAACTACAACAGCTCACTTTACAGTGTCTCGTCCTTCCTGGACCTGGAGCTAAGAAACAGCTCACATGGGGGGTTATTTCTATCTTCATCAACACAGGGCCAACATGTTGACATGCAAAAATACATAACTAGGGGACTAGAGGTCAGTTCAGCTCAGAGTCTCAGATGATGGCAGAGAGGAATATTTGAATTCTGAATCGGTGCACATTGTCCTAACTATCACTGAGGGAGGCCATAAGGATTCTTTTAATAGCTGCAAAATACCTATGTATTCAGATTACTTCAGATCACTTCCAAAAAAGACTTTTATTTGGGCAAGTCAAAGGTATTTTTTTTTTTTTTGAGAGAGAGAGAGAATGTGCATGCACAATGGAGAAGCAGAGGGAGAGGGACAGAGAATCGTACGCAGACTCCATGCTCAGCATGGAACCCTACTGGGGGCTCCACCCCACATTCCTGGGATCATGACCTGAGCCAACATCAAGAGTCAGATGCTCAACCAACTGAGCCACCCAGACGCCTCTCAAAGGAATTCTTACTAAAATTTAGAGAGAGGATGCTTCCTTGTATTTAAATCAAATATATGACCGAATTTTTAATTATTTCACTATAAAGAATTTGAATGTTAATTCAACTCTGTGGTTAGAAAGGGACTAAGGTGTTCAAAATGGGCTCCTGAGGGGCACCTGGGTAGCTCAGTCGGTTAAGTATCTGACTCTTGGTTTCAGCTCAGGTCATGATCTTACAGTTTGTGGATTTGAGCCCCATGTCAGGTTCTGCACTGGGTGTGAAGCCTGCTTGGGGTTCTCTCTCTCATAAAAAAATAAATAAATAAATAAACTTAAAAATATGTGCTCCTGAGCCATCCAAAGCTGAATTCAAACTTATCTTTCTTAGTAAAATGAGCTGTGCAACCTTGGGTGACAGACTAGATTCTCAAAGCTTGGTTTTTCTCATCTGGAAGAAATGGATGATAATAATACCTAATTCATAGGATGGTTGGGAGGATTAATTTCCAAACATCACCATAGTTCTGGCCAGTTTTGAGCTCAGAGGAAGGAAAACACATAAACAAAGGCAAGAACATAAGAAAACACAGCATATGTCCCAGGCTGACTGGCACTTTGGGTATATAAGAGTAAGGCTATTGCATAGCATTGTGCTGGTTGTTCACTGCACAAAGGTGCCAGAACAAAGGGGCAAGTGATTGGCACTTTGGGTGTATGAGATTAGGGCTGCTGCATAGTGTTGTGAAGGTTGTTCACTGCACAAGGGTGCCTGACCAAAGAGACAAGTGGGGCTGAAATCCAACCCATATTCTGCATAGGTATCCTCCTTGGCATAGGTTCATCTGCCCAGAGGAGGGAGTGCATTTTTCTTTACATACTATGTGAGGTAAGAGTGACCCTGAATAAGTAGGAGTTGTAAGAAATTGGACTAAAATGTGCATCTGTGACCCCAGTCCTAAACAGGAAGAAGTAGAGTTCCAGAGGCCACTCATCATTATCTCCTCCATCATCCACTTTCCTTAAGTACAGGGCCTCTGGGCCATTTTCATCAGTTGGATATTTTTTTAAATATTTTATTTATTTTTGAGAGAGAGAGAGACAGCATGAGCAGGGGAGGGTCAGAGAGAGAGAGGGAGATACAGAATCCAAAGCAGGCTCCAGGCTCTGTCTGAGCTAGCTGTTGGCACAGAGCCTGATGCGGGGCTCGAACCCAAGAACCGTGAGATTATGACCTGAGCTGAAGTCGGTTGCTCAATCGACTGAGCCACCCAGGCACCCCCATTAGTTGGATTTTAAAAAGCAAAAGCAAATCACCTATCATCCCCTGATGTATTTTCCAGCTCTTGATATTTCAACCATTTTCCCTTCCTTCTGCTAAAGTTCCCACCTTTCTTCTTCACCATCATTCCAACAGTTTGCAGGAGGTCGGGTAGCCCTGACAACTTTGAGCCAGTTGCTGCTTTGCTTTTTCCTGACAGGATTCCGTCCCCCCTGCCCAGCTCCCCAAGATTGAAAGGCATGTCATGCGGTTTGATCTTGGTGGTGGAGCTGAGACTCGTTGGTTGGACCAGCTGCTTCAAATCATAGCCTCTCTTCTTTCCCACTTACGTCATCTCCAAGGGGAGCCAGGAAAGGAGAAAAAAAGCCAGGAGGAGAGACAAGTGTGCAACAGGACATTGAATCTGCTGTAGAGACTGTCCTAAAGTCTATATTCTTCCTGTTGTCACTGCTTCCCTGCGCCGCGCTCCAAACCTGCGGGTTTCTCCGGACCAATGACCCACAGGATGCTCCCGTTTCCGCTACAACCTGCAGATCCCTGAGGTGCCAGAGGGGACTGTGTGGCTACAGGAAGAAGGGCACATCTATTCTGTTCTTTCCAGGCCTCCAACGTCTTTTTCACCAAACCGGCAGGAGGAGGGGGATTTGTATCCGGCAATAAAGGGTTCTAATGAGAATCTATTTCCTTGATCCATAAAATAAAACCAAGATTATCTCATCTATCTTCTTCATATAATAACGATTACAATTTATTAAATTTTGAATATGTTCCAGGTGCTTTACATACATTATCTTTAATCCTTATCACAACACTGTAAGGTAGTTATTTTTATCTCTGTTCTATGATAAGAAAAATGTCAGTGAGAAAAGTTAATTAACTTATTCAAATATAAAGAGCTAATAAGGAATAGGGTTAGGATAAATCCCAGTGCTCTCTGACTCTGTAGCCCATGTTTTCATTTTCGTTTCTTTCTTTATTAATGTCTCTAAAGTGATTTTTTAGATGACAGTGTAATGCATATGTATATTTTCACCGGGCACAATCCATACATTGCAAGGTATATGTAGTAAATGTGGACATCATTTTCATATCACTGCTTTCACCCAATATCCAGTCATGGTAACTTTCCCAGTAGGGACCAGTTTTTAGAATTGTTAAATTCTGTATATATATGTATATATATTTCATATTTTTAAAACATATCTATGTTTTGCATTTAGGTTGTTTTTTAAGTGTTTTAACACCAGTACATTCAGACCCCCTCCTCTTTATAGTAGTTGAATAATATTTAAATTCATATCTGCTATCTCATTCTGTGTTCTTTTTACCCAGCTCCCAGCAACTTAGTTATTCTGGACCCTGTAAGTAAACAGGCTGAAAGAAGTATTTGGAGTATGATATTGCTAATTTCAAAGAAGTCTGATATGTTTCATTCTAGAGTATCTTTGTGTCATGGATAAACATAAAGTTATTGGGATTAATAAGAATAATAAAGGAAATTCCCTTCTACTCACTATACTGATATAATTATGTGAGCATCATTTTTCCTCTTTGATTAAATATGGTACTTTTTTTCACGCTATGGATTTTCCTCAAAGGTCTGCTTTTTCTTGGCTATATGACATTTTGGCCCATCCCTCATTTTACTTCTCTGGTATGATGCTGCAGTTCATTTTACAGCTTGGGAAACTAAGAACCAGAGACAATGAATGACAGTCAAAGGCATGGTGCTATTTAGTGCTAGAACCAGAAATGAGTCCCATCTATGTGCTGGCTTCTGTCTCAGTCCCCTTCCTACAACATAACATGTTATTAATGGGAAGTCTTAGGCAAATGCTTTAGCTTATTTGTAAATCTACCCTCCTTTCTCTTCACATTTCATATCCTATTTCTAGTCACATTTGTTTAGCTGAAAAAGTTGGATGTGCTATGTGTCCTTGGCAGAGACCTCTAAGAAGAGCTCATTCATCCTTGTATTTTATTTAGAATAACTTCTTCTGGAAGAATCTGGGATTTGGATATGTTCAATAAATCCCCATTAATAAAAAGTTAGAATATTATGGGACTTTCAGAAAAAAAAATAAAACCCAACTCCTTGTTTTATAAGTTAATTTAAAAATACATACTATGAGTGCACTTACTCCATCCTCATAAATGCTGATGCGCGTTAAAGCGTATGTGTATATGACTTCTGGGAAACTAGAGCCAAGAAAGACCAATGCACTTGAAAAATCTCATGTTAATAGTTAATAGGACGGGAGCCCAAGTGTCCTGACTTAGAGTCCAGTGCTAAACATCCATGTGACTTGCCAGAGTGTTATTCTGTATAGTATTAAAATATAAGCTAGTTCAACCTACTTGCAGTATGTGCTAAGCTTCATTCATTATCTTTGTGGCTTATAGAAAGAGACGGTATTATTTTGGCATGCATAATACATTTATACCTTTTAAAACTTAAAGATTTGTATACAGTTTGTTTTCAAATTTCTAATCACAGATAAAGAGCAACATTTTGGTGGTCTTGAGTGATTTGCAGCTTGCTCTCTCTTTCCCTTCTCATACAAAAATAATTCTTAAAGTCACAGTACATGTGACTCCTGAAACTAGCGTCTTTATTCACATTCAGTAAATCTTACTGTCAACATTTTGTGAGCATTCCTGTTAAATTCTGTGGAATGCTTGATGTTGCATTATAATCCCTAACATACAAAAGTACTGTAACTGGGCTGTTCAAGGATATTGTTGTCTTGAATGAAAAGTGTAGCATATGTTTAGTGCGGTACTAGACACTTTGATCTCTTGCTCAGGGGTGGCATTTAGTGACCATGCATCTTCATTAGCATGGAAGACAAGCCAGTGTAATGGAAAAGGAAGTGGATTTGCCTTGAGATGCCCTGGGCTTGCATGCTCTACTATTCTTGGCTCTCTCAAATTCTTTCCTTATGCATCTTAAAAATGGGGCAATAATATCCATTTCCTCAGGGTTGTTTTAAGATTTAATTGAAATAATGCATGTGAAAGTACCTTGGCACATATAAGGAGTTTAATAAGGCTAATTTCCTTTCCAGTTTACTTAATGTTTGCTACTTTCAAAACCATTCTTTCCCAATAATGTAATAACTGGCTTTGACAGCAGTAACAGAGCCATACACGGCATTCACGCTTCTTCCCTGAAGACCAGCTTTCTTCATTAGTATCTGAGCCTGGCAAATCAAACTCCTTTCTAAAACCTTCTAAGTGACTTCAAAATCCCTGGGTGCATTAGTCTGGATCACTTGAGTGTATCTTGCACATTTAATTAAACCTGTTATTTCTGGAAACAAAAACAAAGCATTTAAGAAGGAATGGCTGAGAGAAACCATTCCCTTTCCAGTAGTGCAACATGTGAATGGTTTAGGAATCTTTTAAAGCTGTGCTTTATTTTAATTGGTTCTGAATCTGCTCATTTTCTGGCTGCGCCTCTATTTTCTTCATCTACCATCGCCTTTTGCCACTTCTCTTTGGGGATATCTGTTATCCTTAAAAAAGGGACTAGATGGGGATTAACTTGCTTTTGACCATATCCATTTATCCACTTGAAGATCACTGTGGCAAACTATGAAAAATGTGCTAGTTTTGAAAAACGACAAAGCTCCCAGGATTGAAAAGGTGCTTATCCTCTCACAGGAATCTATTTGTGCTGTTATTTTTGGCAGCTAGAGCTGGATTCTTCAAAAGGAGATGCAGATTCTATTTTTCTTTATCTTTCCTACCCTGAAAAGTATGTCTTGCTTCTGCATTGGGAAGGTTTTGGGTCAAAAGTCCTTTCCTATTTGCACTGCAAATAAAAAACACAACCCCGTTGTAAATTGTGTTAACACCTTTTCGGCAATCTAAACCTCACGAGGAAAGATATGCTGACTATTCTGTGTACATTATAAGTGCTGTGCACAGGTGTGTTTATAAGGAGGCTGCATGTTTGATCTCTTCCATATCTTAGTCCTTCCCGAAGCATTATTATCATTGGCATGTAGAAAATGGAATCTGTCTAATCTGTTCCAACTGAGTTAAATCCAACAAAAGTATTTCACTCTGAATTTTAATTGAACCAGCACCTTTGTCTTAGTAATAGAAATGTAGCCACTTATGTTTCCCACTCTCTTATGTTACCTCCTTCGTGGTCTGGGATGATACCTTTGTTCACTTTGGACAAATACGATGCCAAATGGTGCTCTTCTTGAAACCCACGGTTTCCCAAGCATCAGGAGATGTCCATTTCTCCTAAGAATCCTCTCAGGTTCAATTCTCATGGTGTCATAAGTCCCACAGAATCCTTCTACATAGTTTGGGATAGAGAAGAATAAGGAAATTAAGGGACAACACTAGAGTATTCAGTGGACAGTCAGTTCTGTTACAGAAATGGCCTTTCATTATCTGAGCAATCTTTTATATCTAGGCTGGAGGTAGATAGGACTTCAAGGTCACAATATTGTGTTTTGACTACTTCTTGGCAAGTCCTAGGTACAAGGCCCATCTCTCATTAGAATGTATGGATTTTGTCATCCATCACTATCACATTTGAGAGATTAGGAAAAGTTCCGTTAACATTTTGTAGGTCACGCATTACTCTGATAAAATAAAAACTAAACTTTAAGAGATAAAATCTATAAAGAGTAAAAAACAATGATCGTAGACTCTGGTAGAAATTTCCATTGTGGCACAACTATGAGACTGGCTCTAGAGTATTTTTCCCTTTTGCTTTGATTAAAAGTGCAATTTCACATGAAATAGTGTGATATTTCATCTCCCGTTTCCAGGGAGGCTCTCTGGAGATGGTCATTAATGAGTGTGGTCAGGCGAACAGCAGCTTCCCTGAGTAGTTTCTCCTGCTGTGCAGTATAGACAAAACCTCAATCACAAGACATTCCAGAGAGCTTGAGTGTCCATACTCCAACTGTGCTACCTAGAGAACTGTCAAGTGTCTGTAAATATTTTGCAGTTCCTTAGGAAAAAGTGTTAGCCCTCTGAAAAACAGCAGAGTAAGATTGTCCCTGAATTCAGCCTGGCTCCTGGTAGATTTGGTTTGCTTTCAGTCATGTCATCTTTTTGATGCATCCCATGTCTGTAGCTCCTTCTTATCTCTCCATGTGGTTTAGGCTAAAGAGTATTTTTCTTATGGGGCACCTGAGTGGCTCAGTCGATTAAGCGTCCAACTTGGGCTCAGATCATGACTTCACAGTTTCATGGGTTTGAGCCCGGTATCAGGCTCTGTGCTGACAGCTCGGAGCCTGGAGCCTGCTTTGGATTCTGTGTCTCCCTCTCTCTCTCTGTCCCTCCCCCACTTGTGCTCTGTGTCTCTCTCTCTCTTAAAAATAAACAAACATTAAAAATTTTTAATAAAAAAAGTATTTTTCTTCTGATACTTTATCTTTTTCCTAAAATGAACAGAAAATCACTGATTATCCTTGATTGATTCACTCATTCACAACCTTAGTTGGGACTAAAAAGCCAGGCCACTGGACAGGAGAAATAAGCCTGACTATGTAACAGGAGATGGGGGAAACGGCCTATCTGTTACTCTTCACAATTTTCAGAGTTGATCATCCTCATTTTTAATTCCCTCTCCCATCTTTAGCTCCCACTGCTAAAGTAAAAAAACAAAGTTGGTCATCATTACATTAATTTCAAGTTCATTCCACTCATCTTGCTACTTTTACATATTTTGTCCCATTTTCCATCCCAGATGGTGGGTTTGCATCTTCTGAGAAGAATGACTAGTAACTTCAGAGCCTTAACGTTGTGCATCCACCAAATAGAGCTATCTGTAAATACATTGTTTGTTTTGAACAAACCTTCTGTTCTGGTTCTATTTGATTAACAAGAATAATCAAACATCTAAATAAAAATCATTGTCTGTTACCATTGGAGAGTGTCCAACGAGTCACAGACAGCTTGGAAGGCTGGCAAAAGGCAAGACGCATTGTGCTGGGGGACATCCAGGCCAGCATGGAGGGACCTGCATGCCATCTGCCCCCACCCCTTCTGCTCAGAGCCCGGTCCAATCTTTTTAATCTCATTAGAGCAAGATTCTTATAAAGCCAAGGGATGGGATTCAGCCGTGGCTCCCAATGCCGCCAACGGCACAGAGCCTCACGCTGACAAAGCCACCTTCTGGAAACACCTTGAATAACCTCGTGGCTCACAGGCACCAAGATGCCTCCTAATACTGCATATTCTATAAAGGGCTGAGTACCTTTTCTCTGTGTTTTATTTTTCCATGCCACCAGAGAAGTTGAAACCTTTCAAGTTATAATGTGTATGTTCCCCACGCACAGCGCTGGAAGATATTATGTGCTAATTGTTTGTTGCTTTAGAGCAAAGCAGGCCCACTGAGAAGCCGGCCCTTTTATGATATTTGTAGAGCTGCATTTCCCATGAAGCAAAGTTCAACAGGAAAAAACAAAACCGATCTGAAACCCTTTCTTCACCAAATAAGAAACATTTCTGACACCCTATTTAATGACAACATTCAACTGTATCTTTTCCATCTTTATTTCCCCCTCTAAGTTTCATGTTATTGGCTCATTATGCTTGGGGAACATGAAGGATGATGAGGACGTGGAATTCTGGCTCAGCACTTTGGGAACCCAGCCCCCACTGGCTCAGCCTTCCTCCCTTCCTCCTTTCTCCCTCCTCCTCTCTCTGCTGCTGCTCTCCCCTCCTCCCCGAGCTCTCCCGCCTCCTGCTGTAGATCTCTTTCTGCTGCCTGGCAACGGCTCCACAGGCAATGTCACACAGGATTGCTTATTACAGCTTCAGAGAAATAAACAGGAGGGGAAAAACTCTCTCTGTTACATTAGAACAGTTATGTACAAATGTACCAAAGCCAAGTAATTCCAGGAGTGATGTTATTGTAGGGTTTTGCACCACGGTGCCCAGGTTTACCCTTACGTGGGTAGAGAGAAGGGTGGAGGGGGATGGGGAATAAAAAGAGAATTTTTAGATGGCTTTTAGCCAGCAGTGTATTAAATATATCCATTCTGTTGGCATAGATGTCAAATATAACTATTTCTGGGCTTTAAGGACTGTAGCAAGCTATTTTGCAGTTGTCTTTTGAAAAGTGCACTGTGCATATGAAGAGCCCAGTTCTAATGCTTATCATTATAATCTTGACTTTTAAAATGATCCTGTAGGTGGCTTCAACAAGACTTAAGGGCATCTCATCTAGTATCTGTGAAGTGAGTCAGGACTTATCATTTCTTGGGTATAGTTTATTTGCTAATGTGAGGGTCTTTTGTTCTTTTACACGTTCACTTATGCATTGCTCCCTGTAATGGCCCGGGATTGAGCACATTCTTTGTAACCATCACCCAACACTGGATACAACAACAGTGAGCAGAGGAGACCCTGTGGCCCTCCCAGGGATCACACACTATCACAGGGAGGCCTGACAATTAAACAAATCACTGCAATAAATTTCGCTAAAGGATAAAAGGCGAGAGGGGATAAAAAATGGAAAGTCTGTTCCATTTTCCACTCAGGATTCCATGCCTCCCTGTGACAGGAATAGTTCTATATCAGGATTTCCTTTTTTGTCCTATCTATTTAGCCAGGCCATGGAAGGAAACCGGTTTCTTTCTAACTCAGTTTCCTGAGCATGATATCCAAGTAGCATAAACACTGTTTGAAGTGTACCTTATCTAGAAATCTGAACTCACCTTTAACTTGATTGTTAAATCCTTTCATGTTCCAGGTCCCCATCCTTGCTGGCCTGAAAGCTGGGAGCGACACTGGCCTATTTGCTGGGACTGGTGAATTGTAAGTCATTACTAGGACCTCATCCCTCTCCCATTCCTCTTGCCCACAAGTCAGTCTTAAAGGCATGGGTGTCCCCAGTGCAAACCACAGGGGTTGAGAGACTGTAGGGAACCCTAGGCATAGTGGGGCAGTATCATATGCTGATAGGGCAGGAGGGGGGTGGTGGGACTGGTGCCAGAGTGTCTAGAAGGGCGACACATTGGTAACTGGTAATTGAGTAGGTACACCTACTCAAGGTGTAGGTAAGAAAACTCAGTGTGTAGAATCCTTGGTATGGTACTGGAATTAATTACCATTCCCAAGAAAAACTGGTGTCAAGAAGTAGGCAGAAGTGTTGGGTAACCTAAGTTTGACAGCTGGAGTTCTGGGCTAGGTTCAATCTTCAGATAGTAGGAGTGGGATAGAGAAGGAATAAGCAATCTGATGTGCAGGCAGGCAGACTGGTGACCACAGACACTGGTGGGGCAGATGGGAGGCCTCAGCCTGATGCCCCTATGCCAACCAGACCAGACTATTCACCACCAGGACAAAGGCATAGAGTCTCAGCAGCACTGATTATGCATAGCCCCTCCTCGCTGCTAGAATTCAAGTTTGGCAACTGGATGGGACTTCTCCTGGAGGTGGGGTTTCTTCCTCGCCTCCCCCCCAGCTTGTGGTGTAGGGTACCCTGGGGACAGGCATGCAAGGCTCGACTGCTAGCACTGAGCCCAGGAAGTGTGTCCAAGGCATAGGTTTGTTTAGACAGATCTAGCGTTGAATTTCCAGTTCTCATAATGGAAAAATTACTCAAGTTTCCTGAGCCTCAGTTTCCTCATCTGTGACCTTCCACAGAATGTCAGTAATGACCAGTTGGTAAAAATTCCTATTACACTTCAAAAGACCAAAAACAGGTCCTCAGGAAACCTTTTGCCATAAAATGGAAGCAAAAGAAGTGATTGAAGTGATCCATCTGAATGTATGGAATTGGAAAGTGGTGATGTGTCGTATTTGATGACATAAAGACGGCCTACTTGTAAGAACTGAAAGTGTATAATATATGTCAGACTCAGAAGAGTTTCTTCTTCTATCCCCTGCCTAAGTCCTGGCTTGCCTATTACATCGCAGTATGTGCGCAGGGCACAAATATCCATGACCTTGTCTATTGGCTAACACTCTTAGTCCAGCTCTCTCCCACTCTGTGCGACCTGGGAGCTGAGGGGTTAGTGGAGGGCTTGCTGACTATTGTACATCGTTACAGCATATTCCTCCTGTACTATTTGTCAGGGGCAAAACTCTGTATGCTCGCATTGTTATCGCTTGGCAAGTTTAACCTGCCCCAAGCAGTTTCCGAAGAACTCCAGTCCCATTTAGGAAAATCTCTGCTCCCATCTTAGCCTTCTTTTGCCCTCCTGTTCTTGTCTTCTTGGTCTTCTGGTTTATTTGGCTCTGTCTCTGCTTTCTTACTTATACTCCCATGTGGTCTTGTAATAAAATGCCAAGAGGTTTTTGCTTTCAACTTACCTATCACCCGGGCTCCTCAGTGGTTGACAGATGCCTCCCGTGACTGAGATGTGTCCTTTAGGAACCCAGCACCGGCACCTAAGTGACAAAATTTGGTTCTCGGTTTGAGGTAAATTACATAGGTATGTATTTATTTTTCTCAAAATTATGAAAGGAATTATAAAACCCACAATCCGGGGTTTCTGAAAGCTGTTCAAGAAGCAGTTACATCAACATCACCTGGACGCTTATTAACAAATCAAGATTTAGAACTAAATACCAGATTTACCAGCTAGTTTCCCTAGCTGATTATTATGAACATTAAAGTTTAAGCCTCATGGCCATAATCATTTAGAGATTTGGACATTCACACACACACACACACACACACACACACACAAATGAGCTTTCAGGTGACTAAGTGACAATATAAATCCAAATTTTCAGCAATACCAAACAGTTTTTGTTTTGTTTTGGTTTTTTTTTTTTTTGCTATTGTTAACCCATATCCACCCAGACTGTTAGAGAGGGTTTCTCTGTAAGAGTATAGGTATGTCCTTTTTTAAATTAGTGCACCACTGACATAAAAACAAATAGCATAATTCATAAAGAACAATAAAACAAGTCACATGATGGTTAGATTATCTTATTTACCCAGGACTTCTGACCAGTTACTCATTCATTCATCAGATATTATTAAGTGACTATTGGATGTCAGTCACCATTAGAGACGTTGGAGACACAGGACGTTTTGTCTGAACAAGACAGGCAAAGTCACTGTCCTCACTGAGCTGCCATTCTAGTAGAGGAGGCAAGCAATGCACTGCTTTAAAAAAAGCTAAATGTTTCCAAGCGGTACTGATGCCATAAAGAAAAGTAAAACAACATGTGAAGTTTGAGAGTAACTGGAGATGTGGGGGAGAGGTGGTTTTAAAGGGGGAGAGAGCAAGGGAAACTTCTCTGAGATGGTACTTCAGTAAGGACCCGGATGATGTAAAGGAGGAGCCATTTGGAGATCAGAGGAAAGAGTGTTCCAGGCAAAGAAAGAAGCAAGTATCAGGCCATGAGGCAGGGTTGGCCTTCATGCGTTTGGAGGAAAGCAAGCAGGCCAGCGTGGCTGCAGCCGAGTGAGTCAAGGGGACATGGCAACAGATGAGGGCTGGGAGGCCACGTGCACTTTGCAGGCCATGGTCAGGAGGTTTGTATTCTCCTTGACTTCTGATGAGAAGCTCTTTTAGAATTTTGATCAGGAAGTTACATCATCTTATATGCATCTGTGTTTTAAATCACTCAGTTGTATAGACCGTAGAGGGGAAAGACTGAAACTAGAAACCAGCCTGGAGGTTTCTTCAGTAATTTATGGCAAGAGATGATGGTAGCTTGGGTGAGAGTCCTATCTGTGGAGACAGAAGGGAATCCAGGATATATTTCAGAGAAAGAGACAGTAGCCATTGTACTATATATGGAAAAGGAAGGAAATAAAGGAACCAAGGATGCCCCGTATGATATTGGCTAGACCAACTGGCTAAAGGTAGCAGATTTTATTAAAATGGGAAGTCTAGAGGAAATGTACTTTTAAAAAAATGTTTATTTATTTTGAGAGAGAGAGAACCAGAGAAAGAGAGAGAATCCCAAGCAGGATCCACACCCAGCCTGACACAGAGCTCCATCTCATGGCCCCAAGATCATGACCTGAGCTAAAATCAAGAGTCAGATACTTAACTGACTGAGCCACCCAGGCACCCCAAGAGGAATGTACTTTTTGGAGAAATTATCAAAAGTTCTCTTTCTGTTGTGGTAAGTCTATAAAACCTTATAGATATTCAGTCAAGATGTTGAATGAGGAATGAAATAATCTGGAACTCAGATGGAGAGAAAAAAGAAATGAGACATTTTGGATATGTAATGCTGGAGAGATGAGGAGTCCCAAGGAGCAAACGTCCCTAGAGAGGAGAAGCTGGAGAATTGAACACGAAAACACTTAGTGTCAAAGAACTTTGAGTCCTCTAAACATTTAGAGAGAGGAGGAGCCAATTAAAAAGGCTGAAAAGGAAAGAAAGTGGGTGTGGCATCCTAGAAGCCAAGAGAACCTGCCCTGCATAGGACTTGTGTCTTGGTAATGACAGAGATGGCTGTTCAACAGCATGAAAGGAGGCTGTGTGCCAAAGTAATAAGTACATCTGGATGTTAGTAATTTGTATTTTTTGTGTTTTAATAAATGAAAAAGATGTGAAAGTTACAAGAGAGCTCTCCCCCAGGACCTCCAAAATGGAGAAAGCAACTATTGAAAACATCCTGACACACAGTTATATAAAGTGCTGTTCTCCTTAAGGAACGGAGACATGTTCAAAAGCTAGCAGATTTCTTTTTTTATAAACTTCCTTTAGCAGCAAATCAACATCACCAAACAGCTGACTGAAAAGGGCAGAAGAAAATATGCTGATTGGATTTGCTAGAACTTGGCATTTGGAAGAGGAAAGGTTAAGGTTTAATAAGTGGTAACTGAGAGCTAACATTCTTAGATTTCCAGTAGATTTTATGGCTACTGAAGGCACACAGAAAAGAGGAGGTAGGAAAGTAAAAGACATATTTCATGCTGTGGTGAACTGTGTTTTTCTATGTGTTCACTAGCTCAGAGACTGTACAGAAATAATGATACCCTGACTAGACAGGAAAGGAAATTGCTCCCCTGTTTAGTATTTATTGAGTGCCCAGAATGAGAGGCATTCAGGGCACTTACAGATTAGGTGACTAGAAATTCATGGGACTGATCCACATTTCATCTGTGGTCAAACCTTGTGTGATTTCTTCACCATACGTTAAGTTTATAAGGCATCTAAAAATATGTGTCTCACAGACTGCTTTTAGATCCATATGAACAACTCTTTCTCATACATAGTATTGATCACTCTTATGATTAATTTTGACTTTTGTTGACATTTAATTTAGTTCATTTGTGTTTTTTAAAAATGTGTTAGGAGGTCTGAAGTTAATTCCACAAAGGAGACCATGTGCTGGCCAGACATTTTTCTGGGGGCTATTTTTTTTTTTTTAATCCATCTACTTGGATTTTTAGAAAGGACTTTCTCCTTAAGAGTATAAAGATATCTATTTTAAGTCAGCAGACCACTAACTTACAGAATCAATAAAAAGAATTCATGGGACGCCTGGGTGGCTCAGTCAGTTAAGCGTCCAACTTCAGCTCATCATGATCTCATGGTTCATGAGTTTGAGTTTTGTGTTCAGCCTCTGTGCTGACAGCTCAGAGCCTGGAGCCTACTTTGGATTCTGTGCCTCCCTCTTCTCTCGACCTCTCCCACACTCACGCTCTATGTCTCTCTCAAAAAATAAGTGAACATTAGGGGCGCCTGGGTGGCTTAGTCGGTTAAGCGTCCGACTTTCGCTTAGGTCATGATCTCGCGGTTCGTGGGTTCGAGCCCCGCGTCGGGCTCTGTGCTGACTGCCAGCTCAGAGCCTGGAGCCTGTTTCAGTCTGTGACTCCTTCTCTCTCTGACCCTCCCCTGCTCACGCTGTCTCTCTCTCTCTCCTAGAAAGAAATAAAAACGTTTAAAAAAAAAATAAGTGAACATTAAAAAATAAATAAAAAATAAACACTTACTTCATGGGAAATGAAGCCACAAAAATAAGGGAGAGTCTATACTGGCAGATTGAATGAATAGACCAAACTGAAAATGCAGCTGTGAGAGGATCAGATGTTTAGTAGAGTTGATCTCTTCCCTTTTCTGATTTATCTTCTTTACAATTTAGGACCCGTTACAGTGATATGTCTGTGCTGGATTAACCTGTACTTTTTGAAGTTACAGGAAACCTGATTATCCTCACTAATGAAAGGGAACAAAATAGTACAGGCAATCCAAAATGGTGGCATACTCCTCGAATCATGGCCAATTGGCTGTAGGATGTGTTTTGTACTTAAGGTTGGTTATGGGTGTGTCTGATTTTCTGGGAATTTACTTCAAAGCAAAGAATGAAATGACACAGTGAAAACTTGGCTCTCTTTGAGCTGGGAAACTCTCCAGTTTTCCTATCCTAACCTCATTCATTCAGGAAACAGACATGACCTTGCTCAAAGATCTCTCTGAACAAAAAGCTGTGCACTGATCCTTTGTATTTCAAAGGGCTTCCTCACAGAGAAATGAGTTGCCTTAAAGCCACAGCAATAATTAAGCTAAGTGTTTGATAGTGGCTCTTCTGGGAGAGTTGAGTGGACAGACAGATACTAAGCTATCTGCTAGATGGGGCTGAGGGTGAATTACAAGTTTGTCTGGCAAAGCACTATAGTATTTGTGATAAGCTCAGGTTTATATATAGATTATTTCTCTTACTGACTCTGAAATCATTAGCAAAATACTTAATATGCTCAGTCTCTCTATCTCTAAAATGGTACCCCATGGGCTTATTGTGAAGATTAAATGAGCTAATACTCAGTGCTTGGCTCCACACCAGGTGCATAGTAAGTGATCAAAATCACATTAGTAATTACTGGAGTCTGTGGACCTAACTTGAAAATGCCTCTCACACAGAAATGTCTTGTTGTTTTGCAACTATATTCAGCTGCAGCTGTGTTTAGTAAAATGCAATGTCACCTAACAATATTACCAAATTCATGTATTCAGCAAGGAAATGTTAAACAACTACCAGATAGTAGGTATTCTTATTCATTCATTCATTTATATTTGTTGTTTATGTATTTTCTCAATCAACTGCTACTGAATGAAAAGCTATTATCCCATGAAAGCCCATGCAATCTATTTCACTATAAGTTGTCATGAATAATAACTATATATAATGTAAGAATAAAACAATGAATCCTAAGTGGCGGTGGGGAAGAGGAATAGAAAATTCAATTTTGAGACACATGGGGACATTTGAATTTGATTTGCATAAGAAAAGCTATTGATAATTATTGTTACTAGTTTTTTTTAGTTGTGATAAAGGTATTATAGTGATGTTGGAGACTGCTATACTTAGGAGATTCATGCTGAAATATTTAAGAGTAAAGTGTCACGACGTCTGCAAATTACTTTTAAATGGTTCATAAAAATAAAAACAAATGGAAAAATATTAACAACTTTTAAATATAGGTAAGGGATGTATAAATGATCAGTATATTATTCTTTTATATCTCTTTATATATAAAGGTCTTCTTAATAAAATTGGGGCAAGGGAGAAACAAAAATATGGTTCACATACATTTTTTAAAAATTCTATGTGTACATGGAATAATCTATTCCAAGTAACTCAGTGGAGAGGAGAAAGCTGAGGCCTGACTGGTTAAGTGACTCATCCAGGTAACTAGAAAATGTCAGAGCCAGATCACTTTCCAGAGGAGAGAGTGGTAGTACTCAGCTGTCTACACTGTTCCTTCTACCCTGGTAAAAGTTTCAGAAACAGTGTCTTCAACGACAAAAGACAAAAAGTAGCAGAGTGCAAATGGATCAATGAGAATCTCTTCACACTAATGGAGAAACAAGTAAGATTCCTCCTGTGATGGGAAGGAAAGAGTGTCATTTTCTTCTAATATATAGGCCAGAAGATCTTTCTTCACCAGAAAGGAAAAGAATAGCTATTGGGTGCTGAAAGGAAGTGAATTTCATAGGAAAATGCTTCCAAATATTCCAACATTATCAACACTAAAATTAACTAAAGATATTCATTTCATGTTATCATGTACCAAAACATCCAACTGAAATTATAACTAATGTCACAAGTCAAGAACTAAGTTTGTATGATTGAAACCTAATAACTTTTGTTATTGCAAATGATGATATTTTTCTAGAAGGTATTCAGGGAATTTCAAAGTCGTGACGGAGAATGTTTCTGACTTTTCATAAGTATAAATGTAGAACAACAGCAATTGCCTACAACTCAACTAGAAAGAACTTTCAAAAAACCACAATGGGATAATGGACACATTCAATTTTTAGGACTAGAAAGACAAAGTGTAATCCTAATACTTAGTAAATCAGGCATAATACTATGAGGTTAACATGCATTTTATGTAACCTTTCACAGTTTTAAGGCTAGAGACCAATATCTTTCAGCTACCCATTCAATTTTGCAATGTTGTGCATCCTTTTTCATTCTACCCACTTGACACAACAGTTGTAGTTTGGCCTTTTCCCCATATCTCTCATTTCCAGGGTCTTCTGTGTAGTTTGGAAAGTGAAACTTGAATCTAGACTGTGGGGTACCATATTACTGTACAAAATTCAAGTTCCCAAATCATCAAATACACAGACATAGTCCCTATATTGTATGCAATAAAGTGGCAGAAAAAAACAAAATGTATTGTCTCACAATGTGCAAAGGAAGAGCTCACACAACTCGATGCTTGTCATGATCTTCACTATGTCCTTCCTGAACTCAAGACTACATCTAAAATCTGCATCTCTTAACAATGATACCTACACATATCTATATCTACACACACACACATGCACAGAATCAGACACACACACACACACACACACATATTTCAAAACACACACATATTTTTACCTTTGTGACAACAAGAAAAAAAATGTCTTCTCTGTTTTCTGTAGTAAACTATGTCCACCTGGCCACACATTCATGCAAGTGGTCTCATGTTGTATACAGACTTCTCCTGGGTTTGTGTCATTGTGTTGAATGTGGGTCATTAGAAAATAAACCACAGATGTAGAATCTTGCAAAATAGAAGGGATTTCTTTGATTCTATTTTTAATTGATTAGTCAGTGGTGTTTGTGTGAGATTCCCCCCCCCCAACCCCCAAAGGACTTTAATTTCACATAATATAAGTTTGCATCCCAAACAATTCACATAAAAATAAAAAAGGGCTGTCTCATTTTTGTCTCACTCTGGTTACTATTTCATGAAATTTTACACTAAACACATAAAAAGCAGGCTTTCAAACATTGTTCATGAAAAATGCATCTGTGGTGTGATATGATTAAAATTAAATACATTATATACCGTGTCCCATTCTCAAACAAAATGAAAAAAAACTTCCATTTTTAACCACCCACTGTAGAATACCTATTTTGCAGAGGGATGCCTGGGTGGTTCAGTCACTTAAGTATCTGACTTAGGCTCAGGTCATAATCCCCTGGTCTTTGAGTTTGAGCCCTGCGTCAGGCTCTGTGCTGACAGTTCAGAGCCTGGAGCCTGCTTCAGATTCTGTGTCTCCATCTTTCTCTGCCCTTCCCCCGCTCATTCTCTCTCTCTCTCAAAAATAAATAAAACACTAAAAGTTTTTTAAAAGAATACATATTACACAGAAATGGAGGAGCAATGTCCTGCTTTCTGGAAAGAGCTAGAGTTGAACGTGGGTATTTTGGCTAGCTGTACAATCCTGCATAATGCTGCATTCTTCAATGTGTCAGCAGTTCAAAGCAATACTCTATTCTTTGGACCACTTATCCATTATTACTTCAGACAGTGAGTATCTGATACACAATAAAAGTGATGGATGCAGAGTGAATTGGTGAGTACGTTCTGAGTAAGAACAAATGGGTAAAACACTGTGGTTCACTGCCTAATGAAATTACTTTTGGGTATTTAAATACATCTTACATTATGTTATGCATGGACTGCTGATGTGAATTCTGGAAATAAGCCCTGGAAAATTAACTGTTTCTACCCCCATGGAAATATTATTTGAACCTCCTTCATTGCATACTGGAAACAATTATTGAATAAAGTTCCTCATATTTGTACTTGAGGCATCAATATTTTAGAGTCATTATTTTAAAATCCATCTGGAATTCAGAGCTATCATTTTTCTTACATGCACCATACTTTTGTTTTTAAATAAAAAGGGCAGGGAACAAGGTTGGAAAGAGCACATATATGTCTTCCAAGATACTGCATAATAAACATTCCTGTTTGAATTTGAAATCATAATTTGGAGAGGAAAATGATTCATCATTTCTTGAAAAAAACATTTTTTGTAGACCTGTGATCTTCTTGACAGCTGTCTCCTTCAGCTAAAGCTATGAAGCTCTCTCACTTGCCATATTCATGCTCATGACCCCATGTTGTCAAGTAGTGACATGCCCTGCAATATTCTCCTAATCTGTCCAAAATCCAGTTCGATCATTTCACCCCTCTACTAAACCATTCTCAGTCATTCCTACACAACGAAGATCCAACTCTAGTTTTAGATCAAAGCTCTACCATTACAGAGCTCTGCACGAAGGTCCATTCTCTCAGGAAAAAGAAACTTGTATTAGTTGAGTTCTCATCTTCATCTGAACAATATTCTAGTGGCTTTGTGGACTGGTTATAAACAGTAAAAAAAAAAAATGGTGAATAATTCATTGTGTGGAAGTTGGAGTTTTGGGAGACTTCTCAGTATTTTACTTTTAACAAACTATCAAGTCTTTTCTAGGAACCCCTATATTTTAGAGAAATGAGATTTGGGGGAAGCAAGATATAAAATGCAGGGTAAAACTCCTCTGAACTATACTGAGTTGTTAGGACTTACTCTCTCAAAAGACATGGATCACTTTCAGTACTCATTTCACTGTCAGACTTTGGGACACCATCTGTCAAGCCTACAGACACATATTTCAATAAGTCTCTTATATTTGGATGCTAGTCCCTTCAGACTTATTCTGAAAGAATAGATATTAAAGCTATTTTTCAAAAATAAAAGGGCAAATTTGCATCTTCTATTTATTCAATGAAATGTTCTACAGGGACAATTTACTAAAATTTTCAAAAAATATATTAATAACAATGATTGTAGTAATTAATCACTTCCAGAATGACCAATTAGAGCTCGAACAGGTAACTTAAATTTGGGTATTACCATGACAAGGGAATCAATATGTGATGAATGTATTTCTGCTTGCCAATTCAAAATAAATTTCCTCACAGATTAAAATTCTCAAGTGTCAAATTTGTTAAGTACTTTCCTCTCAAGAGATAAATTATAATTAAACTACCATTAAATGTCCAGCTTGTCTAGTATGCTATTTAGAATGAAATATTTCGCCTCTAACAAGGAAGCACTAGAGAAGTTTTGATAAATTTGTGTTTCAAGGATTTAAGTGCATTGCAGCTGAATTTGATATAATCCATCTCTTAAGATCTGAACATTCATAGTCTTGGGCTATGGAAAATGAAGACTTGGGCTCTGGATAGAAAAGCTGACACCTTTTCTGAGCCTGAATGTGCTTTGACAGTGAGGTTCTGCAAAAGAAAGAAAGATATCAGTGAAATGGGGCCCTGTAAAGAAAGAGGGAAGGAAAAAGGAATTTCCCAATGGGTGACTACACTGAGGAGTGATTTAGGGGGAAATGAGTTAGGGAGGTACTCCAAGTAGTATGTGTGCAATAGTCCTTCTCTGATAACTCAACTCTTCTTTAGTAAAATTTCTTATGTCTGGTGTGAGACGGTGAAGATGATATGGAAAAACACATAGTCTGCTACTGAGAAGAAAGACATGGCATAACATAATTTATTGACTATCTCTCTACTTACCAAGGGCTATTTGTGTTCAGAGATGATGTGTTTTATTTCTATATGTGTTTTATTTCTTTTCCATGGTGCCTAGTCTATATAAGATGCTTAATAAATATTAGTTGAATTGAACTAAATATGTAAGTACATACATGCGGCTGGCATCCTGTAGGCTGTTTTCATTTTCTGTTTTTGCTGAATGGGAGGTTCCTACTAACAGACATCAAGGAACGCCCTTATATAGCAAATTTGAATGGCGTCAGCTAAAATATGCAGTGAATATATCTTTCCAGGCTCCAATTTCCTGTCAGCTTTTCAAAACAGACAGATTGTCTTTTTCATTCAAGAGAAGCAGGGGGAGGTGAGGAACAGACTTTACCCTCTCTGAACTGCTCACCTTGTTGGATATTTGAGAACCACTGGATGGCTCAAGAGGTGCCACAAGAAAACACTGTTGATCCTATTCTGCCTGGCTCCTATAAAAGAAAAATACATATTTTTTTCTGAGCTCTCTTACCAAGTGTTAGGTTTAACATCTGGCACCAGCAAACCTGCAAAAAGATAATAAAATGTGTTTGGGGACTTGCAGGCCCAGAGATGAGGATAATTTGTAGACCCAATTTCTAATAGTACAGGGGGAAATGCTTTCATCTGAATCACTGATGTGATCAAATAAAAATGAGTGAATACTCGCCAATTGCTAAAGCAATTTATCTCTCCAAATGTATTCGAAATGTTAATTTTATCAGGGTGCAAGCTGCTAAAATGCAGCTAGTAGATCATTAAATTTCAATAGGGAATAGACTTCATATTTAACATAAACAGTCAAGTCATTTTGGCTGCCTGCATCTTGTGCCACATTTAGAAGCCTTCTGTGTAACCATAGGAACGGTTTTGCTTAAGCACGGTTGCTTGTGTAAATCCAATTCATTCTGAATTAGCTGGAAAAAAAAAGGGGGGGAGGGTTGCCTGATTTGTTTCTGTCCATTGCTTCCCAAGTTGCCTCTTAAAAGATGCAAAGAGAAAATTAAAAATGAGGATTTTTTTTTTCCCTTTCCTCTTTTTGGAGAGGAGGGCAGGGATGGGGTTGGGAGGCAGAACGCTTCTGACAACATTGGCAGGATGGAGAATAAAAAATAATGAAGTGGTCTTCGATAACTCAAAATCTTTGCTGCTTAGTTGGGCACTTTTACCATTTGGAATATTTCCTATACTTATCATTTTCTTCATTTAGAGTAATTTTCCTTAATAGAAGTGATTTAGGAACATGCTCTTCCTGGATATAATTTCACACATGGCATAAAATCCCCAAAAGAAATTTATTGGTGTTAAGAAACTCCCCTTTTTGTTCTAGGGGATTTTAGGAGCTATCAGCCACACACACCATATAGTTAATTAGATTAATCTTATTATTTTCCTTTCAACACCTAGATTGAAGCAGCTAATTGGAGGGAGATTTAGAGGAGAGGATATTTTCCCACCTAGTGCACTGAGGAGAAAGCAGGTTTTGATAAGTTGACCCAGGGGGGATGTTTAAGGCAGCCATAGGGAAGTGAGAAGATAGTGATTTTCCAGAGAAATAAGAGAGAGCTCTTTATCCTATGTGCCTTTCTCCTGTCTGGAAAATTCCTTCAATATTGTTAACCCACTGACATCCTTCTTATCTTCATGGCCTGGTTCAAGTTTCATTGGCTCCAAGATACTTTCTCTAGCCTCGACCTCTCAGTAGCAATCATTGATTTCTTTATTAACTTATTGCGCATTGCAGACACTTCTGTGTAAGCCATACATTCTTCCTCCTTTCATTACAAGTGCTTGTTTAACTGTCTATCTCCCAGAGTATAAATTATAGTGGCTAGGGAATGCTGCTGCTGCGTCATCTTCTCCTTCTCCTTCTTCTTCTTTCATCCCCCAAAGTCAAAGGCACTGCACTTGGTAATAAACATTTTTTGACTAATTATGAAAGGAAAGACTGAAAGGTATAGGGATACCAAGGGCAGGCATAACCTGTTTTATAGTTTTATCTTGCTTGGAGGTAGAAGGTGGTGCTGCAGAGGATAAATATGGAAATTTGGAGGAAGAGAGGGGAAAGGAATGAGAAAGGGAAGGTTATTAAATTCATAAAATATGCCAGACATTATAATATCAACCCAAAGAGGATGCCTTTAGTGGGCTGAAAAATGTCTCCTGCCCAAACATATATACACCTTAATCTATGGAAATTGTAAATGTTACCTGAATAGGAAACAGGGTCTTTGCAGATGGGACTAAATTAGGTATCTTCAGATGGTGAGATTCATTTTTTACGTTTTTTTAAAGTAATCTTTACACCCAACATGGGGCTCGAATTTACAACCCCCAGATCAAGAGTTGTATGCTCTTCCAACTGAGCCAGCCAGGGCCCTGAAATTATTTTGAAAATCTGGGTGAGCACTAAAAGCAATCACAAGTGTCTTTATAAGAGGGAAGACAAAGGAGAACATATGGACCAAAGAAGACAATATGAAGACAGAGTCAGAGGTTAGAGTGATGTGGCCACAAGAAATGGGGATGGCCAGGAGCCACAAGAAACTGGAAGATGAAAAAGAAAACTTACCCTAGAGTCTCCAGGGGTGCATGCTCCTGTCCACACCTTGGTTTTGGCCTGACTTCAGGCTTCTGGCCTCCATAACTCTGAGAGAATAAATTTCTGGGTTTACTAAGGCATGGAGTTTGTACTAATTTGTTACAGCAGCCAGAGTAATACAGAAGTAATACAAAACTTCATAGAACCCCATTTGTTAAGGAAGAGAAAATCAAACTCAAGAAAGGGTCAGCACCTTCATGTTATTGCTGGGTCAGAGGGGAATTATATTGTTAATTTTTTGAGGAACCTCCACACTGTTTTCCAGAAGGGCTGCACTAGGGTACATTCCCACCAACAGTGTAGGAGGGTGCCCGTTTCTCCACCTCCTCACCATAGTCTCCTGATTTGTTCATTTTAGCTACTCGAACCGGCGTGAGGTGGTATCTCAGTGTGGTTTTGATTTGTATTTCCCTGATGATGAGGTACGCTGAGTACCCTTTCATGTGTCTGTTGGCCATCTGGATGTCCTCTTTGGAGAAGTGTCTGTTCATGTGTTCTGCCTATTTCTTTACTGGATTATTTGTTTTCCAGGTGTGGAGTTTGGTGAATTCCTTATAGATTTTGGATACTAGCCCTTTATCGGATATGTCACTTGCAAGTGTCTTTTCCCATTCCGTTAGTTGCCGTTTAATTTTATTGATTGTTTCCTTTGCTGTGCAGAATCTTTTTATCTTGATGAGGTCCCAATTGTTCATTTTTGCTCTTGATTCCCTTGCCTTTGGGGATGTGTCAAGTAAGAAATTGTTGCGGTTGAGCTCAAGGAGGTTGTTTCCCGCTTTTTCCTCTACAGTGTTGATGGTTTCCTGTCTCACGTCCAGGTCTTTATCCATTTTGAGTTTATTCTTAGAATGGTGTGAGAAAGTGGTCTAGTTTCATTCTTTTGCACGTTGCTGTCCAGTTCTGTACAGCCTCCTTGTTAAAGAGTCTTTTTTCCATTGGATACTCTTTCCTGCTTTGTCAAAGATTAATTGGCCATAGATTTATGGGTCCAATTCTGAGTTCTCTATTCTATTCCATTGGTCTATGTGTCCATCTTTGTGCCAATACCATACTGTCTTGATGAGTACAGCTTTGTAGTAGAGGCTAAAGTTTGGGATTGTGATGCCTCCCATTTTGGTTTTCTTCTTCAATATTACTTTGGCTATTTGGGTTCTTTTGTGGTTCCATACAAATTTTAGGATAGTTTGTTCTAGCTTTGAGAAGAATGCTGGTACAATTTTGATTGGGATTGCATTGAATGTGTAGATTGCTTTGGGTAGTAATGACATTTTAACAATATTTATTCTTCTGATCCATGAGCATGGAATATTTTTCCATTGCTTTGTGTCTTCTTCAATCTCCTTCATAAGTTTTCTATAGTTTTCATTATACAGATCTTTTATATTTTGATTAGATTTTGATTAGGCTTATTTCTAGGTATTTTATTTGTGCAGTTGTGAATGGGATCAGTTTCTTGATTTCTCTTTCTGTTCTTCATTGTTGGTGTATAGAAATGTAACTGAATTCTGCACATCGATTTTGTACCCTGCAACTTTGCTGAATTCCTGGATCAGTTCTAGCAGGCTTCTGGTGGAGTCTGTCAAGTTTTCTATGCAGAGTATCATGTTGTCTGCGAAAAGTGAAAGTTTGACTTCTTCTTTGTCAATTCTGATGCCTTTTATTTCCTTTTGTTGTCTCATTGCTGATGCTAGGACTTCCAGCACTATGTTAAACAACAGTGGTGAGAGTGGACATCCCTGTCGTGTTCCTGATCTCAGGGGGAAAGCTCTCAGTTTTTCCCCATCGAGGATGATATTAGCCGAGGGAATCTCATAGATGGCTTTTATGGTGTTTAAGTAAGTTCCTTCTATCTCGACTTTCTCGAGGGTCTTTATTANGCTGTAAGTAGAGTATTAAATTCTCCTGTTATTAGCATATTCTTATCCATAAGGTTGTTTCTGTTTGTGATTGTTTTATGTATTTGGGTGCTTCCGTATTCGGTGCATAGACATTTATAATTGCTAGTTCTTCCTAATGGATAGACCCTGTAATTATTATATAATTCCCTTCTTCATCCCTTGTTACTGTCTTTATTTTAAAGTCCAGTTTCTTTGATATGAGTATGGCTACTACGGCTTTCTTTTGATTTCTAGTAGCACGATAGATATTTCTCCATCCTCTTACTTTCAATCTGAAGGTGTCCTCAGGTCTAAAATGAGTCACTTGTAGACAGCAAATTGATGGATTTGAATTTTTTATCCATTCTGATACCCTGTATCTTTTGATTGGAGCATTTAGTTCATTTACATTCAGTGTTATTATTGAAAGACATGGGCATAGAGTCATTGTGTTCTCTGTAGGATTCATGCTTGTAGTGGTGTCTCTGGTACCTTGTGTTCCTTGCAACAATTCCCTCATAGAGTCCCCCTTAGGATTTCTTGTAGGGCTGGTTTAGTGGTGATGAATTCTTTCCATTTTTGTTTATTTGGGAAGACTTTATCTCTCCTTCTATTCTGAATGACAGGCTTGCTGGATAGAGGATTCTTGGCTGCAAATTTTTTGTTCATCACATTGAAGATTTCCTTCCACACCTTTCTGGCCAGTGAAGTTTCAGTAGATAGGTCTGCAACCACTCTGATAGGTCTCCCTTTGTATGTTAGGGCCCTTTTATCCCTAGCTGTTTTCAGAACTTTCTCTTTGTCCTTATATTTTGTCAGTTTCACTAATATATGTCATGCAGAAGATAGATTCAAGTTACGTCTGAGGGGAGTTCTCTGTGCCTCTTGAATTTCAATGTCTGTTTCCTTCCCCAGATTGGGGAAATTCTCAGCTATAATTTGTTCCAGTACCCCTTCAGTGCCTTCCTCTCTCTCTCTCTTCCTCTTCTGGAATTCCTATGATAAGGATGTTGTTCCGTTTGATTGTATCACTCAGTTCTCAAACTCTCCTTTCATGTTCCTGGATCAGTTTATCTCTCTTTTTCTCAGCTTCCTCTTTTTCTACAATTGTGTCTTCTAATTCATCAATTCTCCTGTCTGCCTCTTCAATCCGTGCATTAGATGCCTCCATTTTGTTATGCACCTCATTTATAACATTTTTTAATTCATCACAACTATTTTTAAGTTCCATAGTCTTTGTAGCAATAGCTTCTCTGATGTCTTCAATGCCTTGTTCAAGCCCAATGATTAATTTTATGGCTATTGTTCTAAATTCTTGTTCAGTTATGTTGCTTATATCTGTTTTGAGCAGTTCTTTAGCTGTCACTTCTTCCTGGAATTTCTTTAGAGGAGAGTTCTTCCATTTCGTCATTTTGGCTAGCTTTCTGTCTGTCAGTTTTAAAAGCTTGTTATGTGCTCTGTACTTGTAAGAACTGCTATATTAAAGGCTCATTGACTGTCCAGGGCCTCTCCGTTCAAGAAGTGTTCTTTTAATGGTGTCTTTTGGTCTCTCTTGTTAAGACTTTGGTTATTTTATTTCCCTACTTGTAGTGGTTTTGGGACTCTCCACCATGTGTACTTTGGCATTTTTCTTGAGGTAGCCCTATGAGGCTGTCTTCTTAGTGGACTCTGTCTCTTTTCCTCCCAGACTCCTGTGGTTCAGTGTCCTATGGCTTTAGGCCTTCTCTGTTTGAGAGATGCGGGCGAGGGAAATGTACGGAGCCCCCTATTTCTCCGCCATATTGCCTCCCTCCTCATTTTCTTCTGAGTATTTACTATAAGTTTTTGCTTTGTGGTTACTGTGAGGTTCACATATAACACCCTATGTATATTACAGTCTATTTTAAGTTTATAGCAACTTAAACACATGCCAAATCTCTACATTTTTACTACCCTCCCACGACATTTTATGTTTTTGAAGTCACATTTTACATCTTTTATGTATCCCTCAACTAATTATTGTAGTTTTAGTTAATTTCCCACTTTTGTCATTGAAACTTCCTTGTAGCTTCATAAGTGATTAACCTTAACTATATATTTACCTTTCTAGTGACATTTTTACTTTTGCGTGTTTCCTTGTTATTAATTAATGCTATTTCTTTTCAGCATAAAGAAGTCTCTCCAGCATTTCTTGTAAGGCTACTTTAATACAGATGAACTCCTTTAGCTTTTGTTTGTTTGGAAAATTCTTTATCTTTCTTTCAATTTTAAATGATAATCTTGCTAGGTCAGGTATTCTTGGCTGAATGGATTTCTTTTCAACACTTTGAATATGCCATGCTATTTCCTCTTTGCATGGAAATTTTCTACTGAAAAATCTGCTGATAGTTTTCTGGAGTTTCCTTTGTATGCAGCAATTTGTTTTCTCTTGCTGCTTTTTTTTTTTTTTTTAATTCTCTCTTTATCTTTAGCCTTTGACATTTCAATTATAATATGTCCTGTTGTGGATCTCTTTGAGCTCATCTTAATTTGAATTATCTGTGCTTCTTAGGCCTGAATATCTGTTTCCTTCCATAAGTTAGGGAAGTTTTCAGACATTCTTTCTTCAAATAAGGTTCCTGTCCCTATTTTTCTTTCTTCTCCTTCTAGGACCCCTATAGTGCAAATGTTAGTCCTAGAAGTTCCTTAGATTTTTCTTATTATCTTTTTTTCTTTTTTGTACCTCTGTGTGAGTTCCATTGTTTTGTCTTCCAGCTTGCTGATCTATTCTGTTTCACCCAGTTTGCTATTAAAAACCCTTTAGTGTTTTTTTCAGTTGAGTTACTGTATTCTTTGGCTCTGTGACTTTTGTCTGGTACTTTCTTATAATTTATCTCTCTGTTGAAGTTTTCACTGTGCTCATCCATTCTTCTCCTTCATTCAGTGACCATCTTTATGACCATTACTTTGAAATCCTTATTAGAATTCTAAGGTAGATTATTTATCTTTTTCTTTTCTGAGGTTTGCATTATTCTTTCATTTGGAACATATTTCTCTGTTTCTTCATTTTGCTTGACTCTTTGTGTTTGTTTGTTTGTGTTAGGCCAAACGGCTACCTTATTTTTAGTCTTGAAGGAGTGGCCTTAAGTAGGTAATTATACTTTTCACTTAATCTTGCCCTAACTCTTAATTGTGTCTCAAACCTTTGTGATTGTTGAAACTGCCTGTTTTTTCTTGATATGTCCCAGTTGTTGAGGGTATGCCAAGACCTGTCAGTGTTCCAAGGAAAGGAATCTCATTTAGCACCCAGTTTTGGACTGACTGTAAGCCAGACCCTCTGGAAGCAGCTTTTAAAGTATGTGATATATACAGTACTATGGGTCTACAATTGTAATCCCTGCTGGCCTCTAGACCAGGGGATCTAGAGATGTCCCCTGAGTGACATTTGCAAGTACTGGGGCTACACACAAATGTATGAACTCCTCTCTGGGAGGTCTTAATGGCTATAGTAAAGCCAAGAGGGTGCACAATGATGATGTCTCCCTCCTTCCATTCCCTGGAAGTATCTCCTTGGACTATAGATACATGGGAAGCCTAAAGCTTGTCCGTCAGGTTAAAGTCCCAGGGTAATAGGCCTTTTTCACAGAAATACTGGGTTTCAATCTGCTGTTCGTGCAATGCCCTGGGGTCGTAGCCTGCCAAGAACTGTCTTTCTGACTGTTACATTCCTGTGGAGCTCAGGAACACTAGCCCCCTTAGCCATCAGAATGAGGTAATCTAGTAGCATCCACTTGGTGGATTGTGCATGCCTGTTGGCATTAGCTAGGCAGTTGGAGGGTGTACGGAGCAGGGCATACTCACCCGCATCAGAAAGGCAGCAGGAAATTGTCTTGATTGCACATACCTATGAGCTTTAGGAATGTTTGTCTGTGTGCACATACTGGCTTTAGGCTGGGAGCAAGAGAATGATTGTTCACACTTTCCTACCCCAACCTACCTCAGCCAAGTAGTATGGGGTACTGTAACCGCTGTGCTCCCCAGCTTCATCAAGGCAGCCACATACAGCTATAACACTTTGCCTCTTCTATCTTAGTAAGGCAGTTGGGAGAAGGGATTTCACATTCGAGTTCACCCATGGGTGCTAGCAGTGTACGTGGAGAGTACAAAACTGGCTTCTGCCAGCACCTCCATCTTTAGGGAGGGTTTCAACTGTTTCCTACCCCTTTAGCTGATGCTTTTAGATTAGCAAATGAATCTCCTTAACATATAGTTTAGGTGCTTTTTAAACTACTATTTTTTTCCACTGAGTCTCAGAGTAAATGAGACTCCTCATGAGCTCTTTAAAAAGAGAATCTCAGATTCCTATAGCATTTTATATCCCTTACATGCCAGCTCCATTGATTTTCTAAGCCAGACTTTTGGGGGCTTGTCTCTCCATTGCAGATCCCCAAGGTTAAGAAGCCTTTGGGCTCACTTTGCTGCTCCAGGAGAAGTGCAAACTGGTGAGATCCCTCCCTATTATGTATTGCTATCCCAGAGGTAGGGTTTTTGGTGAGAATGTCTCTGCCTCTCCCAGCCATCTTCATGTGGTTTTTATATCCTTTTTTTGGAGAAGCAGTTCATCTAGATTTCAGAACTTTTCCAGAGAGAAATGATCCATATATAACTACAGATCTGGTATGTCAGGACACCTGGGTGGCTCAGTCGGTTGAGTGTCTGACTCTTATTTTGGCTCTGGTCATGATCCCAAGGTGGTGGGATCAAACCCTACATCAGACTCCACTGAGTGTGGAGCCTGCTTAAGATTCTCTCTGTCTCACTCTCTCTCCCCCTGCATTTTGGCCCCATGCGCACACATACATACAGTCTCTCAAAAAAAAAAAAAACAAACTATCAACAATTATAGATTTGGTATGTCTATAGGAGAAGGTGATTCAGGATTTCCTACACCATTATCTTGTAGAAGTCTCCCCAGGCCTTTCTCACAATTACAATAAAGTAGGAAACTACATAAATAATCTTAAAAAAGAAGTAATTTCAGGTATCCAACCAGTGACTTTGCTTGTTCTGCTTCCCTCAGACTATAGCTTTTTATAAATATCAAGGGAGAAACGGCAATTTTCTTTCAGCTTCTTTTGATAGATGACTTATTCATCCATTAAGCATTTATCAACAAATATCTACTAAAACCATCCTATGTGCCAGAATTTCTTTTATGTATTTGAAATGCACTACTTCACTAATCAGATAGAGATTCCTACATTTAGATTTTCACTTTAGTAGGGAATAGAAAGACAAAACAAACAAATGGAAAACAAGATAAACATGTAATGTATGAAGTGTTAGGTTTTTTAAAGTGCTAAGGATAAAAATAAAGCCAGTGGAAATAAGAAATAGTAGGAGTCAGGGTGGAGTGTGGCTGTGTAAAGAGACCAAGGAAGATACCTGAGAAAGGAATAGCTAACCAAAGACCCAAAGGAGATGAGAGAAGAAGCCATTAGGGCATCTTGGGGGGAAAGCAGTTTAGGCAGCTAGATGAGCAAATGTGAAGATGCTACAAAGAGAAAGGAGGTCAGTGGGATAGACGATACAAACTGCATAAGACCTTGTAAGGTCATTGCCAGAACTCTGGGTTTTATTCTGAGATGAAAAGCCATTAAGGGTTTTGGGTTGACATGATCTGGTTTACATTTCAAAAGGACCACTCAGGGGATCTTGTAAAGAATAGACTTTACCAAAGCAAGTAGGCCATTTGGAAGGTCATAATTGTATGTGGTTATAGAAAAAAGGAAAATTGTCTGATTTACTCTTCGTCTTGAAGTTGTCTCACCACTATCTCAGACACTGATGATTCCATGTACTTACTACACTCTATTTTACTTTTGCCCTTTTTGATTTTCATAATGAAATTCAAAACACAAATGACCTACACAGTTAAATGTCTTGCTGCAATACCGAGCCTCTTTATATGAAGAGAAGGAAAAAAGAGGGAAAATTAATTTTTTTTTTTAAAAAAAGCTAGCCTTTTCCTAATGCCCTAAATTTTCTATAGCCTAAGCCAACAAGAACAATGTTGATTTTGTTTTCTTTACAGGATTGGGAATCCTTTAATGTATAAAATACAATGTTCATCCCACTTTACTGCTTCACCAAGAACCATGTAATTACATTACGTGGACTTGTAAGTCAGAATTTTCCTTACATATAAATATAAATAAGTCTAGAATTTAATTAAATATTACCATTATTTAATATTTTAAATATTAGCATTATTTTAATATATGCTACAAATTCTGCGCATATGTAAAGTGAGACAAGGAACAAAGGAGAAAAATAAAAAGACTAACAGTGCTGCAGAGAGTGGGGATGGGAAAAGGAAGAACAAGAAGCCAACTCAAGATTCCCAAGTACTATATCTTAAATCACTTATTTGGGAATTCAGAAGAACCTAATAATGTGGTTTATAATCCATAATCCCCTTCAGCTTCATTAGTTGTAGACGTAGTACCCAGCAATTTCTAAACAATCTTCTCAGATATGTAACATGCCAAATCTCTCCAATTTTAGTGACAGAGACATCTCAGGAGGCTTGGCAATCTAGTTTTTAGATGTATTTGAGAAGCAGGATGACAACTTTAAAACATCTTATGACTTCAAGATCACACCAACTAGTTTTTAATATTGGAACTTCAAAAACATTCCATCCAGATTTTATCCCACTTCTTGTTCTCAATAAGGCGAAATATCACAAGCCCCCAATGTAGGATGGCGCTTCTTACTTAAGACGGAAACATGAGAAGTTACTTCATGAATAGGTAAACAGAATAATAAGGAATTCTTCAAATTCAGTTTAACAGCTTTCCTATAACCCAAGTCAGTGTGATTTAACATTTGAGAAGGAACTTCTGGTTCTTTCACTGTGTCAGATTACACAACTTCAGAAATGCTTTTTGAAATAAAGATTCTAAAATAACAAAATACCTTGTTTTTTACTGAGAGTATAAAGTTTTGCATAGCCCATTTTAAAATATATATTTTAAATTTGTATTTTAAAATTCCATTTTCCTTCTATTTGAAACAAAATATTTACCATTTGGGAATTTTGCATTACCATTTTTCTATCATTTTTCTCTGGCAGGATTGCTAGCATTGACTTCATTTTTTTAATATATAAATACTTGCTGTGTTTATCCTAAGGAGTCAGGAAGCATATTTGAAAGAACCAATGTTAAAAAAAAGAAGAAGAAGAAGAAAAAAAGACAAGAAAAGAAAAGAAAAGAAAAGAAAAGAAAAGAAAAGAAAAGAAAAGTAAAAGAGTTGATTCTAGTCAACAGCCCTAAGCTCTGTTACTGGCTAAGGACAATAGCACCGGGATTCCCCAGGAGATTCCTGTGTTCCTTTTTATCTGTTTATTTTTTTAGACCCTATACAGAAGGGTTGGTTGGCAGGTAGGTAAGAGAAAGGTCAAGATGTCAACACTAAGAGCTTCAGCTTGTGAAAAAGTCTCCAAATTTAGAAAATAATGTGATGCTTTTTGACTGTTAAGATGTATTTTCATGGACGTGTGAGTTTGCATATGAGTAAAACATCAAACACATGAAACCTAAAAAGAAGAATATGAGGAGAGTCTTTCATTCCTATGCTAGTTGAAATACCTTGGGATAACAGTAAGAAAAATGCAAAATGTTCAATATTTTGTTAAACAGCTGTACACTGTCAATAACACACTTTTTACAAAGGTTAATAGCACCATCTCTAGGGGTACATTACCTGGGTTCAAATCCTGGCTTCCCATCTTACTATCGTTATGAGTTTCAGCAAATAATTTAATCTGGCAAAGTTTCAGTTTCCCTGATCTGTAAACTAGGAGCAATAATAACATCTACCTCAAAGAATTATTAAGGCAATTAAGTGAGTTGTGAGTTGAGACAGTGAAATGAGTAAAGATATGTAAAGAGCTGAGAACAATGCCTGGGCACAGAATTAGCAGTCTCTAAGCATGAACTATTGCTCTGCTTAGGCATAAGGAAGTTTAGCTAAATTTATGTCTTCTTTGATGCTAAAAGTTATGGCCTTACAAAGTTACAGAAGTAATTCAATGGAGGAAATATAGTCTTTCCAACAAATGACAGTACAAAAATTGAACATCCATATGCAAAAAACAAAAACAAAAACAAACCCACTAAAGCCTAAAACCTTGTATAAAAATTAACTCACAATGAATCGTGGACTTAAATGTAAAGTCTTAAACTGTAAAAGTTTTAGGATAAAAAATAAGAAAATTTTCAGAGCCTAAGGCTAGATAAAAAGTTCATAGGCTTGAACCATACTAGGAAAAATTGATAATTTGAATCTGAACACAATTTAAAACACTGAACTCCAAAAGACCATGTTAAGAAGATGAAAACACAGGCCAACCCATTTGTTCAAATAAGAGCATTTCAGTTTCTTTCATTTCCTTAGTCTGGGAAGGAGAAAACAAATCGATCAAAAACCTGAGTCCTCACTTTTAGCTTTCCCTGTTTTAATGAAAGGTAATAAAACACTTTTCTTTTGTCAGTATTTCTCCTTCTTTACTAGGACTTGGGTGGTGGGGAGTATTATAGTGCTAGTTGTATCGATGGGACATCTCTACTGTGGAAGAGAATATTCATTGTTGAGGGAGCATACGCCTTGACTTTCCAGTTTTCTTCTAAAATCTTTCTTATTCTTCCCAAGGTTGCTGAGTAAATTGCCATTTCAAAAGAGAAATGACTGGGCCTGGAGCCATCCTTAAATTTAAGACTGTATGATTATTAGGTGGGATATAGTTGCACGGACAGGGCTATTACTGGGATGTCAGATGGTCAGGGCCCAACTGGTCGAGGAACGCATCTTTATTGTCTCTGTTCAATGAATTACATCATGCTTCCTTCTTGGGGGGAGGCTGGTGTAGTTAGTTCCAAGAAGGTAAACATGAATCTCCTATTACCCTTTTGGGTCTTAATAAAATTTACTCAACTGATTCTTATAATTCTTATGATTCAAATACAATTAACTTTTATCAGTTGGAGGGAAACTTATCTGGTGCCTTTTATGATGTGAAACAATAATGCTTATAGGGCGGCACCTGGGTGGCTCAGTAGGTTGAACATCTGGCTCTTGGTTTCAGTTAAGGTCATAATCGTAAGTTCATGGAATCAAGGCTCACATCATGAGCGAGGAGTCTGCTTAAGATTCTCTTTTCCTGCTGCCTCTCTACCACACTCATGTGCTCTCTCTCTTGCACTCTCTCTCTCAAATAAAATTAAATTAAATTAAATTAAGTTAAATTAAATAAAATTAATGTATATAAGCATGCCATTTATGTGTAAAAGCTTTTTTTCTGGTTGTCAAAGCTATTTGTCTTCTGCTTTTCTTTTCTTAAAAACAAACAACAGACACAATACAAATATTCTGTCTTATTTTCTTAATTTTACTGATGGCAGTTGGATACAGTAGTGCAGGAATAGGCTGAAGTACAGCAAGTCAAAGGGAAGATAGCATCACAGTGAGAAGCTGTGATGTAGCATGAAAGAGTTGGTACGCTTTCGTTGCTGGTGTTCTGAAGGTAGGACTTATTTTTATTTTTTCCCTAAGGCTAAGAGCTAAAAATGGAGCCAGGGACTAATTTAATGCAGCATAGAAGTCTAGTCTAGTGTATGTACCTTTAATGTCTATAATAAAAGATCAGCATCTTCTCTATGCCTTCAGCATGATCTTACGATTTTCCATTGGAAGTCTCTAATTCCATGAACTAGATGCAAGAAATAACAAAGTGTGTTTGTTTTTCACCATCAGCAGGATGCTGGTGGGGGACCTATCTTTAAAACAAAATAAAACAATAAATGAGTGTGATAGTGCTTTGTAAACTGTCAGGTGTTATACAAATAAAAATTGCTTTTGTGATAGTCAGAACAAAATAAACTCTAAGTGAGAACAGAATTCTGCATGTTTTCCATAATAGAAAATCGAGACTCTGAAAACAGAGATAGTTCCATCATATTTATCTTTGTAATTCCCCTCTCTAAAAACCACCTCAGTCTTCTGATCTCCATCCTACATGGTGTTCAATACACACAATGTTCCTTAAATGACTGCTTGCATTAATTTAATTAATTAATATGACAGATGAGGTGCTAGCTAATCAACTGCAGCAAATCTTGTGCCTATGATATTCCCCCACCCTACTGTGAATTTGAACATAATCTTTGGAGTACTAGCACCTGAGAACCATGTGACAAATGGCTTACCTGGGTAAGGCACCTGGTCAGGGCTCGAGTTATTTTATACAAGTTGATCCATTATCTTGGCCATTGTTCTTTCCTCTCATTTCTTAGGCATTCTAAAATTGAAAACAAAAGCATTTAAATATATGAAAATAGAAGTAGAATGTCTTCAATGAGATTGTCAATTGTTTAATTGGACATTCTTTCCTGAGCCTGGCACCAGGCTTTGGGAATGAAACTGTAAAATGGGATGGAGACACTGCCCTCTAGAAATCTGAAAAGAAGAGCAAAGAAGAGATGATATGCACAAGGCGTGGTGAGGCTGTGTGGGAAAGAAAGTCTTACAACTGACTACAGATAACGGTGTTTCTGTAAGTTACCTCAAGGAAAATGATGTCTGACTTGAGTCTGACGATGTGGGTGAAGTAAGCGTTGAGAGGCCAGCATTGAAGGGCATGCATTCTGGATCTCTTCCTTCCCATATGGTAACAGAAGGGATTCTACAGAATGAGTCTTAGCTTCATTGAGTTCTACAAGAAGCATGGTATATTAACCCAAGACATTAAAGTATTGCCCAAGGAGAGCCTGGTGACAACTTTTAGGTCTCTCTTGCTCCTTTACATTTTTGAGAAAAGCCCATACTCTATGGTAAAAAGCATAGGATTTGGCATCAGACAAGATTTGGGCTCAGATCTCAGCTGTGCCATTTCAGCAAATTATTTAACCTTTATAAACCTCAGTTTCTTTATCATTAATATGAGGATTAGAATGGTATTTAACTCATTAGGATTTTGTTAGGATTAAATGGCATAATACATGAAAGGGGCTTAACCTAATGCCTTGCTCACAGAAAGCACCTAATAAACATAAGCTATTGTCATTACAAGGAATTTCACCCTTCAACTACTATATTTCTCTTCCCCACATCTTGCATTGTAAGAGAACACAAACTGCTATGGCAAAATGTCTAGTTTTAAAAGATGGATTTGGCTTAGCCCTGTTAATAAGAGGAAAAGATGATTCAAATGTACCCAACTCCTCCATGAGTGGAATCATGTCGAAAACTCAACTGAGGTTACAGTGCCTCCATCACTATCCCAGAGGGAACCCTACATGGCTACACTGTTCCCAGAAGCATTGATTGCTAGGTTCCCAGAAGCTAGGCTTGCTTGACAGGGCCTCACATAGACTATCTGGGATTACTATGGAAATCATCAGGCTTGGGAGGGTCCCTGTTTAGACTTGAACAATCTGTATAAGCTTGGACTCTCGACCAGAAATGTGGCTCATTATGCTGCTAGGCTACTAACTATCAACTTTCATTCTGAAATATAAATTCTGCTCTCTTGGCTGCCCCAGTGATCTGGTTATGATGTGCTGTGCGTAATGGAAAAGTACAAAGGGAAAAGATGGAAATTTAAAGACTTACTAAAACTACAACAGCCGTTGATGACAACCCCGATCTCTGCATGCAAATGAATTCCTTGTGCTGAACATCAATGTTCCAATTTAACCCATTGCTACAATTTTAAATATGTTTAATTAGGTATGTAATGTTCCTGCTATTATTCATATGGCTTTTTCCCCCGTTCCAGGAACTTATTCTTGTTTGAGGTTTCTGTCATCTTTTTATTTGGTACCCTAATATTTTTCTTCTTCTTCTATTTATGTTTTTCTCATTTTAGGTTTTTTTTTGGGGGGGGGGGAACACAAAGAATGTTTGAAAGGATATTATGCTAAGATTTTAGTTTAGCATTAACAAAAAAAACATACACTAATCCATCCGAGGGCATACACACACAAAAATCATTGCCAAACTGAAACAAAACAAAAACTATGTGCCATGCCTTGCACTAGGCACCAAACATAGTAAAAATGAATAGAGTATGCTTCCTATCTTATTAGGCTGGTCCTTATTGATGAGGCTTATGTTTGTCATTCTGAGGTTTTACCTATTTCCTTAATTTTCATGGAAGGTGCCCAACTATTTTTTTTTCCAATGTCCCCAGCTTACTGAGGACTAAGGGGTTAACTTTTTACTGCTGATCTTCCCTGCAGAAAACTACCAATTAAATATGGGGGATAATATTAGATTTAGATAATAGCATGCAATATTTCTATATTACATAAAATGTCCCCCATGCAGTTAGTAGCATTCACATACCTAATAGAGCTGTATAGGCTGCAATTTTGTAATAAGCTTCTCACTCTTATTAATTTCTTTATAAGCCATGGGCTCTTCTACAGCTTCAGCTGCTTTTACTGGTCTTAGTATGGCTTCTCTTTTCTCTCTCCCAAATTGTTTCACTACTTTCACCTGTAGGTCCCATACTTTAGGTTGAACCACTGTTCATTTCAATGTGTCTCTGTCTCAAAGTATTCCCTATAACAAACCAATACCTAATTACAGATAGATAGCCCAGAGTCATCTTTTCCCATTCGAAGAGGTAACTTTTCCTATTTCCCAAAGGACTCACTGCAACCATCACCCTAAGCAATCCTGATTTTGTGAAAATGCCAGTAACTAGAGGAGAAACTATTTTTGCAAAACTACTTCCTGTGTAACAGCAAAGTGTTCTAAATTCTCTGAATCTCAATCTCACTGCCCTGTTTTTCTTTGTATAGTATCCAATCTTATCCTACCTTTTATTTTTAAATTCATTCAGTAGATCACTCTAAGAATCTTCTAAATAAACCCAATCTAACTAAAAACCCAACTTTAAATTCTCATATCCAAGCTTCCTTAAATACACATTTTACCTATATGTTAAAAAAAAAAAAAAAGGTTGCTTTAGCATCTGTATTGATCCAGCTGATGTTCATATCTCTAACTGGTGTGACCATGGTGGACTCATGGAGATTTCTCATCCCCACAGTTTGAATGAAGCTGGGTTGCACAATCCACTGGGGTCCTTTCGGTATCTGTGATACCTGGGGTACAAGGGCAGCTGGGAGGCAGTAAAAAAAATCTCAATGTTAAATTCCCTACAGTTAGTCTAACTGTAAACATAACTACTGCCATAAAGAGTCTCTTGAAAGGTATAAATCAAAATTTCTTGAGAATCCAAAAGGCTGATATGAGTAATTGTTTGTGGGACAAGATGTGGACAAGGAAAAACATATGCACTGTGGAAACAAACAAACAAACAAAAAACCACTGTCTCTCTGTTTAGCCAAAGTAAAGCTAATCCCTTATTTTTATTTTTTATATTTTTTTAAAAAATTTCTGAGAGATAGAGACAGCGTGAGCAGGGGAGGATCAGAGACAGAAGGAGATACAGAATCTGAAACAGGCTCCAGGCTCTGAGCTAGCTGTCAGCACAGAGCCCGACACAGGGCTCCAACCCACAAACCATGAGATCACTACCTGAGCTGAAGTTGGACACTTAACTGACTGAGCCACCCAAGCGCCCCAAAGTAATCCCTTTAAATTCCATCCAAAATTTATAATAAAGTTGTACCTGAGGAAATGGTCGATCTAATCATTTCCTCAACTCTACTTGATTTTTACCAATCACATTTCAGGGATTAAGGAAAACCAGCTGTAGTAGCTTGGATGTACTGCCAATAAACTTACTTTTTATAGCCATCCCTTTGTGGAAAAAGTAAGCAAGTTTTCCTGAAGAAAATAGATCATAGGAAAGGGATGATTAAGAAGATATTTGTAACATATTTTTGATTAACAACTAATCATGGAACAAATACCTTCTCAGGGCTTATGGTCTTCTTCCTAGATTTGTCCTCAAATAGCCCATCTGCTTCCTTATGACCCCCAGCTCTTTTACTCTGCCTTATTTTACTTCCTGTGGCTTCATAATATCTTCATTATTTGCTACCGCATTACCTGTAAAATAGCTTCCAGAAATGACTCTATAGAATCTTGTGAATCAAATTGGGTTTAAATGGGGAAGGCACCTTCAAGTACATTCATTTCCTCCTGATAGACAGACAGACAGATAGATACTGATACTCAAAAGTCAATCTATTTCCATAGTTTTGGAGTAAGTCTAGTAGTAAAGATGTTATATAAGAATCCCTAAATGTAGCTCTAATATCTTAAGTCAAATTTTCAATATCTGACCCCAAGAGGTAATTCCAATACAGTTCAATGTCAACTACCCCCACTGACTAAGATCTCTTACCTGATGGGCTCACCTATTCAACATAAAAGTCTTTTCTATAGTATTGAATATCTAGAGGATCATTCAATCCTGCCATGTAATACATGCTTCCAACCTTTGCTGTTATATTTCTATCTCCAAGTAACAGCCACTGCCAATTATATTTAGTCCTTCAGAAGGAGACTTGTATAAGGTGATGATTATTCAGCATCTACTTCTCAAGCAAAACAGGAAAGATTATCTGCTATCTTTAAAATTGTGCATTGTGCTTCTATTAATGTGTTTTCTTTGTACATCAACTTCTGAAAGAATTCTGATGGATTTTACCTATTAGCTTAATTCTAGTGTAAAGAATAAGTAGGACGCTATGGCTGTGAATTAACTATTTACTGCCCAATATAGGAAAAATGGTATATACTGCTAGGTTAATAATTACCTTAAGATTCTTCTCAAAGCAGGGGCGCCTGGGTGGCTTAGTCGGTTAAGCGTCCGACTTTCGCTTAGGTCATGATCTTGCGGTTCGTGGGTTCGGGCCCCGCATCGGGCTCTGTGCTGACTGCCAGCTCAGAGCCTGGAGCCTGTTTCAGAGCCTGTATCTCCCTCTCTCTCTGACCCTCCCCTGCTCACGCTGTCTCTCTCTCTCTCCTAAAAATAAATAAAAATATTTAAAAAAAAAAAAAGATTCTTCTCAAAGCATTGTGATGCACCTGCTTTTTAAAAAAATCTTTCCACAATTCCTTTCCTCACATCTGTAAAAAGACTTACAAATACATAATAAATGTTAGTGATCCTTGCGGCACTCATTGACTAAAGAGAGAATGAATGATGGAAGTTGTCCCCTTTCATTTCCATAATACACTGCAATACATTTTTTGCAGCAGCCATTCTTACATGGTCTTTTTCAGAGCAGAGTTAGAACATCACACAGAGAGACTGAGAAAAACATCAGAGACAAGTAGATGTTCCACAAAGAGGTTTTGTGTATGTTACCCGGGCTCTCTGCATACCTAATGTATACTCCTTAGTGACCAGAAATTCTTCTCAAGTGACATGACTAAAGGGATAAGAAAGGGTGATTTTTTTTAATTGTTATAGTATAATACCATTTTTCATAAACTATGGCCCATGGGACACTTACATAAGGAAAACCAGTGAGTGCAGAAAATGTAGATTCTTGGATGTCATCTCAGAACTAATGAATCCTCGTCTCCATGGGTTGTCTCCTGCATTTTTTTTCCCCATGGGAACATTTAATAGATTTTAGCCAAACATAAGCCAACTTTGGTTGTTCACTTATAGACAAGTAAAATATTGGTTAAAACGCCCATCAAAATGACTGTGATGTCTTTTGGAAATGGCATTGGATACCACATCTCACAGGGTTTTTTGCTTTTTTAAAAAAATTTACATCCAAGTTAGTTAGCATATAGTACAATAATGATTTCAAGAGTAGATTCCTTAATGCCCCTTACCCATTTAGCCCATCCCCCCTCCCACAACCCCTCCAGTAACCCTCAGTTTGTTCTCCATATTTAAGAGTCTCCTTTGGTTTTGTCCCCTGCCCTATTTTTATATTATTTTTGGTTCCTTTCCCTTATGTTCATTTGTTGTGTATCTTAAAGTCCTCATATGAGTGAAGTCATGTGATATTTGTCTTTCTCTGACTGACTAATTTCACTTAGCACGATACCCTCTAGTTCTATCCACGTAGTTGCAAATGTCAAGATTTCATTCTTTTTGATTTCTGAGTAATACTCCATTGTGTGTGTGTGTGTGTGTGTGTGTGTGTGTGTGTATCACATCTTCTTTATCCATTCATCCATTGGTGGACATTGGGCTCTTTCCATACTTTGGCTATTGTTGACACTGCTGCTATAAACATTGGGGTGTGTCCCTTTGAAACAGTACAACTACATCCTTTGGATAATGACCTAGTAGTGCAGTTGTTGGGTCACAGGGTGGTTCTAGTTTTAATTTTTTGAGGAATATCCATACTGTTTTCCAGAGTGGCTGCACCAGTTTGCATTCCCACCAGCAGTACAAAAGAGATCCTCTTTCTCTGTGTCTTCACCAGCATCTGTTGTTGCCTGACTTACTTGTTGATTTTAGCCATACTAATGGTTGTGAGGTGGTATCTCTTTGTGGTTTTGATTTGTATTTCCCTGATGATGACTGATGTTGAGCATCATTTCATGTGTCTGTTGGTCATCTGATGTATTCTTTAGAAAAGTGTCTATTCATGTCCTTAGCCCATTTCTTCACTGGATTATTTGTTTTTTGGGTGATGAGTTTGGTAAGTTCTTTATAGATTTTGGATACAAACCCTTTATCAGATATGTCGTCTGCAAATATTTTCTCCCATTCTGTCGGTTGCCTTTTATTTTGCTGATTGTTTCCTTTGCTGTGCAGAAGTTATTTATTTTGATTAGGTCCCAATAGTTCATTTTTGCTTTTGTTTCCCTTGTCTCTGGAGACATGTTGAGTAAGAAGTTGTTGTGGCCAAGGTCAAAGAGGTTCTTGCCAGCTTTCTCCTCAAGGATTTTGATGGCTTCCTGTCTTACATTTAGGTCTTTTATCCATTTTGAGTTTATTTTTGTGTATGGTGTAAGAAAATGTTCCAGGTTCATTATTCTGCGTGTCTCTGTCCAGTTTTCCCAGCATCACTTACTGAAGAGACTATCTTTATTCTATTGAATATTCTTTCCTGCTTTGTCATAGATGAGGTGGCTGTATGTTTGTGGGTCCATTTCTGGGTTCTCTATTCTGTTTCATTGATATTAGTGTCTGCTCTTGTGCCAATAAACATAATGTCTTGATGATTACAGCTTTGTAATACAGCTTGAAGTCTGGAATTGTGATGCCTCCTGCTTTGGTTTTCTTTTTCAAGATTGCTTTGGCTATTCTTTTCTGTTTCCATACAAATTTTAGGATTGCTTATTCTAGCTTTGTGAAGAATGCTGGTGTTATTTTGATAGGGATTGCATTGAATACGTAGATTGCTTTGGGTAGTATTGACATTTTAACAATATTTGTTAATCCTATGGAGGAAGAATTGTCCATCTTTTTGTGTCTTCTTAAATTTATTTCATAAGCTTTCTATGGTTTTCAGTGCACAGATTTTTTTTTACCTCTTTGGTTAGATTTATTCCTAGTTATTTTATGGTTTTATAAGAGACCATTTTATACCTAAAGACACCTTCAGATTGAAAGTAAAGGGATGGAGAACCATCTACCATACTAATGGTCACCAAAAGAAAGACAGAGTAGCCATACTTACATCAGAAAACCTAGACTTTAAAATAGAAACTATAGCAAGAGATGACAAAGGGCATTATATCATAATTAAGGGGTCTATCCACCAAGAAAACATAAAAATTGTAAACATTTATGCTCCAAATGTGAGAGCACCCAACTATATAAGTCCATAATCACAAAGAAACACATTGATAATAATACCATAACAGTAGGGGACTTCAACACCCCACTTATAGCAATGGAGATCATTTAAACAAAAAGTCAAGAAGGAAACCATGGCTCTGAGTGACACACTGGACCAGATGGACTTAATAGATATGTTCAGAACAGTTTATCCTAAAGCAATGGAATATACATTCTTCTCCAGTGCATATGGAACATTCTCCAGAATAGACCACATACTGGGACACAAATCAGCCCTCAACAAGAACAAAAATATAGAGATCATACTGTGTGTATTTTCAGACCACAATGCTATGAAACTCAAAATCAACCACAAGAAAAAAATTGGAAAGATAACAAATACTTGGAGACCAAAGACCATCCTACTAAAGAATGAATGGGCTAACCAAGAAGTTAAGGAAGAAATTAAAAAGTACATGGGAGCCAATGAAAATGATAACACCCCAGCCCAAAACCTCTGGGATGCAGCAAAGGCAGTCATAAGAGGGAAGTATATGGCAATCCAGGCCTTCCTAAAGAAGGAAGAAAAGTCTCAGATACAAAACCTAACTTTACACCTCAAAGAGCTGGAAAAAGAACTGCAAATAAACCCCAAATCAGCAGAAGACAGGAAATAATAAAGATAAGAGCAGAAATCAATGCAGTTGAAACCAAAAAAACAGTAGAACAGATCAATGAAAGCAGAAGCTGGTTCTTTCAAAGAATTAACAAAACTGATAAATCACTATCCACTTTGATCAAAAAGAAAAGGGAAAGGACCGAAATAAATAAAATTAAGAATGAAAGAGGAGAGATCACAACCAACACAGCAGAAATAAAAACAATAAGAGAATATTATGAGCAATTATATGCCAATAAAATGGAAATCTGGAAGAAATGGACAAGTTTCTAGAAATATAAACTACCATAACTGAAACAGGAAGAAATAGAAAATTTGAACAGATCCATAACCAGTAAATAAATCGAATTAGTAATCAAAAAATCTCCCAAAAAACAAGAGTCTAGGGCCAGATGGCTTTCCAGGGGAATTCTACCAAACATTTAAGGAAGAGTTAACATCCAGTCTCATGAAGCTGTTCGAAAAAATAGAAATGAAAGGAAAACTTCCAAATTCTTTCTATGAAGCCAGCATTACCATGATTCCAAATCCAGACAAAGACCCCACTAAAAAAGAGAACTATAGACCAATCTCCCTGATGAATATGGATGCAAAAATCCTCAACAAGATATTAGCCAACCGATCCAACAATATATCAAAAAAGTTATTCACCATGACCAAGTGGGATTTATACCTGTGATGTAGTCTCCTGAATTTTTGGCAGGCTTTCTAGGTAAGTCATAACCATACTAAAGTTTAGAATTATTCCATGGGTGTGGTCAGTGAGTTTACTGAAGAAGGATGGGCTTAGTACTTAGTTAATAGTGTTAATAGGTATGAATAGGTAATAATATTTGTAAATAGTGTTAATTATGTGTTATTAAAAGATTAACAGTCACTGGATGCAATTGGAGGAAGAAAAGTGATTATGCAAAACACTTTTCAAACTTTACTGTGCGTACCAATCAGCTAGGGATCTTATTGAAATGAAGTAGCTCTTGGCTGTGACTTGAGACTCTACATTTCTAACAAATTCCCAGAGGATGTTGGAGCTGCTGGTCTGGGAATCACAGTTTGAGTAGCAAGGATTAAGAAGGTTTAAAAAGTTTAAAGAAAGTTCCCAAGAACCTCTGGTGAATAGTTACTTCAAATAACTATTTGGAGTAAAAAATATACTATAACTATCTGAAGTATAAAAAATGCATTTTACTGAGCAGCTCCAAAATATCTAATGGAAATCCAAGAAGTGATTTTTCAATTTGAGGCCCAGGAAATACGAACACCTTTGGAACTGTTTCCTTAACCTACCTATGTTCTGTTTGATTTCCTACCAGATGTGATCTGGGTTGGGAGAGTCATAAACTGGTTTTCCTCCCAGAAGGGAAAATTAACACATTGCAAGAATGTCTGCAAAAGTTGCAGCATTTTATGGAGATAAATATGAGAGACGGTACATGAAATAATCCAGGAAGAATATGATTCCAAGAAGATCAAAGGTAATTGGTATCAATAAATTGATGAGTTGACCAATATAAACTAAAATAATAATCAGAAAATTAAGCTTACATAGGGGCATTGCATGAAGAAATTTAAAATTTTAATCCCCAGTCTTTTGAGCAAAGTATACTTTACTCTTTATGAAATAAGATTCAAAGATGTTTCCCTAAGATTACACCAGTGGTCATGGAAGAACCAGGATTCCACTTCTTTGTCTCCCAAGTCTCTAATCCTTCTACTCTATTAAACTGCTTCCCTCCAAGAAAGGAAAAGAAAGGAGAAGAGAGGGGAGGAGGAGGGGAGAGGAGGGAAGAGAGGAGGAGAGGAAGGAAGAGGAGAGGAGAAAAGAGAAGAGAAGAGAAAAAAAAAGAAAAAGATATTTAGCACTATCAAAGTTGTCCAGCAACCATGCCATACTTTCAACACAACATGCATTCTACATAGGTATTGATATTGATTGCCACAATGTATAAAGATTGATTCCCAGGAGGAGCTGAAAAAACCCTTAGTTATCAAAATGGTTGGAGGGCCATGGTGTATAAATAGATGAAAGGTGTTTCTGTGGTATTAAAATATCACAGGGAATGAAGGAAGTGATTAGGAAAAAATCCTAAAAAGGCTCCTTGTGGGGTGGGGCAGAGGTGCAGGAAGGGGAGATTGATAACAAAAAAGAGACTGAGAAACATAGCATAGAGGATGGTGTTCAACCTCAAAAGAAACACTGCCTTCTTTCAGCACCGCCACAGACGATGGTGATGACCCATAGATTTGAGCATATGGGTGTTATCCATCACCAACCAAGGAAAATGCAACTCACAGGGTGGTAGATGACTCCATATTGAGGCAACCATGTTAACCATTCATATGGCTGACAAGGCTAATGTGGAATTCTGCTGCATTCTACAAACAACTTATTCAGAAAAGAAAAAAATGTTAGAATAAAGGAAGGAGAAAGCTGATAGCATTATTCTCTAGTCGGTACCATTTTCCCAGTAAAACCAGAATGTTGTCTACAGTTGTCACCTAGAGGTCATCTGATCCAAGTATCTACTCAAAACATTACCATAAATCATCTGTTTACTCAGTACTTTCAAAGAAAATAAAAAGGGATTAATTAAGTGATAGCAACTAATCCCACGTGATATAATGAGAATTGCATGCAGCTTTTTAAACAGTTTAGACATAAGCTACACTAGCTGAGTATGAATGGAAAGGGGTAGGAGTATGAGCACCTTTGCTTTTTGGCAAAGAGCTCTTTATAAGGAAAGACAGACTGAGACACATGCATGCGATTCATTCAGAGTGCCATATTCTGGAAGAATAATTGTGAATCCAGGACATCATCTGTCCCTCAGCTTAATCTCCCAACCTGGAATATCAGGAATGAAAACAAAATAAAACAAAACAAAATGACGGTCTACAAATTCTGAGTGAAGGAGTTCTGTCTTGGGAGTAAAAGCTGCAAGCCCAATGGAAAGAACCGTTTTCCTCACAGGGATTATAGGATGAGTTGTTTTAGAACCCATACATAGAAGCATGATACCCAGGCTAGGAAGTGGAGTTCTTCCTTGTCTAGCAGAAAATGATGTCTGATCTTGCTACATCAGGAGAACTAATGCATCAGTGGCACAGCAGTAATTTTTTGGCAGAGTGGAACAGCTTCAGAACAACATGATGTTGGCACAGCATTGTTTTTGCAAGTCACAGTGGAAAGTAATATGAATAATGATGGTAACACTTTCAAAGGGATCCAAAGGCAACAGACATCACCTAACCAAGGCAGAGCTGGCATAGCAGAAGAGGAAAACAGTTATGTTCCTGAGACCTGGACCTGTGAACCCAATGAATGAAGTGACTTCTGGAGGCTCTACAACATAAATGGGGAGAGTCGGAGGGTAGGTGGAGATCCTGTCAAAAAAGAAGGTAGAACAGGGGCACCTGGGTGGCTCTGTGTGTTAAGTGTCTGGCTCATGATTTCAGCTCAGGTCATAATCTCACAGTTCATGGGATCAAGCCCTAGGTAGAGCCCCACAAGAGGCTCCATGCTGACAACACGGAGCCTGATTAAGATTCCTCTCTCTGTCTGCCCCTTTCTTACCCCCTCAAAATAAATAAACCTTAAAAAAAATGGAAGGTAGAACAAAAGACATCCATATTGTCATTATGATGTTGCTTTTCTTTTCTTTTCTTTTCTTTTTTCTTTTCTTTTCTTTTCTTTTCTTTTCTTTTCTTTTCTTTTCTTTTCTTTTCTTTTTTAAGCTCATCAGGTTGGTCTGCTTTGGCCATGGGCAAAATGAACTGCGTGTGTGTGTGTGTGTGTGTGTGTGTGTATGTATATATATGTATACATATATATACATACANGTGGTAGATGACTCCATATTGAGGCAACCATGTTAACCATTCATATGGCTGACAAGGCTAATGTGGAATTCTGCTGCATTCTACAAACAACTTATTCAGAAAAGAAAAAAATGTTAGAATAAAGGAAGGAGAAAGCTGATAGCATTATTCTCTAGTCGGTACCATTTTCCCAGTAAAACCAGAATGTTGTCTACAGTTGTCACCTAGAGGTCATCTGATCCAAGTATCTACTCAAAACATTACCATAAATCATCTGTTTACTCAGTACTTTCAAAGAAAATAAAAAGGGATTAATTAAGTGATAGCAACTAATCCCACGTGATATAATGAGAATTGCATGCAGCTTTTTAAACAGTTTAGATATAAGCTACACTAGCTGAGTATGAATGGAAAGGGGTAGGAGTATGAGCACCTTTGCTTTTTGGCAAAGAGCTCTTTATAAGGAAAGACAGACTGAGACACATGCATGTGATTCATTCAGAGTGCCATATTCTGGAAGAATAATTGTGAATCCAGGACATCATCTGTCCCTCAGCTTAATCTCCCAACCTGGAATATCAGGAATGAAAACAAAATAAAACAAAACAAAATGACGGTCTACAAATTCTGAGTGAAGGAGTTCTGTCTTGGGAGTAAAAGCTGCAAGCCCAATGGAAAGAACCGTTTTCCTCACAGGGATTATAGGATGAGTTGTTTTAGAACCCATACATAGAAGCATGATACCCAGGCTAGGAAGTGGAGTTCTTCCTTGTCTAGCAGAAAATGATGTCTGATCTTGCTACATCAGGAGAACTAATGCATCAGTGGCACAGCAGTAATTTTTTGGCAGAGTGGAACAGCTTCAGAACAACATGATGTTGGCACAGCATTGTTTTTGCAAGTCACAGTGGAAAGTAATATGAATAATGATGGTAACACTTTCAAAGGGATCCAAAGGCAACAGACATCACCTAACCAAGGCAGAGCTGGCATAGCAGAAGAGGAAAACAGTTATGTTCCTGAGACCTGGACCTGTGAACCCAATGAATGAAGTGACTTCTGGAGGCTCTACAACATAAATGGGGAGAGTCGGAGGGTAGGTGGAGATCCTGTCAAAAAAGAAGGTAGAACAGGGGCACCTGGGTGGCTCTGTGTGTTAAGTGTCTGGCTCATGATTTCAGCTCAGGGCATAATCTCACAGTTCATGGGATCAAGCCCTAGGTAGAGCCCCACAAGAGGCTCCATGCTGACAACACGGAGCCTGATTAAGATTCCTCTCTCTGTCTGCCCCTTTCTTACCCCCTCAAAATAAATAAACCTTAAAAAAAATGGAAGGTAGAACAAAAGACATCCATATTGTCATTATGATGTTGCTTTTCTTTTCTTTTCTTTTCTTTTTTCTTTTCTTTTCTTTTCTTTTCTTTTCTTTTCTTTTCTTTTCTTTTCTTTTCTTTTTTAAGCTCATCAGGTTGGTCTGCTTTGGCCATGGGCAAAATGAACTGCGTGTGTGTGTGTGTGTGTGTGTGTGTGTATGTATATATATGTATACATATATATACATACATATACGTATACATATATATACATATATATGTATTTTTTTAAAAAGCTACAAATAATATAGAGTGTGTTTCTGAGAATAACTTCCCTCCTTCTCTCTTGGGGTTATTGGTCATAATCTGGGGCAAATGTCTCTTCTGCTTTGGTCTACATCCCCTTCTTTCACCAACAAGCTTTTCGCCATCTGCTCACATCCTTCTGTGCCTGCTGCAGTCTAACCACTACTTGTTCTGAAACGCACTTGTAATTTCTTATGTGAAAGAGGTTAAAAAAAAAAAAAAGCAGAAACGTATATAACCCTCTCCTCCTGTCATTCCACCTACTGACTTTCAAAAGGGGAAACATCATTTTCAGGTTTTGTCACTACTAACCTTTATTTTGCTCAACTGGCATTAGAGAAGAAGAGAAATAAGGTCAGAAGCTGAGATTGGACAGAGTGCTCTATCTTTTATGTTAACAGATGAGAGAGAAATGACAGCAAAGAAATGAGTAAAAGAAGAGAGGAGAATAAGAGAAAGTAAAAGAGATCACCAGAATGGTTTAAGAAGCTGCTATAAACATAAAAGCTACAATTATAAAATTACTAGAAGAAAACACTGGAGAAACCCTTTGATACCATGAGTAGGCACACATTTTGTAGAGAGGACACAAAAAGCAATAACTATAAAAGTAAAAAAATATAAATTAAACTTCACTAAACTCAAAACCTTCTGTTCTTCAAAGGACATTGTTAAGAAAATTAAGAACCAAGCAAGAGTAAGGGAGAAAATATTTGCAACATGTCTGTATGACAAAGACTCATTTGCAGAATATGCAGAATTGTAAGAAAGCCTTACAATTCAATAATTTAAAAAACAACAACAACTCAATGTTTTAAAGGGGAAGATTCTGCCACAGACTCTACACAAAGGATATACAGATGACCAGTAGTACTTGAAAAGATATTCAACATCATTAGTCANTAAGAAAGCCTTACAATTCAATAATTTAAAAAACAACAACAAAATGTTTTAAAGGGGAAGATTCTGCCACAGACTCTACACAAAGGATATACAGATGACCAGTAGTACTTGAAAAGATATTCAACATCATTAGTCATCAGTAAAATGCAAATAAAAGCCTCTGCCCCACAGGATACAACTAGGATGGCTAAAATAAAAAAGACCAAAATACCAAGTATTAGTGAGGATGTGGAGCAAGTAGAACTCTTATGTTAAGATAGGATATAATGGTGCAAACACTTTGGGAAGCCATTGGGAAGTTTCTTGTGAAGTTAAACACTAACTTACTGTATCTTCTAAAAGAAATAAAAACATATGTCTAAAAAGACTTGTGCAGGAAGGTTCATAACTTTTTTCAAAACAGCTAAAATCTTGAAATAATGCCACAACCATAGAAGAATGGATAAACAAATTGTATTTTCATAAAATCAAATACTACTCACCAATGGAAAAAAAATGAACTACTGATAAACATGATGAAACTCAAAAATATTATAATGAGCAAAAAGGAAACAGACATTGTAGAATTACATAAAGTTGTATGGGGTTCTAGGTCAAAGCTATACAAACTTCTGGAAAATTTTAAATTACCTAAGTACTTATTACATATCTACTTGACAGAGACTTTGAAATAGGAAAACTGATGAGATTGGTGGCTATAAGAGGTCACATCAGAAGCTACCTGGGGTGAGCAGGGGGACTTGACAGCCAAGGAACATTTGTGAGCTTTCTGGGATGATGAAAATGCTCTACTTTTTACCTGTGGTTGTAGCTACTCAGGTGTATGTATTTGTCCAGACTCATCGTACTGTGTACAAAGAAGATGTGCATTTTATTTTATGTATATTTCATTCTGGGGACGTTAACATAATAAACAAACAAGATAATTTTAGATAGTGATTTATGCTAGGAAGGAATCAGAAGATAGGGGATAGAGGATAGAGAAGGGGAGTAGAAGTGGAGACATTGACATTGGATGATGTGGCCGGAGAAGGCCTGAAGCCAACGCCTGATGATGACAGCCAACGATGAGAGGATCCAAGGATGAGGATTCCAGACAACAGAGAGGTCTTGAGGCAGAAAACATGTTTGGCATGTTCCAGAAAGAGAATGAAGGCTGGTGGTCTGGCTGAAACTTAGTGAAAGAGGAAAAGAATGATAGAAGATAAAGTCAAAGGGGTAGTCGTGAGGATCTTGAGAGCATACATTTTCTAAATGTAACAAGAAGCCTCTGGAGGGTGTTAAACAAGGAAACATAACACAATTGACTGTTTTAACTCTTATGATGGTTATTTTGTGGGATTCTTTTTTTAATGTTAGATGACTGTAAGGGGATCAAGAGAGAAGGAGCAAGTGGAGTTAGGAAGCTATGGACACTGTGGCTTGGTCTAGGGTGGCGGGAGAGGAGATGGTGCTTTAGATAAGCTAGGGTATGTATTAGAGGACTTCTGATGCTAAAGGTTGGGGATAAAAGGAAGAAAGAATCTAGACATGGCCACTAAATTTAGTTCTTAATCTGCTGGGAGTGTGATGGTGGCATTTGTAGAAATAATGATTTGGGGAAGAAAGATTGTGGAGAGTGTAAATTAAGTAAGTATTTAGACACATATGTTGAAGTGTTGGTAACATCAGGACTGGAGATTTAGGTGGGTGTCATCCTCACACAGATGGTGTTGGAAACTGGGATTCAAAAGATCTCCTCCATAGAGGAAAGTGAAGAAGGCTAATGTCATAGGCAGACAAACAGGCCCCCAAAGATTTCCAAGTCATAATCTACAGAATCTGAAAATATATTACCTTACATGACAAGAGGGGACTTGGCAGATGTGAGTAAATTAAAGATCTTAAGACGGAGAGACATTGCTTGATACCTAGGTAAACCCAATGTAATTACAAGAGGCCTTCCAGGTGGAGAACTTTTCTTGGGTATAGTTGGTGGGAGCTGTAACTCCATAGGCAGGTTTGGTGATAGATTTGACATTGACCACTGTAAAGATAGGGGAAGACATCAGTGAGCCAGAATACAGGCAGCTCTAGAAAGTGGAAAATACAGGAAAATTGTTTTCTACAACAGCCTTCAGAAAGGAATGTAACCCTGACAGCACCTTGATTTTAGTTCAAGAAGAAATGTGTCATAACATAATAACTTTGCTATCTTAAGTCACTAAATTTGTGGTAATTTTGTACATCAACAATTAAACACTAAATATAGGGAAGGGCTCAGTTTTTGGAACATTTTTTAAAAAATGTTTATGTATTTTGAGAGAGAGAGAATGCACACCAGGGAGGGGAGGAGGGAGAGAGGGAGCATCCCAAACAGACTCCACACTGTCAGCACAGAGCCTGCTGTGGGGCTGGAATCATGAACTGTGAGATCATGAACTGAGCCGAAATCAAGAGTTGGACGCTTAACACCCTGGAGCCACCCAGGCGCCCCAGGGACGTTCAGTATTTAGAGGCCAACACAAAAAGCTCACAGAAAAAGCCTGAGCACAAAGGACCAATAAGAGAATAAGAAATCCAGAAAAGGGTGACATCATACAAACCAAGAAGAGAGAGAAAGAAGTGAATGACCGCACCAAATGTGCCCAGGAGGCACAGCGCGGTGAGAGCAGGAAAACTACCACTGGATTCTTCAGCACAGAGGTGGGGTGGGTGACACACGCTCGTGCGGTTTCAGTTTCAGGGGTGGGGTCAGAAACCCTCCTGAGCCGAGAACAGTGTGTGGCAAGTGAAATGAGTGTGATGATTACCACCAACCATTGTAATGTGTTTTCTTGTGAAGGTGACCTGAGAAATGGGGCCCATACTTCTGGCTGGGACACTTGGATAGATAATAAACTTGGATGAAAGAAGGAACAGTGATGGAGAAAACCTTAGTTCAGGGGTGAACATGTCACAGTTGAGGTGCCCAAGGATGGAGATAGCCAGGAGTCACTTGCACATGCTTGTTTGCAGCTTGGGATGCACGGGGGGCCCAGAGATAAAGGTTTCCAGATCACAGAGAAAGAAATGTTCATTTAAGTCTCAAGTGAGCGTATGAGGTCAGAGAGACTTAGAAGTAAAATGGAAGAGAAGTAGCATTATGTGTAAACACAGTATTAACCTGGATGGAAATTTACAATTTATGAAGTGGAAGTATATGATCTGGATAAAAATAAGGGGAAAAAGGTATTGATGCTGCTTTAGAAGCATACTTCAGAGCTTTGACATAAAAAGTAAGTGATCAATAAATCACAAAACTGGTGCTGAGGAAGATAAAGTAGATTCGACTATCAATACAGCTGCTGGAAGCCTTATTTTGTTAAAGGTAGAGCATCAAAAAGTTCTCAACATGCCCTGCTGATAGCTTCGTGGCTCAAAAGGCAGAGGGATAAAGACAGAATGAGAGGACTTGCTATTGGCACCTAATTCTAATCAACAATGAGAACTGATGGGAACCTGGGGAGAAAACGATTATGTCATCTTTAAGTTCATAACAATGTAAGAGAAAAATTATATCATGCAGTTATTAAGGGTATACCTCTAATGTGCAACTTGCTAGGTTTAAATTCTAAATCTCTGACAAAAGCTGGATAGATTTAAGCATGTGCTTAATCACTCTATGCCTCAGTTTCCTCTTCTGCAAATAGGAATGATTAAAGTACTTGATTCATGGGCTTACTGAGACAGCTGAATGAGTTACTACTACTTGTAAAGTATTCAGGACAGTGCACAATAAAAATATGCAATAAATGCAAGATAACAGTAATAGTAATGATATTAACCAATGTGTACCTTAAATTTCATGTTATTTTTCAAGTTACTTTTATTTATACAATTTATAAAATTCATACTTTTATTTATACAATTTTCAAGCTACTTTTAATTTTTTTAATGTTTATTTTTGAGAGAGCATGTAAGTGTGGGGGGCGGGGTGTGGCAGAGAGAGAGGAAGACACGGAATCCGAAGCAGGCTCCAAGTTCAGAGCTGTCAGCACAGATAGAGCCTGACACAGGGCTCGAGCTCACTAACCATGAGATCATGACCTGAGCCGAAGTCAGATGCCTAGCCAATTGAGCTGCCCAGGTTACTTTTGCAAAATGTGTAGAGAAGGTGCATTCTCTCATGCACAGAGGATGGGTGATGAAGTTGTCAGGGGATGATCCCATGTCACTGGGTGTCAGAGGATATTCACTTCTGACACGATCCAGGTCACCCAGCACTGGAAGCAGAGTCGGTATGTTAAATTGCAGTAGTCAAGAGAGGGAAGCACCAGAGGTTATTTAAAGTCATTTATTCCAGAAGGACCAAATGGGGGCGCCTGGGTGGCTTAGTCGGGTAAGCATCCGACTTTCGCTTAGGTCATGATCTCGCGGTTCGTGGGTTCGAGCCCTGCATCGGGCTCTGTGCTGACGCCAGCTCAGACCCTGGAGCCTGTTTCAGAGTCTGTATCTCCCTCTCTGACCCTCCCCTGCTCATGTCGTCTCTCTCTCTCCCCCCTAGAAATAAATTAAAAAAAAAAAAAAAAAAA
>NW_027527942.1:376848-434869 GCF_008692635.1 Crocuta crocuta
AGAAGGACCAAATGTCAGAATGAGGGAATCAAATTCAGTCAAGTCTCAGGTGCAAGGTTAGGGTAGAGGCATGGGACAAAGCTAAAAGATAAAGACTCTGGAGCAGAGGAAGTGACAACAAGAGTGGGAAGAAGCTAGGAAACCTGGATGGCTCAGTCGGTTTACCATCCGACTTTGGCTCTGGTTATGATGTCACACTTTGTGGGTTTGAGCCCTGCAATCGGGCTCTGTGCTGACAACTCAGAGCCTGGAGCCTGATCTGGATTCTGCGTCTCCCTCTCTCTCTGTCCCCTCCTTCCTCCCTTCCCCTTCTCACACTCTGTTCCTGTCTCTCAAAAATAAATAAAATAAATAAAAATATTTATATCTATATCTACATATCTATACATCTATATGTATATATACACATATATACGTGTGTATATATGTATATACACACACACACACACACACACACACATACATATAAAAGAGTGGGAAGAAGCCAAAGGGCACATGATGATTGAACACCTGAGACCTCATGTTTCCAGAGCCCATTTTATGTCCTTAGCCATATGGTGTGACTGAGCATCATCGAGATTTTGAAATTCAATAAAATTAAATTCTTACTATGTCATCCCAAAGATCCCAAGACTGGAGCACCTGGGTGGCTCAGTCCATTAAACATCTGACTCTTGGACTCTTGATTTTGGCTCAGGTCATGATCTCGAGGCCTCCCGGGATTGAGCCTTGCGGTGGGTTCTGTGCTGGCAGCATGGAGCCTGCTTGGGATTCTCTCTCTTTCTCTGCCCTCTCCCACTCATGCTGTCTCTCTCAAAATAAATAAACAAACTTCAAACAAACAAACAAACATGATCCCAGGACAGAGTGGAGGATACTGTTGGGAAACAAGCAAAATACAAAATATTCTTTTACATCACACACTTCTGTGACCACACACACTTACACGCACGCACACACACACCTACCTTATAAAGCTGGTGACAGCAGGATTTAGATCTATGGAAGATTCTTATTAAGAAGGTTGAAATCCAAATGCCAAATATGAGAGGGGAGGAAATGGAAAAATAAACTCATTATAGGTGTGATAGTTACCTTGTTTCAAGGGCCACAGATATAAAACCCTTGTAGTTGCACAGGATACTCTTTGATGTTGTCATATGTTGAAGCAAAGGAAGGGTTTTTAAAGAGAAGGAAGGGACATAAAACTAAACATGTATGTGTCAATTTGGCTCTGAGGCACCCAGCTGGGCGTATCTATGAAGAGTGCTTCTGGATGAGATGATCATTTGAACTGGTTGAGTCAGCAAAGTAGATTGTCCTCTTGCTTGTGGGTGGGCACCATCCAATCAACTCAGGGCTTGAATGAAACAAAAGGTAAGGTGGAGAAAGGAGGAAGTCACTCTTTTTCTTGCCCCACTGCTTCGCTGGGACATCTCATCTGATCTCTTCCAGTTCTCCTCATATTGGGATTTTTACCATTGGATCCTCTGGTTTTCAGGGATTTATACTTGTACTGAATTACTACCACTTGCTTTTCTGGGTCACCAGCTTGCAGATGGCAGATTGAGGGAACTCTCAGCTTCCCTAATTGTGTGGGCCAAGTCCTTATTAGTTTTTCCTATACATACTGCTGGTTCTGCTTCTTTGGAGAAGCCTGAGCAATGAAAGTGGATATAGAATAAAGAATGAAAACTGGAGGTCTCATTCTGAATTTATCTAAGTTTTGTTATTTGTGATTTACATGGGGTATTGACTTGAATAAAAATTTTATTAATGACTTACATTAAAATTTTGGAGATCTCTCTCTCTCTCTCTCTCTCACTCTAGTTCTTTTTCCCTCTTACACACATGCACACACATGCATGCACACACTTACATTTTCAGCATCTTTTAAAAAATCAGAGGATTTTACCACAGTGGGCCATCAGTCCTGTGTGGAGACCAGTTGGAGGTAGATGTGTAATGGCTGCCCTCCTTGTAAGTGGGCCCCGGGCTCTCCAGTTCTTCACCTTTCAGCAACTGGTCACTGCAAATTTTGAGTTTGTGAACCATGGTCAAACACTGAGAGTCAAGGAAAAGAGCATAACACCCAAAGCTGTTGGCAAAGAAGAAGAAAGTATCCAAAGAGAGAAAAGCAGTTAGCAAGTGGACCTGGTTTCAAGGGCCACAGATATAAAACCCTTGTAGTTGCACAGGTTACTCTTTGATGAGGTCACGTTTTGAAGCAAAGGAAGGGTTTTTAAAGAGAAGGAAGGGGCATAAAACTAAACATTAAATCAGAAGATCAGCTTAGATCTCTAAGGAGATTAAATAAGCAAAGTGAGTTCAACTTTGGAAAAATTTTCTGAAGACAAAATGGTGGACTACTTTCCTTTTTGCTAAGTTCTGTGCAAGAAGGAGATGAAGGAAGACAATCTGCTGGTAACAGATGGCACACACGATGCTAACAGACGACAAAAAGCAAACAAGACTAATCAACCAACTCCTATTTAGTTTTCATCTTCTCCAACCAGGAAATGATCTCCAAAGTGGCAAGAGGGGAGCAAAGTGATTAGCAGGAAATTGAAAACCAAGATAGGCAAGGATGTAGTATGAAAATATAGAGCCATTTTAATCCTCTAGTCTCAGAAAAATTACATCTCAGGGAGTGAAAAAGCTAGAGATTTGATTATAAAACCACCACAGTCTTCGAGAACATCTAAAAATGGAAGAAATGTAAGTGGAAGAAAAGCATTCTTTTTCTTTTAATTACTGACATCTTGCTTTCTCTTTATTAGAATAATACATGTTGGAAATAGGAAATTGATAACATACAGAAAGCTCATAGAAAGCAGAAATCACCTATAATTTTACTCATAATTATACCTTTTTGGCATATTTTCTTTCTGAACTTCAGCATTAAATCATAAATATTTTTCAATGCAATGATAACTCTTCAAAAACATCTCTTAATAACTAACATCACATCATATATAAATCATGATATCATATACATGTGTGGTATTATATAGTTATTAAATTATATTAACATTGATAATATGTAGTTACTGAATTATATGTAATATACTTAGTGCTTTTCTTCTTCAGTGGTATTTGTTGCCAATATTAGACTTGTAAAGTTGATGAACATCATTACATATATGTTACCATTTTTAGATTTTTGCCTTAGTATTCATTCTTTTATTATAATTGAGAGTAAAATGACTATATAAATGTCTCTATGTGCATTATTTAACGCTTTCAGGAGTTTGATTCAATGTAGATATATAAGAACACCTTTCCATGGAATCCTCAAAATATCGAGTATCACAATTACATAAGATTTTGCGAAGTAAGGGAGAAAATAATATCTTGCTATTTCGGTTTGCATTCCTTTGAATCTCAGTGAGGAAGAAGAGCTGTGATATTTTTATTAGCCATTTATATTTCCCCTGCCATTAATTATTATCTCTTTATATTAATCACCATTTTTTTGATGTCTGTATATTATACTAAAAATTTTTATTCTGATTTAGGGTAAAAAAGATTATTAATGTAAAAAATCCTATCTTCGTAATTATTTTTTATTTGGATATTTTGTCTGATATCAATAACTGAATCTCTTCTATTTATTCCTGATTTTCTGCTACATCCTTGATTTGTCTTCTTACAGACATCCTGTTCTAAGTAACACAGAGAACATTTTTTAACCTTTATATTTATAACTGTTATGGAATGCATTATATCTCTTAATTTGTTTTATACCTTCTATTTTGGTGTGCTGCCATATACCTCAATTGGTTTTTATTTTTTTGCAAAAGTCTATTTTTTGTTTTATTTCCTAGTAGTTTTAAGAAGTTATTTTTTGTTCTTAATTTTACTAGTGATAATACTTTTCAAATATTTTTAAACTTACATCTCTATTTCTTAAGGACAAATAGAAATTATGACCTACCCACTTCTGACTTTTGTTGATTTTTATTTTTCTGGAAAAGAGTTGTGAAACTGGCTTATTACTATATATTGTTCTACTATATAAAACATCACTTTCAATAGTTTTGTATTTTGCATTCAGTTGAATAATCATACTACCACAGCTGTTTATACTTCATCCACTTAGGTTTCTTACTGTCTAACAACCGCTCTTTTCATATTTCCACATTACTATTCTTAGGTTCTTAAGTGACTGAGGAATGTCTCTTTCTGAAAGATTACATAAGTCTTGTGTGTTTCAGGGGTTTTTTAATACCTAAGAAAATTCTTCTGTCATGTTTACATTTGAATGACATCTTATATGAGTAATTGAATCTTGTGTCACTACTGCTTACTTTCAAAAAAATTCAATACCACACTTTTCTCTAGCTTGAGTTATTCACTTAAGTATATTTTCAGTTGCAAAAAAATGAAAATAAGGAATATATTTTCTGAGTTCTTGAACACAGCTATTCTTTTGTTTTCAGACTAGATTGGCTAAAGTACTACACATCAAATTCTTAAATTACACTTTTCATCTAAAAATTCTACAGGCATTGTCATTTGCAATTTAGTACCACAAAATAAAAGTCCAAGACTAGCACAATTTTTGTCCCTTTTGATGTAAGTTTTTATTTCCCCAACTATATACTTGTAGAATTTAACAATGTAAAAGTATGGGTCTCATACTATTCATTTTACCTGGAAAATATGGGATCATATTTCATTCATAGCCTCAAGTCAGTTTTCACCCATGAAAATGTTCTTCCTGAAGTCTTTGATAGTCTTTTATCCATCTTTCCCTTATTTATCATAATAAGCAAACTTTTTAGTCTCTATTCTCTTCTTTCCATATCTTTTTTAACTTTCTAAAATGTCTGGGTCCTTTTATTCAGCACACGGGGAGAGCTTCTTTAACTTATTATTACCAATCCAATGCTCTCAATTTCATGCCTGCTCTTTACTTTTTCCAGTGTGGATTCTAATTTTTCTCTTCAGCTCATTCCCTTCTATAATCTACTACTTCATCCTATGTTTTTCTCTCTCTATAGCCCTGTAATGGTTGTGATAATCTCCCCAGATAATTTGTCTCAGCCAGTCAGAGTTGTTTTATTTCACATTTCAGTAATTGCCTGAGGAACATTCATATAATTCAATTCAAGCCAATGTGAAGAGAAGCTGACTGGGGGCTTCTGCATAATTCCCTAAGAAGAAAGAGACCTAGGAAGATTCATCTCTTTTTATCATATGCACGTTAGCGTAGATGTGATACATGGAAGTGATGCAGACATCTTTAGACTTTGAGGTAAACCAGCACCAAAACAAAACAAAAACAACACAATTAGGTTAGAGGAACACAGAGGCCCTGATGACAGCTTGACCTCTGTAATGAACCTGCATGAGAATCCACTCTGTCCTTGTACTCAAATCACATGAGCATATAATATGTTTCTTATTTAAGCCATCCCACATCGGAAACATTGCTTGCAGCCAAAGACATACTAATTAGTACTGGCTTCTGTTTCTACTTCATGGTAGTCATGTTATTAGACTTTTATTAGGAGAGTAAGGCAAATATTCTCAACTACTTCCCCCTTATAGAATATAATTTCAGAAGTTTGTTCTTTCTCTGAATCTTTAGGCTAATTCCTCTTTGACTTTATGTTGAAATACTTTTCCATAAACCTTATGTCATGCTGTTTAATACTACCCTGTTTACTTATCCTTGATACTTCTATGCTGATGCTTTATTTTACAGAATTACAGATGCATTTACTACTCCTATCCAGATGCTTTGCCTATTGCTTACTGGTGAATTCTTGCTTTTAGACCTAGACCTGCAGTAATGTGTTCAGTATAGAAAAATGTGGATGGATGGAGATAGATAGATAGATAGATAGATAGATAGATAGACAGATAGATAGTCTTTACTGAAGTGTTGAGCATCAGGGTTTAGTTGGCTGTCAGATTTTCTGGTTAACATAATCCTTTAGTCACAAGGTTAGGAGCAGACACTAGGGACGCAGCTATTTATGCAGTGCTGGTGCAGTAAATGGACTGTATCTACACTAGAATGTGTATTCCAAGTCATTGAAACTCTCCTTCACACAACACCATATGGCCTTTTCTTATTTTAAGTTTCCTTTGCCATTGCAATTTTGGTCCCTTAATAGATCTTTATCAAAATCTCTCACATATGTATTTAGGTGAGAGTCATAAGAGGAAATAGCAAACATCGGGATCTGGCCTCTGCATTGACTTTAATTCCTCTATTATAAAAGGAGAAGATATAGACCAGTAAGCATGGAACTATTTCTCTTAGACATATTATCCAATAAAAATATTTAAAAAATTCTAACGAGTACTTCAAATAGAAGGGTGAACCCCAAAGCATGAGCATGTATTATTCTTGTTTACGCCATACTGAATTAGTCTCATTTCCTTCATGGTGGAGCTGGCTCTACTAGTAGTCATGACGGGATCTCATCTGTGTCCTCAAATGTCTTCCTTGGAGCCCTGAGGTATGTGGGCAGCCGTGACTGAGGAAGAGCGTGAGAGGAATGGGGGTTGATGAGTATAAATGTCCCATTTTTCAAGCATATTTCAACTACAGCAGCTACACTTTTTTCATGTTCTATAAATTATTATTCCACATAAGACTGTAATTTTAAAAAAGAGAATTATGTTTCTTTCAAAAAAAAAAACCTAGCAATCAGAAAACCTTCCTATTGATGAATCAGTTTTCCTGCAGGAGAGATTTAATAAAGTCTCTCACAATATTCCTGAGACTATGAAAATAAAGTGTGAATTTAACAAGAGTACAGTCAGCCAGGTCATAGTTGGATAAACAGCCCTGGCTACCATTTCCACCTGGTCCTCTCTAGGAATATGGCAATGAGATCCTGATTGGCTCAATATTTTGATTACCAAATTGAAAGAAGATATGTTACACACTATTTAAATTTGCAGATGATTACAAATGGAGTTAACTAGTTAACATGTTGAGTGGCAATCAATATTTACAATTATTTCAACAGGCTAAAAATTAGTAAGATTAAAGATGTATTGCAGATTGACCCTTGAAGCTTAAATAATAATTTACTTAATTGAAGAATAGATGAAGTATAACTTAAGTAGTTTATGTGAATAAATCAACATGTGTTTACAAACAGCCAGCTCAACATGAACCAAAAACTACTCTGAAAAAAGAAATACAATTTTAAACTATATTATGTGTAGCATTCTCAACATTCCCACTGGCCTGTATAGTGGTTGTTCCACAAATGGAGAGCATATTTGATTTGCATTAGCTAAACTAAGGTTCTATCAAGGGAGGTAAAGAAAATGCTGAGATCACCTGCATTACATGAGAAAGGGTTGGAGGCGTTAAGAATGTTGGGACTGGAGATAAGAAGACAAAGGACCTTATCAAAGTGGCTCCAAACTGAAGGTCTGCCACATGAAGTAATACGTTTTGTGTTTCAGAAGGGTAAAACCAGGTCCAATGGGCAGAAATTACAGAGGTGAAGATTTGGTTCATTACATGGAAAAAGGATTATAATTAGAACCATCCTGAACCATCCTGAAAGGGTTGGTCAGACTTAGGAATCAAACTTAAAAGTAAACATTCAAGCAGAGGCATTAGGTTAAAGATTAAATCATAAATACCTGCAGCATTTCCTTGAGAACTTAAACCTCTCTGATTCCATATACAATAGAAGAGCGAGAGGGTCTGAGCTCTGTAGCAGGTTACCCTTGCCCTCAAGGAAGCAGGGGAGGCCTCCACCATTCATGGCTAAGGGCGTGGGATGGCTACAAGGGAGAATGAGCTCATGGTTGTTTTTATCACTTTATTTCTCCTAACTGAAAATAAAGCATTCTCAACTACATGACTTGAAAAATAAACGCTTGATTAATGTTTCCTGAGTTTATACATTATTTAGGGCCCCACTTGCTGTTTTTTCATTTTTGTTTTATTGGAAGATGATACATCAACTCTATTAGACATTTTAAGAGTAAGAAGTGTTCTCCTTATCTCTAACACACTATTTTTCATGTCATCAGACTATTTTTGTCATCATGTATTCATACTTTTATGTTTGTCATCAAATACAGACATTAAAATCATCACCATTTTCCATTATCTTATAATTCAATTCAAAATGTGTCTCAATAAATGATTAATACTCTTTCCCCACATATTTCATAATTTGCTCATCAATCTGGGGGGCTCATCAATTTTTTGATAATAATAATTTGCTCATCAATCTGCTACTATATACAATTTTTAAATAAATATATTGGTGAATTCCAAGTTTTTCTTGATTATTATAAATGTTTATGCTTCCAGAAAAAAACATTAGGATTAATTTGTAAAGTTCAGAAAAGGTCCCATTGTAATTTTGACTGAAATTGCATTGAGTTTATATGGTAATTTGGGGAAAATAGTATCATTACAATATTGAATCTTTCTAATAAGAAACAGCATATTTGGCTTTAATTAAGATCTTTCTTTAATGTCTTTTTTGTATAGTTTTACAAGTTTGCTCCCAAAGGCCACAAATATTTCTTAAGCTTATATTTATAGTTTTGATGCTATTGTGAAAGATATTTTTAGGGTAAATTTCTAGTGATTTCTTTGTAGGAGTACAAACATAAAGTCTTTGTGATCCCTTGGACACCGGGATGGCTCAGTCTGATTAAGCGTCCAACTTCGGCTCAGGTAATGATCTCACAGTTGGTGAGTTCTAGCCCCACATCAGGCTCTGTGCTGACAGCTCGGAGCACGGAGCCTGCTTTGGATTCTGTGTCTCCCTCTCTCCCTGCCCCTCTCCTGCTTATGCTCACTCTCTCTGTCTCTCAAAAATAAATAAACGTTAATAAAAAATTTTTAAAAAGTCTTTGTGATCCAAGAAGGTAACATAATGATTCTATACTCTATTAGGGGAAGAATTATATTCCTACTGTTGAGCTGACTTTGTATTACTGAAGGAAAATTCATGGTTAATAATACTGTATTATTAATTTTAACTCATTCCTCGTATGGGTTTTTAACATTTTATTTAAAATTTTGCCTCTACATTTATAGGTAAGGATGCTCTGATTTTTTTCTGTTTTGTCTTGTTATCAACGTATGGCTACTCTTTTTCTTTCTTAACTTTTCCTATTATGATTAAGTTTTCTTCTACCTTTTTGGTTTCATTGAGGGATAGGGCAGTTCTATCTTATTTTTATAGAATTATATATTGTAGCTTAAATTTATGAAAACATATTTAAAATGTTTTCACTTAATCGCAAAACCAGTCATATGCATAGCCTCTTACAGTTATACAAGAGCTCCAACAAGCCCATTTTCCCCATTCTCCCACATTTTGTTAAATTCATATAGAATTCTACCTCCCCAATGATTGTGATTTTACTTTCTATTCTCCCTAGCATATTTCAGGAGTTCCTTAATAATCATTTTAAATTTCATAGCCATATTATCAGCAACTGCCTACATTTAATTAGAAGTTTTACTGAATACTTCTCTTGCCATGGCTTCTGACATTTAAGGTCTTTCCCCTTGAATTAACTTTTTTTAATTTTGCTGAAATACTACCTTAAATAGCTTTTTTAGCATGTATCTATGTGGCATATTGGTTTTATTGTATAGTTATATTTTGGTATAGTAGTATATAATCAAATTCTTTTATTAAGTTGTATACTCTGCTCCATGATCCTTTAGCAACCCAGTTTAACACCAATAATTCACTTATAAGGATCTTTCTTTCCCCTCGATTATTTATTTATTTGCATTTGAGAATCCACAAAGTTTACAAAGATTTATCAAAATTGTCTTTCTCTTCATTCACAATATTATCTTAACATGTAGTCTGAAGAAAGACCTGATTTTCTCCAGCTTAAGAAAAGTTCATTCTGATAATCTATTTTAAAATTGTATTTTCATGGGGTGCCTGGGTGGCTCAGTCAGTTAAGCGTCGGACTTTGGCTCAGGTCGTGATTTCATGGTTTGTGGGTTCGAGTCCAGCGTCAGGCTCTCTGCTGACAGCTAGCTCAAAGCCTGGAGCCTGTTTCAGATTCTGTGTCTCCCTCTCTCTCTGACCCTCCCCACTCATGCTGTCTCTCTTTCTCTCTCAGAAATAAATAAAACGTTTATATAAAATAAAATTGCATTTTCTTCTCAAACTTCTGTTAAACTGGTATCAGATGTTTTAGATCTGCCCTCTCTCTTGTATCATAGTTTAATCATTTTTGTTACTGTACTTGTACTCAATACATTAGCTTCCAGATTAGTGGTTTCGCTGTTAGTCATGTCTCTTTTGCAATTCAGCTTTTCCATTGGCTTCTTTAAATGATAATATGCTTTTAATTTCCTCAAAGTTTGTTTATTCTTCAATTCTCATTTTCTTTCTTTTTCCAGAAACCTACTATTGCTCTATTGATGTGGTATCTCCATAAAAAACACTCTAAGAATATCAAATAGATTTATTTGAAAAATTTATTTTGCTTCCTGCAGTAACTGTTGCTTCAGAGATTAGATCTTCTGTTTGTTTCCATTAGTGCCTTCTTTTCCTTCGAGTGATTCTTGGTTATCTCTTCATTTTATATGAACGTCTGGAATTAATCAGTTTGATAGCTTATGTTTCCTCAGCACGTGTGAAAAACCACTTTTCTCCTTTCAGTGAATGTGACTCAAAATTGCATGAGCCATACGGTGGGAGGGAGATGGAACATACAGACAGATGAGCTTCCTTTCATGCCCATGATGCATTCTTGACATGGATTCTAGAAGCCAAGAGTTAGTAGTCCTGCTTATTTCTCCAGCCCTAATGCCCTGGCTGGAAACCCACTCTTTCAAACGCTATTTAGAGATCTATATTTGCTTGCTGTGATCTGGAGGCAGAAACTAATCTGGGCAATCTGGAAACTATGAGTGGATGACTGGAAATCTTTCAGTGATGTACTTGCCAGTTTTCCTATGCTTAACATCAGGCTTTGCCTACTCTATTCTTAGTCTCTTAGTGTTCTTTTAGGGAAAGCGACACTCAATTTTTAGTGGTCTTTCAACCAGTATAGCTCTCCCCCTGTGTCAATCCTGACAGATCTGTTTTTCTTTTCTAATTTTTTTCAGTTTCTGACCTATTAACGGCATCCCTCCCAGTTCTTCAGGATTACTCTGGGTTTCCTTATACCACTTCAATGAGATTTGAGAACAGATTAGAGTTATAGGTATGTGCTGAGTCCCTCACCTTGAACTTGAAGCCTCCATTAAATTTTATCTTTATTCTGAGGATTTAGCCAATGGTCCCAGCAATAATTACTTTCTATTCCCTTTAGAACCTACCACGGTTTTTATATAACTTTATTCTTATTCTCTCACATTGCATTGTAATTATGCACTTGTTTTTTTCTCCCAAATTGACTATGAACTTTATGAGGAGAGAGACAATCTTATTTGTGTTTGCATTTCCAGGGCCTAATGTAGTGTATAGACGAAATACATAGTAGTTTTTTAACAAACAGATGAAGGAAGGCATAGTCTAATAAAAGTGCTAGCATGAGAGGCCAAGATATTGGTTTAGGAACTCTTATAAGACCGATTTTTGAAGCTACTACAGAGAGCCAAATTTAAACTTCATAAACCTGCCTATGTCATGATTCCTTATGATTTTAAATATTTACAAAACGCAAGTGCCAGCTACAGTTGCCCAGACTTTTGAGAAGGGAGGATGATTACCTTGAGCCCTTTTCTTATTGATGCCTTGACACAGGAGGAGTGTCCCTCCAAAGGCATCTGCATGTTTCAAGGGAGCACGTTTTCCATGGACACCTCTGACCTTAGCGCTTGCTCCTGTAGAATTACTCCTTAAGAGGAGTGTGGTTGTCTCTTGTGTGTTATGCTTTTCTTCACTGTATCAACAAAAATATGCTGGATGTTGGTCATTACTTAAAAATGTATCCAAGGCCAAGAACTGAAAATCAAATGCTAGATTTTCCTGCTCCAGAACCCCTTTCATTTGGCCAATAACTGGGACGTTTTCACCGGCTCCTGGAGCCCATGAACACACAGGCTTCTGTGGGGATTTTGTTCCCCTCCCCCAACCCCCTTATTTTATCTCCGTGGCCCATTCCATCACTCCCAGACTGCTCCTAATACCAAACTCTCCTTGCGCTAATATTCCTCTTTCTTTCGCCACGTCTTTTGAACTCAACCCCAGGAACACTTCTGAATATGTGAAGATGATCTAAGTGTTCACATGAAGGAGCTCTATTAGCAGTTCAGTCAGCTGTGACTTTCAGACTTTATTTAAGGATCCATCTTCCTTAAAAGGAATTTTAATTTATTTTTAAAAATTTTTAATGTTTATTTATTTTTGATACAGAGAGAGAGAGAGAGAGAGAAAGTGGGGAAGGGACAAAGAGAGAGGGAGACACAGAATTTGAAGCAGGCTCCAGGCTCTGAGCTAGCTGTCAGCACAGAGCAGGTCGCAGGGCTCCAACTCTGCAGCTGTGAGATCATGACCTGAGCTGATGTAGAACACGCAACTGAGCCACCCTGGTGCCCCAAAAGGAACTTTAAATAATAAAGTGTTTAGATATCTACTAAATATAAAAATGACTTGGCATATTTAATAATCTGCCTATTTCCAAAAAATTAGAATCTTTATCCAGAACATGAGCCCTTAAAATCAAACATTCACACACCAAAATTGTTGACAATTCACATAGCAGGCTACATGACAGAAACATACTAAGAAATATTAAAATAAACCATACATAAAGGAAAGTAGCTCTTTTACAATCATGTTTAATCTTTCCACAAGCTGATCCAACCGCAAATACCATTCATTCAAATAATTGCAGGGGAAAATACAAAACTCACTGTTACATCTTCAGTTGACAATGATAACTCTGATGCCAATACACGGAGACAGATGAGATTCCTATTTTATAATTTAGAACACGTATTCATCGGTGATATATTTTTTTACCCCCCACGAAGATCAAAATAATGCACTTAGGATTGTGTTTATCTGCACAGTGGCACTAATCACTATAAAACAGAGAATTCACCTGTGGTATTTTCTGCTTAATTTAAAAACAAATTGATAAAGATCAATTCCTTTACATTGTTCTGTAAAACAAAACATTACCCATGTGTGATTCGTAATAAATATTTTCTGCATTTGTTTACAATGAATACTACTGCAAGAGGGGTGTTTACTCTCTGTCTAGGAACCATTTGCCATCTCTAGGGAAAATCCTAAATGGTAGGCTATTTCAACATAGCACAGAAGGAGGGAGAAAAGTTCAACTAGCCTGTGCTTAAAGGTCTTCCGTTTTTCCATCAAGCAGCAATTATTATTTTTTTTAGAAATGTTACTATATTTATTTCTACTGGTTTTCAAGGTAATATTTGTTTCTTGTTAAATTTTCAAATATTGCCAAAGTAAGTAAAATAAAAAGCATTACCTACTTCTAACTTTATATTATGTAGTCTGAGTGCTCTTATAATTTTCTAGTTTGAGACAATAAATACATAGTGAACATATGCACATAAACAAAATATACTTCTGATCTCAACGGGAAAGTGTTGGTTTGTATCTTATTAGAGAGAGTCTTCTTTAAGAGCATCATCCTCTTCTTTTTTTCTGTTTTTTAAGAAAGGGTTAAGTAACCTTTTATTACCTGTAACAAGCAGCAATTACTCCTTTCCTCTTCCATCCTGATTAAAGGCCTCCAGAAACTTCTAAGACCTAGTGAAAGAATGATAACAGGAGTACCAAAACTATTATGTTTCCAGTCATACTGTCTTTGAGTTCAAGATTTTCTTTGCATTGGATAAACTTCATTTCACCTCATATATCCAAGAGATATGGATATAATTTCAATTGTACATGCATTATAATAAAATTTCATTCTAATATACTTTATTTCCCTCTAGTACATTATATTGGAATTTGATAATTTTTTCTTCTATTCATAAAATTTCTTGTATAGTCTAAAGAAAATTTTTCTGAAGTCATCATCAATTAACTAATTGTTACTGATCAATTTTAAAGACTTAATTTATTATTCAACATTTCAAAAAGGCCTGGCTATCTCCCATAAAACGTCTATAAATATATCTATTCCAAGAATTCCACTCAAAAGTTTCTTCAGATGAAAATTAAATTTTAGAATTTAGAAAATAAAACATCATTTATTGTAATCTCCACCCAATTATATTTGCAGCAAATTTATGTCAGGTGAGTAGAAAATAAATAAATCTCTTTGTATTCACCTTACAGCAGCATAAATGTGTACACTTGTTATATAAACAGGGAAGTAAGTAATTAGTGGGATGGATTTTAGGAAGAAATTTGTTTAGTCAATCAGCTATTATGAATAGGCAATTAAAATGCAGAACTTTGGTTTACATTATGCACAAAATTAAATATGAAACAGGAATACAAATCCATTTTATGAGAGTAGAGAGAATTTTGGTATGACAAAGATATATCAAGTGTAACTAGTTTTCTAATGAAGATTATACTGTAAGATTTTAGTAAACTAGTAAGAGAATAATTCAAATTTATCTCCTTAAAGAAGTATTAAAATATAGTATACAATCTATTATTTAGTATCTTCAAGGAACAATAAAAGTTATATATATGTATGAGTCTATATAAAAAAACATTCTGCCAAAAGTTGCATTTACTTATTTATAAAAAATTTTTTTAATGTGTATTTTTTTGAGAGAGAGACAGCGTGAGCAGGGGAAGGTCAGAGAGAGAAGGAGACACAGAATCTGAAACAGGCTCCAGGCTCTGAGCTAGCCATCAGCACAGAGCCTGACGCGGGGCTTGAACCCACGAACCGTGAGATCATGACCCGAGAGGAAGTCGGATGCCTAACGGACTAAGCCACCCAGGTGCCCTATAAGTTACATTTACTTCTTATACTATTGTTGTCTGCCTCTGCGTGAAAAATAGCATACCTCTTTTAAAGCACCCATATATATGCAGTATAGTTTTACCTTTTAGGCCCCTTTAGGATCCTGATGTCAGAAAACAGTACTCACAACAATACATAGTGATTCATCGATTGTGATGACAATAACCTGATTCTTTCACTTTGTTTTCTAGATATCTAGGCAAACAGCTCCAAGCAACACAATCAATGTACCTTTAAATAGAAGCATGTACAACAAATGACATTGAAAATTTCTGGAAGACTACCTAATTGTGAGGAAACAAACCGATTATGCTAACAGAATTCTGTTTTATTAAACTGAATGTGACCAAGTTACAAACCTTTGATGAGATCTTTTTATAGATACACGCCAATATTTGATTACACTCATGTTAAATGAGGAAACAAATGAGGGCCTGCCAGGGAGCAACCAGTCTGTCAGATGATAAAGTACCCAGGGTTGGAAATAGCCCTGCCCTACATAAGTAGAAGAAGCTCTTTGTCCAAATTTGAAGTCATGTTTTACCCTTTTATAATATGAAAGCATAAATAAATAGAATTTGGGGAGGAGGATACCACTGCATATTAAAACAGCATTTTTTTTCCCCTTAGAAATCTCACCTTATTTTTACAATGTCTAGATGCACGCTTCAGTTCTAGGTCCTCAGGGAGTAGCAACATGCCCTTAATGTCACCCAAGGGAACTGTACTCATTTCTCATTTTGATGGAAAAACTCAAATTCTTCTACTTGCCTTCACTGACAGGCCTTTCCAAATCTCCTCTGCCTCCTGGACCAGCTCTCCTTAATGTGATAAGATGAGTAGGTCACATTCTAATAAATCATTTATCAGACATCAGAGGATGAATACATTGATAGATAAAGGAGGAAGGGGTTTAGCCCATATAGATTCTGTAGAATGAATTCTAGGTAACATGGAAAATTAATAAGACTTATAGGAGAGATGGTCAGAATAAGGAAGGTTCACCACAGAATGTCTGTAATCGCCAACGGGGGGGGGAGGGAAGGGGGGGTTGAGTTAAGCACAGACTGTATCTAATGAAGCAGAAAGTCCAACTGAGGGTGATCTGCTTATGTTATCCTCCCAAGATATAACATAGGGGTCCTTATCCATTATGATGGCAGTATATTTGTGGATATTATAATGAGAAAAACCACATGTAAATAGAATAAACAAATAATACAAGACAGCAAAATACTTGGCCTAGTAAACTCCTTAATGAGAGATCTTTGGAAAAGTGTGGTAGGGGTTTGTACCATAGAGAATGACATCATGAAGGGTCAGAATTTGATGTCTGTATAAAAAGGTTAATGTAAGTATTCAGTTCTAAGTACTACTGCTCTTGGATTTTGCTGTTCTTGTTATTTTTGTTTTTTTTACTGACTGTGCTCAAGTCAGTATAGCAGAACTATCGGTTGCTTATCTAACATGTCTGGCCTATATGACTTCCCTGCTTGGGTGTCCAGGATTCCCCGTGGGGGTAAACAGGCACACACTACCTCCTCTGGCTTCCTGGGGAAGTTGGCCTGAAACAGTACTAGCCCTTAAATTGACTTCAGTCTTGCTCAGAAGGGCTGGACCCACTCACAGATTTCATCACACAGATAGTCGACAGAAAATGATTCAGAAATTTATTTATTTATTTATTTATTTATTACCTTTGCTTAGATAAGCAGACCTTTTCCTGGACTCTGTAGTTTGGCTTGTGTATCAGCCCAGCTCTGATCAGAGAGTCTTACAGAGTGTATGATACCTCTCAGAGAGCCAGGACACCCTAAATAAAAAATATCATTGTTTTTATGATAGCTTATAATCACTGACTCCCTATTTCCTACCAAATAAAATTTATTTGCTTTATCCAAGTTGATTTAATTGAGTGCTAGAATACCTTTTCAACATCACCCCTCTCACCTTTGGTCTAGAAACTCTTTGCTCACAGATCTAAAACAATGTTGTACATACAGAAATCAGTTGCATTTTTATACACCAACAATGAAGCAACAGAAAGAGAAATCAAGAAACTGATCCCATTCACAATTGCACATAAAACCCTAAAATACCTAGGAATAAACCTAACCATGATATAAGAGATCTGTATAATGAAAATGATAGAAAACTTAGGAAGGAAATTGGAGAAGACACAAAGAAATGGAAAAACATTCCATGCTCATGGATCGGAAGAATAAATATTGTTAAAATGTCATTACTACTCAAAGCAATCTACACATTCAATGCAATCCCAATCAAAATTGCACCAGCATTTTTCTCAAAGTTAGAACAAACTATCCTAAAATTTATATGGAAGCACAAAAGACCTCGAATAGCCAAAGTAATATTGAAGAAAAAAACCAAAACAGGAGGCATCACCATCATAGACTTTAGTCTCTAGTACAAAGAATCATCAAGACAGTATGATATTGGTTCAAAAACAGACACATAGACCAATGGAATAGAATAGAGAACTCAGAATTGGACCCAAAAATGTACAGCCAACTAATCTTTGACAAAGCAGGAAAGAGTATCCAATGGAAAAAAGACAGCCTCTTTAACAGATGGTGCTGGGAGAACTGGACAACAACATGCAGAAGAATGAAACTAGATCATTTTCTCACACCACACACAAAAACAAACTCAAAATGGAGAAAGGACCTGAACGTGACACAGGAAACCATCAAAACCCTAGAGGAGAAAGCAGGAAACAACCTCCTTGACCTCAACTGCAGCAATTTTTTGACATATCCCCAAAGGCAAGGGAATCAAGAGCAAAAATGAACTATTGAGACCTCATCAAGATAAAAATCTGCATGGCAAAGGAAGCGACCAATAAAACTAATAAGCAACCAATGGAATGGGAAAAGATAGTTACAAATGACATATCAGATAAAGAGCTAGTATCCAAATCTATAAGGAATTCACCAAAATCCATGCCTGAAAAACAAACAGTCCAGTGAAGACATGGGCAGAAGACAAGAACAGACACTTCTCCAAGGAGAACATCCAGATGGTCAACAGACACATGAAACGATACTCAGCATCCCTTCTCATCAGGGAAATACAAATCAAAACCACACTGAGATACCACCTCACGCCGCTCAGAGTGGCTAAAATGAACAAATCAAGAGACCATAGATGCTGGCAAAGATGTGGAGAAACGGGCACCCTCCTACACTGTCAGTGGGAATGTAAACTGGTGCAGCCCTCTAGAAAACAGTGTGGAGGTTCCTCAAAACATTTATAATAGAACTCCCCTATGACCCAGCAGTAGCACTGCTAGGAATCTACCCTACGAATACAGGAGTGCTGATGCAAAGGGGCACATGGCCTCCAATGTTCATAGCAGCACTCTCAACAATAGCCAAATCATGGAAAGAGCCTAAGAGTCCATNGACTGATACCATATGTGTGCAGATATAGGTGGATTATCAGGAACTTAACGGAGGACCATGAGGGAGAAGAAGGGGAAGAATAGTTAGGGAGAGGGAGGGAGGCAAACCACGAGAGACTCTTGAATGCTGAGAACAAACTGAGGGCTCATGGGGGTAGGAGATAGGGGAAGGGAGGTGATGGGCATGGGGGAGGCCACTTGTTGGGATGAGCACTGGGTGTTATATGNTTTTATTTATTTTTGAAAGAGAGAGAAAGCAAGTGAGCATGAGTGGGAGAGGGGCAGAGAGAGAGGGAGATGGGGGATCCAAAGTAGGCTCCATGCCCCAACAGTCATAATTGTTATATCACTCACTTTTGTGCTTGAACTCGTGTTTCTATGCTTCTTCCCCAGAATTTTATTCTAACGTAGTTTTATGCTTGAAATTCTTCTATTGATCATCTCATTATATATCCCTGCAACAACTCTCCATCTATCTGGAGATGCAGTTTTTTCTGTGACCATAAGGGACTAAGCATTAAATATTAAAGTAACAATAATCTAATATTTTTTGGCAAAAGTACTCACTCTTCTATGAATCTGAATAAGTTTTCAATGAAATACAAAACACTAATTTGCCTGCCATATGCATTCCTTTCTCTCAAATATGTAATAATCTGTTGGAAGTGACGTTTCATTTTCTCTCTTTCTTTGAAATCATCCGAAAATATGCCCCTGAGGAGCAGCAGACAAAGAGAGACATGTAATTACTGACCAAGCTCTCCAGATTGAGATTGGTGGCCATGCTGACGGCACTCTGAAGAGATCGGCATTCACCAGCATGGCTTTTACAAATCTTGACTATTCTAATTCCAAGGTAGACAGATATAGTGAGCATTGTCATGAGTTTGTTGCCTGAATGAAAAACGATGGTACAATCTTCTTTAGTACTTCTTACCACCAGGACTGATCTTCAGGAGAAATGCAGTACTTGACACCATTTAGGAGACAGAGGAAGCTAGCTTGTTAAACATAATGCGTCATCATCAGTTCTGTGAGCCAATCCTACAATATTTATGAATTCCTATTTTCTTGACCCTGGGCCATCATATCCTGTTTCTAACGCCAAGCTCTGCCTCAACTTTAATAAATGTAAGACAGAGAAAGATATGGAGCCCTACTACAGACAATGACTTGATGGCAGGAGGCTTAGTAGACCCCACTATTTCAAGCATTTGTTTTGTTTTGTTTGGCACCTCATAGTAATCTCAGCCAGGGGCAATATACCAGACTAAGATTCAAGATGGGTGAGAGCTGACCTTTCTTTGTCAAAACAGAAGAAAGGTGATTGTTAAAGATGTTGTAAGAAAGGAAAACCAGCATATTTTCCAACAGATCAGTTTAGAGAAAGACATGTAGATGTCAGGGGTCTGGGACTTGATTCCATTGAAGTGCCTCTGAAGCCCTGGAAAGCCCTTGTCTACCCAAGGAACACATGGACTTCAGTTTGAAGGTCATGATATAATCTGCATTGGAGAATATTGAGGGGGTTTGTGCTGTTACAATTTAATGCAAATTAGCAGGTTTCAGTAACATTCATTTACGATCTCATAGTTTCTGTGGGTCAGAAGTCTGGGAAGGGCTTCACTAGGCCCTCTCCCCAGGGTCTCATAGATTGCAGTTGAGGGATCAGCCAGCAGTATAGTTTAGGGTCCTTCTCTAAGCTCTCTTGGCAGCACTAGAATTTATTTCCCAGCAGTTATAAAGCTCATGATGGCATACTTCTTCAGGTCAGCAGGAAAGCTTCTATACTGCTGAGTTTTTGACTACTGGACCTTCTTCAAAGTGCTCCCTGATTAGGTCAGACCCACCCAGCATAAGCTCCCTTTTGACTTTTAACTCAAAGTGAAATAATTAGGGACCTTAATTACATCTGCAAAAATCTCTTCATCTTTTTCATGTGGACTAATGTAACCTAATCACAGTATACAACCTACAATATTTACAGACTCCATCCATACTGAAGGGAGAGAATCATATAGGACATGAACCTAGGGAGCAGGAATCTTGGTGGTCACCTTACAATTCTGCCCACCACACAGAACCAAACAGAACTTGCTAAATATCAAAATTTGCTGACATTCTCTAATGTTACTCATTTACAAAAAAGTTCTATACATATTCTTTGTAACTAAATGCCCTTTTCTATTTCAAGATTTACTGCTTTCAAGGTTGACTTCAGATTCTTTCCACTTTCCAGAACCTTTCATCTGTACTTCCCTATGTAGTCTTGTTATTTGCATAAATATTTTATTCCCTTCATAGATAAGGAACTCATTGAATCAGGAGTGGTATATCTTTATATCATCCATAGGATCAATGCAGTGCCTTGAAATAGAAGGCACTGAAATATTTGATTAACAATTAAATGGATAAATTAAAATTTGCCAATTTCTAAACCTGAGGATGTTTCTAGCTCTGAGTCCTCTATTCTTACATTCAGTTATGTCTATCACAGGTTGTAAATGTGTAAAGAACAGGGCCAATGTCTTTTCTGTCTTCCCTAATACATTTCATTATAAATTATAACTCCGTTCTTACATGCATTTACATGTTTTTAAAACCAAGTGCCCTTATCTCACTGATATAGGCTAACTATGAATAATCAAGCATGTGCCTAGTGTGGTTTATGGTAATATGTTTTTTCATTATTTCCATTTATTCTGAGGGGGGAAAATTAGTACTCTTCAAGTTTCTGAGGAAAAGGTTAGAGATGTTTGGCATTCCAGATTTCCAGTGCCTAGCAGTCACCCTCCTACTGCCAGATTCTCAAGGAAAATTTGAATAGAAGACTTACTATGGCAAAATATCAGTCTTCCTGTGGCTGTGGCCACAAACTCTCCTGTGGAACATCCCGCTCTGCTGAGTGGTGTTCAAATCACTTGCAAACTACAGTAAAAATATTTGGCCTTTAGTCTAAAACTGAAAGAAAACCAAAAACAAATGAAAATCCACCAGAAAAACCCCTCAACCCCTTGTTAGATTTATGACAGATTCATATCCTAAACTTGACCCTCATGATCATGCCTTTCCCATGGCCAGAGGGAACCCCAGGGGGCAAAAAAAAGCATGAAAAGAAAGAAATGTCTTTCTCTTGGGCTGAGAGCAATATTCAACTAATTCATGCACTACTGAGCCTTTCTATTCCAGAAAGTTCTCCTATTTAGGAAGTCACCCAAGACCCATCTAACATATGAAAGAGGAAACCAACCACCAGATCAAGTCATTCCAATAGGGAAAACTCCTAGGAGAGCAAGTCTTGCAGATATACATTGAAACTCTTTGTCAGGGGAGGGAAGGAACCACTCTCCCTGAATTTAAAGATTAATACTAGACTTGAACTTGTCCCATAGCAGTCCTTGCCTTCTTAGGGAGAGAGAAAATTTGGACATCTCTGTGAGGGCTTCTGCCTGCTTAGTGATCAGAAATAATGAGAAATCTTTCTTTTTCCTTTATGGATCATGTTTTATTAGATGCTTACAGCTTTTGGTGATTGGCTCCCTTCATTTCTTCTTTTCCTAACCACCTATCAGATACGCATGAAAAGAATAAATAAGCTTGATGTTAAAAAAAAAAAACACAACAAAATCTAAACAAAAACCTTTGAATTAAATAGACTACTCTCCACAACAGAGGAAGTTGCATAACTGCATAACAAGGAAAACTCCTGGTGGGGTGGGGGTGGGGGGAAGCATAGATGCAGGATTTAATTGCCAGAGTCTAATTAGTTTTTGACTAGTGCTATAAAACTTAGAGAGAAGCAAAGATAAATATTTCAGCTAATTTCCCCATGTACTGTGAATAAAAGAATGGAAATGATTCTCAAAATTGAATGTTATGAAGTCATTTGCAAAGTATATTAAGTCAGTTCTTCTATGTAATGAAGTGTCCTTTACAGTTTAAAAGACTTTTCAGGAGCTGACATTTCTCTCACAAAGAACATGGCTCTTGTGGCTTCATTATGACTTCTTGAAACAATCTGAACTTTAGACCTTTTCATCTGCCAGCTGAGGACACATCTACACACTAACTGGTGTTTAATAGCTGTGTAGGGCACCAAGGCTCAAAGTTATTTCAACTGTCATGTCCTAAACCTCTGGTTGGGTGACAACATGTTGAAAGCCTCTTTGATAATGCCTAATGTCTTCCCTCCCCCCAACCCCCTCATTCACTGCAAGAGTTACACATTGTGCTGAATATTTTTCTTTTTTAAAAAATTGGGTGATGTGGTAGAAGGTCACCGAGAAGTGAATGTCATTACAAAGCAATTCAGGCATGACTTCCTTTCCTTTGATCAGTTTTGATTCCCATCACTGGAGACCCAATAACTCCCCCAAAAGTGGTCTCCTGTGCACTATTACCTTGAGGCAATCTAGATGCTGCTGCATTAGGGAGGTGAGAAAGAGCAAATATCAAACCAGAAATTACTATGTATAAGTTTGCAAATGAGCTGATAATGCTCCCTTTGCCACCTTCACTTAGAATGGAAATGTGTTGATTTTATTTTGAGTTATAGAGATTCTGTTGCTTCTACCTTTAGCTTGGTGGCTGGTAAATGTAGCCAACATACGATTTCATTTTATAAACAGTTACTTCTTAAGAGATCTTTATAGCTCTTATATTCATTTGTAGGGTTTAGCCCTATGTTTGTACTGCAAAAGAACATATTTCCTTTTCTAATTCAAAAGACATCCATTGTGTATTTTATTCTGGAATGATATGTTTGCTTTATAATGAAAGTGTTTTCCTTCATTATGTATTTATACATTTATAATTTGTTGACACCATCTTTTTCCAATGCACAATTCACTGTTCTTATCTGTAGAAGAAAACATAAGACAAAAGAAACTGCTGCTTGCTGCAAGTTCCGTAAGGGGAGTGAACCTGATTCCTAGCACAGTCCCTGGGAAAGCAACAATTCTTCAATTGTTCAATTAGTGAATGAATTTGTGAAATAGCAATATTGACAAGAATATATATGAGCACACAAAATTTTTATAAAGCGAATTCACTATACTTGGGAATTAACTACACAGGTTGACTAATGGTAGCAACTGACTCAAGTCAATTCCTTTATATATTTGGAAGTAGTAGATGCAATTTAGAGGCAACCAAAGGCTATTTTTCATCAATCTATAAAGGAAGCAGAGAAAAAATTGAGAAAAGAAAATATGGCATATTTTCCAATAATGGAAATGGATAAAATCCTAGCTTCTACCTCCTAATATATTTATAATTTCATGTCTATGGCTGTTGTAGACAAGCATAAAAATTGTCATCAATTCTAAGATAATTAAATGGAAACATTGCATGTTAACATTATTCATTCATTCATGCAACAATATCTGTTGTTCACATTACATTAAACTAATTAAACTTTATTAAAACAAATTATATTAAACTACCTTCAACCTTGAGTGTCTATGATGCCAGAGTCTCATACTTTTTACCCCCCAAAATAGATTCTATCATTAAACAATGAACTTCTAAAGGTCTTGGAACATATTTTATCTTGGTATTCTCTTCACCCTGCATCTAAAATTTTATGGAATGAACAATAGTGAAATGTCCATTGATTTCTGAGAACCAACAAAAAATATACCAGGCTTCCTATATAAATATAAAATTAGAAAATTTATTTAACAATTTATAAATGTGAAATCCACATATAATTTACTAGGCTCTATAAGGAAGCATGAATATTATGACTGACATTTAATTGCTTGGGGAAATCATTCAATAGAATATAGTTCATGGGTCAGTGGGAAGGGTGCTGGCATAGGAGCTGAGAGTCTCTGGCCTTCTTATGATCTCATTCCTTTGACTTCTTTCAGCTTCTATTTCCTTAAATGGAGAATGACTGAACCAGACCTGTAGTTTTTAATATTTTTTAATTCACAGTAGCCTTTGTTTAAACAAAAATCTTGGTTGGCACTTAGGCCAAATGAGATGCGAGTATTGAAATGGGGAGGCTAGCACCACCCTCATTTACCCATATCTCTTTCCTCTACCTAATTTCCCGTGTTAGTTTCTCACCGGGTGAAATCTCAAGAAACTCTCATGCAACAAATACTAGTCTACACTGCTGAATCACTAAAATCCCTTTTAGTTCTAAAATGGTGATTTTAGGCTTTGGTACTAATGTTAACCTAGTTTATATCTCTATAAATATGAAATAGAATATAGCCAATTACACAATGTGGCTACTATCCATTTTTGTTTCCTAAACTAAACTCATTATCATTATTTTGAGTGGAATAATAATGGAGAATACAACAATAGAGAAAAGTGGTAAAGCTTAAATCTCTTTTTTTAATTCTAGTGGTCGGTGAGTAATGACTAAGTATGTTCTCACTTTTACCTTTTAAAGAGTAGCTGAAATTGGCCAAGCCAGGCCACCATTCTGGGATAGTATGTTGTAATCAGAAGTGGAGCCTAAAGTCCTCACCAGGAGAAAAAAAGCCTTAAAAACAAATAATCTTTAGAAATAATAAATAATAAAGTAACTAAGATAAAATAAAATATAAATAGCTAAATAATACAATAGAAAGAAAAGAAAGAAATAAGTAGAAACTGTGCAATAGTGCGAAGGTCCAACGTTGCAAGAGAGAGGGTCAGAAAGATCATTTAACTTTGTGAGACCAGAGGTTAGAATCTAAGAGTCAATTATGAAGTCAAATTTCATGGTCATAGAGACAAGAATAAATGAAAAGAAATCACAATTAAAGAATCAGAAGTTTATGAGTGATTCCAAACTCATGATCCAGCATTTGTGAGTTATAAGAAGGCTTTGCATGTGAATAAGTCTGGCTTAAAGAACAAGGAATGGAGGGAACAGTTTGGTTTTTTTTCCTGTGGCTAAAATAATTATCAAAGGATTTTAAATATCTTAATTTACCTCTTTCCCTGTTACCCTGATAATTAAGAATTAGTGCTAATTAAATATGCCAGTTTATAGTTCAGCAAAAATAAAGACACCCATTATTTAAATAGGGCTTGCCAGTGGAAAAGGGAACAATAAAAGACAGATTCATTTTTCTATGAAGGGTCTTTAAAAGTGAAAATACACATAGTTCTCTCAAACTTCTGTCTCTAGGACTTAAAATAGCTCACTCTTGACCCTGGGTTATGAAATCTCAAATCTTGATCTACCCTGAACTTTTGCACTAGATTCAAACCTAACCTTTCCCTCTTTGTTAATAACTACTCAAGAAAGTGTACATAGGGCTTCACCACCCCCCAAACACCCCTTCTCCTCACAGAAATTTAGCCAGCTCTGTCAAAATTGTGCATTTCGCCCTCGATCACACATTCCCCTCCTCAAGTCAAAATCATGTACTAGAGATTCAAAAGAAATAAAAGTAGATTGCACAAAATAAAGTTCAGTACCCCAGAAGGTAAATGTTAAAGGTTGATGTTTCAGTAGCCCAGGTAACTCCTTTCATGATAGACACGTGCCTTTGCAAAAGCCTTTAATCTCTTCAAGTCCTGATATCCCTGCTTGAAAGATAGAAAATCAAAATTAAAGAGGTAAAATCTCAGTTTCAATTAGTGGAGATTTCTGGCCTACTTTGGTATCAGGCTAGCCTGGTAATTGCCTCTCGCCAATTCTTTCTAGGCACACACCTCCAAATAGTCCATGATGGTGTCCAAATGCAGACACCTATAGACAACCACTAGAGTCATTCCTTCCAAAAATAAGGCCAGTGTCAATTGCAGGGGGAAAAAAATGAGTAACCTTATATACCTATCAATCAATTGATAGATTTTTTTTTTTTTTTTACTTCATAAAACACAGAACTTCTGCATACCTAAAAGAAGGTGGAAAAATACCTTTTGCTCTCTTCCTAGATCAGAGGATCACTATTAGTGATTCCCAACCCTGGTCACACATTAAAAAGCCCTGAAGATGGTCTGAAGAATGTAGAATTCTAAAGATGCCTCCCATGCCCCTTCAACATTCTCAGGCTCTGGTTATCTGATCAAACACTAATCTAAGTGTGGCTGTGAAAGATTCTGTAGATGGAATTAAAGCTAGCACTAGTCAACTAATTTTAAAGTAGGAAGATGATCCAGCATGACCCAGGTGTGTCAGTGAAATTACATGGGCCCTAGAAGCAGATAAGGAAGGCAGAAGAATCCAAGATAACACTGCAGAAGGGAAGGCAGGAGAGAAGGGGTGGAAGTGGAGATCACAGAGATCCCAAGCACTGGAAGGACTCAACCCACATGATCACTCACTTTGAAGACAAAGAAGCCAGGAGTCAAAGAATCCAGGAGCCCCTACAAGTTGAGTATGACCACCCTCCCCCAGCATCCAGCAAAGAAACAGGGACCTCAGTTCCTCCATGTCAAAGAAAGGAATTCTACCAACAACCTGAATGAATTCAGAAGCTCTGTCCCCTACAGCCTCCAAAAAGGAACACAACCCTGCCTGTAACTTCATATGGGCCTTAAGAACATGAAGTGGAGTAACCAGTTGAGCTCATTAGATCTCCGACCTACAGAACGATGAAATAATAAATGAGTGTTGTTGTAAGCCATACTGGGATAAGGCCAGGTACCAATATTTTTCAAGTTTCTAAATCAGTGCTAATAAAACTTTAATGTGCACAGGAGTCTAAGACATCTTGTAAAAATGCAGATTCTGATTAGTAGGTCTGGGTGAGACCTGAGTTCAAAGAAGCCCCAGGTGAATGCTAATGCTCCTGGTCAGGAGACTACCCTGGGAGAAGGAAGGCCCTGGATGATTCTAAATTCACGAGTCTTCCCAATACTTTGTGGCTATCACATTTATAAGTACCCATGGCACTATTATTTCAACAACACCACTGTTCTATATAATGTCAAGACTGCAGTTTGGTGATGTGGAGGTAGTTATACAGAAGGTGAAGGCAAAGGGGGCAGAGTACATCCTGATGGCATTGGACCCAACAAGGAGACCATAGCAGGTAGGAGTTTTGAAAACTGAACTTTGGCAGGGTACAAGTGGTGATTCTAGCGTTTCAATCCTTACCTGGTCATAACCCCACAGAACGAGGCAGTAGGATAATGGAAAATCTCACCCCTACAGGGCAGTGAATGATGACAAACTAGGTTCCGTTGATAATCAGCTGAAGACCTGAGAAATGGATTCAACTGGCAGGTGGCTTACAAATATGAAGAACCAATGAGAAATCCAGATAAGTTACTTTAGCCAACTGTGGGTTTGAATAGATGTTTCCTCATTTTCTGAGGGAAAAAAAAGGTGGTGGGTTTATGACAACACACTAAGAAAAAAGAAAAAGGAAGCATCACAAAAGCTGAGTAAAAGAACGTATCTCTGAAGATAGTCTACTACGGGAACCTGGAGAAAATTTTAGAATAATATTTTACAATCTCCCTGAGATTCAAGTAGACATGACATCTATTTAAAAAAGAAGAAGAAATAAGGGGAAAACATGAAAGAAAACTCATAGAGTGACTTTTGAAGGCAACAATAACTGGAAAGGAGCATGAAGGATGTTTCTGAAGCTGATTTTCCTTCTGAATCTTGAACTTGGAGCTGGTTACACAGTTGTTTGTACACAGTAAAAATCCATCAAGGTATATTTTTTTATACATATATTTTAGTGCAATAACAGAACTTAAAGGGATAGAAATGACTAATGAATCAGCAGGGAAGAAAGGCAATAGAATACATGAAAGAAGGCTCAGGTTGGGAATTAAGAACCAAACCCAACAACAGCAGAAATCAAGGCTGGACATGAAACACTTAATAGCATAACTGACACTGAGAAAGCTAATAAGTTGTGTAAAGTAACTAATTGTGCACAGCTCTCAGAATGCAAAATCAAATTAAAAGTTTATAAAAATTTTTAGAGGAAAGATGACATTCATAATGGAGAATAAAGATGCAGCTTAGAATCATAGGTTTCCCCAGGGGAAGANTAAGTATTGAAAAATTGAGGCATAAAAGGAAAGAACAGTCTGGAGTTGAAAATACTTTTGCTTTTGCTGTTTTAAGAAAGTTACCTTAGCTTTAGTTCAAGAAGAATTCCTGAAAAGATCAAACAAAATACATCTAAGAACAAAAACTTAAATACAATCATAAAATTTTAAACCATGTAAGCATTTAAGAGAACAAATGTAATCCCAGGAGGACAGAAATGTTTATCTACTTTATTCCCTACCATGTCCCCAGTGACAAGATAAAAGTGTGACCCATACTAGTTGCTCACTAAAGCTTTGTTGAATAAATGAACAGAAAGAATAAAAATGTTTTCAAAATGGTTTATCATTAAAAAGGAAGAAAATTTCACATTTATCTTCAGCAAAATAAATGCAGAAGATATAAAATTATGTATACTCACATGTGAGGGAGAAAAACGTCTTTTGGCAAAGAACTTCATACGCAGCTAAGTTTTTCTTCATAGATGAAGGCAAAAGAGACATTCAAAAATAGAAAGACTCATAAACAGATCTTTATTTATGTATTATCCACAGAGAAAGAAAAATTATTTGATGGTGTATTCCAACTTACTAAAAGATGACCAACAGAGAAATATAAGATTATGGATATGTTTAAAAAGACAGTGATGAGCACTCAAACATATTAAAGACAGAACTAGATCTAATTAAAGCTTTCACATATAATGATAAAATAAATATCAAGGAATTGCTTAAAATAAAAGATAGTTAATGTAAGAGTCATTGTTTACCAATAATTATCTGAGTTCAGTTATATAAATATACATGAAAAAGTGAAATGAGGAAATCATGGTAGAGAAATGAAAGAAAAGGAATTAAGGTAGAATAAACTCCATTTTAATTATGTACTATTTTAAATGTATCATTTTATCCTTGAGTTTATTATAAAAATATATATTTGTGGGGTGACTGGGTGGCTCAGTTGTTCAAGCATCCAACTCTTTATTTCAGCTCACAGTTTGTGGGATGGACCCCACATCAGGCTCTGCACTGACATCACAAAACCTGCTTGTGATTCTCTCTTTCCTGCTCTCTCTAGCCCTCTCCCGCTCATGCGTGCTCTCGTGCCCACATGCACACACTCTTTCTCTCTCAAAGTAAATAAACTTTAAAGCACATATATAGAATATTTATAATACCCAAAGGTGACTTCTATCAGAATTACAAAACATAGAGCTTGTAGTCAAAATCACAGTAGAAAGTAAAAGCAAACAATGTTCCTATATAAAAAGAAAACAATAAAGGAAATTGACAGCATTTGAAAAAATGAACTAGTAATGTGAGTAGGCAGAGTCACCCCATAAAAGACAGAACTCTTCATAGTGGGCTAAAGTAAAAACAAAATATCCGCCTCTTCACAAAACAACATATAAGAGTTGATGTGAGAAAAAGTAAAGAAAGGATAAGATATTTATCAACAAAACAGACAAAAAGAAAATGGGGAAGGGGGGATACTAATTCATAAAACATACAATTCACGGCAAAAGGTATCATTAAATTTGAAAATAGTTATAGAAAGGAATAAACATTAATATTTTAAAAGTAAATAAACTAACTATAATTTAGACATGCAAGAATATGTTGACAAGAAACAATTGTACTACATATTAGGTTAAAAATAAAGTAAAATAAAGTACAGTTGACTTTGTACACTACAAATTAGTCTGGCCAATTTCATGGCTCATGAAAAATTTGTGATTCTTTGTTACCTGGTTCCCATTTCTAGTTGATGGATTGCTTAGAAACATGTTACTACCCTCACACCATGCTTTAGACTCTCTATACCCTAGAACCTTCTCCAATATTAGTTTGAAGTAAAGCTAATTTGCTAGCCCCTTTTAATCACTGGATTCTCATTCTAGTTCTTTTTTTAATTTTATTTTTATTTATTTCTAGGAGAGAGAGAGAGAGAGTGTGAGCAGGGGAGGGTCAGAGAGAGAGGGAGTCACAGACTGAAACAGGCTCCAGGCTCTGAGCTGGCAGTCAGCACAGAGCCCGACGCGGGGCTCGAACCCACGAACCGCGAGATCATGACCTAAGCGAAAGTTGGACGCTTAACCGACTAAGCCACCCAGGCGCCCCTCTCATTCTAGTTCTTGTCTACCATTTAAAACTATGTAGCTCTCCTTGGGCAAGGGTCAGCCAGATCTCTTCTTCCCTAGTGGCCCATGCACTTAACTTCCAGTTGTCTAAAGTCTGAGTCTGCCTCTAATCTGATCAAGATACAAGAGGCTGGAGTTGTAGATTTCTCAAGAGCAGATTCTGAAAGACAGGAAGAGCCAGCACAAAGGTAAGTGGAAAGAGGTGCAATGGTCCCAGAGCGTATGAGTAAGAATTGCCAAGATAAAGTAACTTATAACAATAAACTTACTTTGCATTGAATAAGCCACAACCTCTGCGCTCAAGGAACTTCCAGAGAGAACAAAAATAATCTTTTCACTTAAAGTGTATAAAGTATTCTTATGTCATGATCTCACCTTTCATAATAGTCCCATCAAATAGGTCAAAAGCTATTGCCTTTTTCTTATAGATGTGGAAAACTGAGGCTCATGATGGCTGACTCATGATCATGTAGCTAAGGCAGAGCCAGGAACCAGAAGACCCAAGTCTTCTAAAGCCAAATGCACTACCCATTTGATTCTTTTGGGGGGAAAAAAAGAATCCTTTTCCTCTATCATCTTAGGTTGTCCAGCAATGACTCTGTGGATTAGACTGACAAAAGACAGATTAATAAGAGAAAAACAAACAAGTTTAGTAACATATGCATCTCACACATGTATGGGAGCCCTTAGTGATAAGCAGCTTATATAGGTGGTCAGAACATGGACTTATATGGTATCTTAACAAAGCAACATATTTTTAGGGAAGTGAGAAGACCAAGAAAAAGGACTTGGAGCTTCCAGGGGTTGCAAATTGTGGCAGAATAAATACACTGGAAAACTAATGGAAGATAAAGGCTACTTTTAGTAAGGTTCATTATGTAGATTCCTCTGGCAGTGTCTTTAGGTTAATAAGGACCTTAGCGTTGTCTTCACTGATTAACTTCTGTCTTTTCTGGTAGAGAGGGAAATGGAGACACTTCTACAAATGTATGTCCTGCTTTTCAGGCAAATAGTGGGTGTAGGGCAGAGAGCTTTTATTTTATCTGCTTCTTCTCAACTACTTTCATCTCGACATAATCCTTACACTCAATGTGGCATATTTTAGGACATATTTGAGTATTCTGCTACCCTTCACTTTCATGCTGCCTCTTAAAAAAGCAACTCTGGAACACTGGTCGCCTGCTTAGCCCCTCCTTGGCTCGTATTCCTGGGAATTGACCTTTGGAGGGAATTCAGTGGGTTTGCTGCAGACTATTGCTCTAGCAGTAATAGGTCACAGACTCTTAGCTTTGTGACAGCTCAAGTCAATGACAGGCATAATACCATGAAATGATTCCTTCAGTCTCTTAGAATAAAGAGCATTGCCCTGAACTTTGGGGACCACAAGGGATCCCGCAGAGATTCGGTCCAGCTTAGGATCAGTCTCCTAGCCTCTGGAGTGGCAGAACAAATAATTATGACACTCCTCTGCTTCAGCTGGGAAGACTACTTCTGCCTGATCTCTGTCTACTGGCTCGATAGCAATATTGACTTCAGCTTCCGGTTCTGTCTCAACCCCCTGCCCTCACTGTGACAGCAGGGGCCTAGGCATGTGAAGGTGGATGTTCAGCATGCATATGGAGTCTGAATAATTCCTAACTTTTTCAATTTAGAAACATTATTAGAAATTTTAAGTAATTATATGTATTGGTGCCTGAGCCACCCAGTGAGTCGGCAGTATGGAAGAATGTAGAAATAACAGATCTCATGGAGATCTGATTCCCAATTAAGATCAGTCAATTTTCTTAAGCACCGACTCATTTGTAAATATAACCAAAAGTGAAAACTGTTTAATGAGGAGTTTGAAGTTCTAGAAAGGAGAGAAAAACTTGAAAGAGATGAGCTCCATCCAGGATTTTGAACACAAACCAATGAACTCACTGTGCAAAGCACCTGGGAGAATAATTAACTGGCTTTAATCTTTCTTTTTCAGGTTGTTGATACCTTAATGTACCTTAAACAGAGAAGGTTTTTAAAATTCTTTTTAGAGCTTTTCAAAATAATAAAATAGTTTAGCTTTTATTTAAAGGGTCAGGGAACCTTCTGAAAGACACAAGACATCACTGTATTCTTTAATTTATATCCCTAAGTAAAACATATTGCCTAAAGAATAAACTTTTTAGATCAAGGTCATGTAAAGAGCTCAGTAGAGCTAAAAAATATATGAATTATAAAACATGTGTTTCCAAAGTACATTGTTAATTATCTGTAAAAAGAAACATTGATTATTGAATGTGAATCTTCACCCCATATATTCAAAGTAAATATACACCTATCTGCCAAAAGAATATAGTCTAGTAAGAGAAGGTGGACAAATAGAACGATCTTACTTTGCTTTTAAAGGCAGCTCCACGGAGACAGAGGAGTGATTATTCCAGACTTCCTGTGACAAGTGTATGCGGTTGACAAGTATACAGAGTCAAAATAATTTTGTTAATGTTCTCTTCCCTTTGTTCTCCATTACTGGGCTTGACGCCAGGTGAGAGAGGCTCTACTCTGAAGCCCACACCTGAGGGAGCCCTGGGATCACAAAGTACAACAGACAAATACCAGTGTCTACCCCTCCTGGCACTAACACTGCTCAGGCCCCTGGGGAAGTGCTTCTCTGTATCTCTTCCCTGTAGTGTCAAAACCAAAAGCCATCAGGCCTGAATTCCATGAATAATTACTGTGCTTCGGAGGAAGGGGACTGTCCCTGCTCCAGAGCATCAGGAAGAGTCTCTGACGGCAGCACTCAGGTAGAAGGCAAGACAAACCCAACCCTCTTCTCAGAGGCATGCATGCAAGAGGTCCTCCTGTGATGAAGAGATCAATTTCCAGTTAGTGACAAATGTCAATTTTTCAGTCTCTCTTTATGTTCCAAATCATGTGTCTGAAACTATTGACGAATCACCATGATATTTGCAATAGGAGCACAGAGTGGCCTAAAAGCCGCTAATTTGGGAACACTAGACAATTTGTTATTCTAAATTTGTATATATATACATATATAAATGGAGATATTGATTCTTTACATTGGAAAATAGGATTACTATTTTTATAAAAGTGGTTTAAAAGATTAAATATATAACTGATTCAATTCTAAAATTCAAGTGTTAAAATTCTAATAACATATATTAAATATATTTTGACTAATTTTAATAGACACTTTAAATATTTTATTGAAAAGAACTGTTTTGTATACATTGAAATCCTTTAAAATTTTAAATTTCTTGCCTTTGCTTTAATTTACATTTTGAAGAAAATTTATTCATGTTCTATACACTTTGAATGAAACTGTATTATTACTTTCTAACCCTTCAGGCCGATATGAATAATACGTCCAATCATGTTGAAATAGGAAATACCTTGCAGTTGAGAAGAGAAAAATCCTGTAAGGGAAAAATTTAGAATCTCAAAGAAATGATCTGTTTAACTTCTTAAGAATAGAAAGAAAATTAAAGTATCTTTTGTAAACATGAACCACATAATGTATTTGAACAGGACATCATAAAATCTTTATTTTTTATTAAAAATATATGGATCAAAACAATGACAATGAGCAAAGAAATTTGAATGGATCTATTTCTTCAGTAAATGAAGATTTTAACTGATGATCAAAACAGTGAGTATTAAAAAAAAAGAATTACTCATGTAAAATTCCCAATTCGAAAGCAACAAATGTAACTCTGGCTTGCCCAATAAAACAAATTACATTCATAAAATGAGGAAATTAAATAAATATAAAATGTGGAAACTTTACTGTTAGAAAATTATCTTAGAAAATTACCATGTGTCCTTCCGATAGTGCAATGTTTTCTAGAAAAACACAATTTGATTAAAATCATTCATTATAATTTCTGTTGGATAAGTCTCACAGAAAAGTTTGTTTGACCTCACCATTCATTCAAGTAGACAAAGAGGCTATAAAATTGCCCTTTCTATTTTAAGTTTAAAGACACAGTATTTTACAGCCAATCTTCAGACATCAATTTTGACCAATGTGATGTTTGCAACTGAAACATTTAGTTAATGTACATGAGCGCACACACACACACACACACACACAAATTAAACAAAAGATTTGCAATCACAAAAGTAAACACGCAATTATCAGAACTGAAAGTATTTGAATAAATGATGAACAGTATATAGGTTTAAATAAAGACAAGTAAGTGCTACTACAGAACACTAGAATGATGTTCTGTGGCACACTTATTCTGTGGCCCTATTTTCACAAAATTATATAAAACAATGGAACAGTTCTAGATTTTGTAGAAGTTATTTTAAGTGATGATACTAGAATGGGCAAACAGGTAAAACACTTTTTTTGAAAAAATAGTGAAATAAATGTTACTACTTAGAACTGACTACTTGGCAAATGCTCTTAATTAAGAATTAACAATGGCTATTAATAGAATTGTTTTTTTCTTCCCTAGGACTGGCTTTGTGAATTATGAAAGTTAAGATATAAACCTTTAAGATACATCATTCAGTAAGAAAATAACAAGTCATTATTCATAGTTTAATTATATAATTGCCCTATTTATTGTAACTGTAACATGCATTTTATGGAGTTAGAAATCAGTATATAAGACTTCATGGTGTATTTAACATACCTGAAAGAAAAAAAAAAACAGAATATTTTAGTTTTCTATTTAAAAAGACATCAGGGTGTCTGGGTGGCTCTCTCTTTCTCTCTCTCTCTGCCTCTCAAGCTAAACAAATAAACCTTAAAAATAGGTATCAATTCACAGTAAATCTATAAAAATTCCCTTTAAACATTTAAAAGAATGTTGAACTCCACTCCTGAGAAGTGAGGAATCCAAATTAAGACTACACTAAAATGCCATGTCTCACCCGTCAAATTGGTCAAAACTGAAAAGAAGAACAATATTCTTTTGCAAGGCTACAGAGACACAGGCACTTTTATATATTGCTGGTGGGAAAGAATATTGCACAATTATTATGGGATGAAAGTTAGCAATGTCCAAAGTAACTACATATGTGTCTACATTTTGACCCAGTGATCCTGCTTCCCAGAATTCCTACTGAAAATAGACTTCCAATAATATGAAAATGAATATATTTATACAAGATCATCAACTGTCATTGAAAAATATTAGAAACAACCTAAACACCCATTCATAAGACAATTGTTGAACACAGAATGGTACACATAGTACACACAGTACACATTCTCATTTAGAAAAGGCAAGGAGAGCCTGGGTGGCTCAGTTGGTTGGGCGTCCAACTTCAGCTCAGGTCATGATCTCATCGTTCATGGGATTGAGCCCCATGGCCAGCTCTGTGCTGACAGCCAGCTCAGAGCCTGGAGCCTGCTTCAGACTCTGTGTCTCCTCTCTCTCTGACCCTCCCCTGCTCTCTCTCTCTCTCTCTCAGAAATAAATAAAAACATTAAAAAAAAAAAAGGTGAGGAGATGTTTATGAACTGATGTGGGTTGATTTTCAGGATATTGTTAAACACAGCTTTCTGTCAGGCAGTTAATTAATAATGAAGTTTGTTGTGGGTTAAAGCTTTGTAAAAATGTATAATTTGTTGTAATTATTTTTAAAATTCTTAGTAAATATTAGTTTTTAAAACTTACTTTTCTTTATAAATATGGTTTCTTTTCCTGAAAAAAAAAATTGTCCCTGAATTTATATTAACTCTGGTTATACAAAACCTAGATTTTTTTCAAACATGTGGACTATGACACATTAATAAACCATGTATTATCTCTTATTTGATTTTTCGGGTAGGTTTTCCACCAAAACTGCCCTAAAGCATTTTTCTAAAGCAGCCGTTCCCACACTTAGCTGAGCATCGCATCACATCAGCTGTGGACCTTTAGGAAAATAGAGATTTCTAGGCAACACATAGGTCTGAGTACTGTCCAGAAACCTCTATCTCCCAAAGTCCTGTAGCTGACTCTGAACACCACCTGAGTTTGGAAACCTTCGCTGAGAGTATGTATACATGCAAAACAGGAAAAGAGTAAAATTGTTTTTGCTCTGTGGCTTTTGTTTAGAAGTATGTGGAATTATCAATCATGTCATAATGAGGGCTTAACTATTTGGCCAAAAGTATCTCATCCTGGAATTGGGGGATTGTAAGGACAAACTAAACAGCAGTGAAGAATTATGCTAGTTTTGTGGGGTGATGCCTGGACATGAAGCCAGTCCATAGAAATTGATTCCCGATTCTGATACCACCATGGCTTGTGAATCAGCAAGGCTGTTAATGTCAGTATCTGGTTTCCCTCTGTAAAATGTATACAGTTTGGTCTTTTTCATGTAGCACCAAGAATCAGTGAAGACACACATATAAAATGTTTTTATAACCAATAAGTATCGTTGTTCTGAACATAATTCTCATTCTGTATTTAACGCCTAATTCTATCTCTATTCATTACAATTTTTATAAGTTTAATTCTATATTTAGACTACATAATTTCTACATATTCACATATAGCTATATCTATCCATCCACCCATCCACCCATCCATCACCTTTTTCATCCATCCACCTACCCATCCCATCATCTTCTCTGTAAATTAAAACAAAGCATGAATTTAGGTTACTTGGGAATACTGTTGGGAATTAATGCCAGTAACTGACAGAAGATTCAAAGTGGAGTCTATACCAAGCATCCAAGGCAATATGGAAATAACTCTCCTGGGGATGAACAGGAATTCCACACGTCTTTGAAAGGCAGACAAATAATTATGTTCCATATGATCTAATATAAGCATTTACATCTGTTAAACATATATCTCTCATAAATCCTGGCAGAACCAAATACAATTCACAAACAGTTATATTATTATAGAATTGCCTTATTTGCTGATGCATATTGTGTGCTATTATTTCAGAAAACATACAAGTAAAATCATATTTATCTTAGATAAATACATCCTGTATATTTTCAATAAAGTGATAGACGTCACCATAATAATTTTTAAATCACATATGGTTGAGAAAAATCCAAAGGGGGAAATTAATTTTGATTTTGATGGTTTGTTTCCTGAGCTGGAATAGAATCCTGAATTGCTGGTGGAATTCACACCTCTTCAGTACTACCATTAGCAATTCTTTATCTACTTTTGGAGCCTAAAAAGCTTGGTTTATCAGAGAGATGCCAAATTCATATATAATTCTTAATGCAGTATTATGAAAATGATTTATTAATAAGCAATATTCAAACCTCCATGATAAAGCTTGGGGTTCAAATCAGTTCAGAGAAGGCAGTTCTTAATCTTTTATCTTTTCATTCTTTTATTTTAAATATTTTCAAAATAAAATGATTACTACTATAATTCTACAGCACAATTCAAGTGGAGAACATCAGGTTAATTTACTTTTCATGCAATCATTCTGTATACTATTTTTTTGGACAGGTGGGTTTCACACATTTTGATTGAGAACTTTAAGAAAGATACTTTATGTCCTGACATTGTGCACAGACCGCCCATCACAGCAACAAACCGCACATATGGGGTGAGATCTTGCAGAAGCCAAACGTTACCCTTAAGAGAATTAAAATGATAAAGAATTTTTCAAATGGAAAACTAGTCTTAGGGTACATGTTTATAGATATGGACATTGAGTACAGACAAAGACACTTTTTCAGAAGAGACACAAAAGAGAAGTAAAATGCACAAGGTCAAATATTGATTTTCCTACTTCTTTGTAGTCACATTCCAGGTCTTCTCTTATTTGGGAGTAAAAAAAAGCTACTATCTCAGTCTGCTGGGGCTGTTATAACAAAATACCAAAGACCAGGTGGTTTATAAACAACAGAAATTTACTTTTCACAGTTCTGGAAGCTGGGAGTCCAACATGACGGTGCTGCAGGATTCAGTGTTTGATGAGAGTTAGATTCCAAAACCAAATCATTTCTCCCTAATCTCACAAGGTGGAAGGTCAGGGAGCTCTCTAGAGTCTCTTATAAGGGCACTAATCTCATTCATGAGGACTCTGCCCTCATGACCTAAGAGCCTCCCACCTTCAGATACTGTCACAACAGGGGTTTGGATTGAACATATGGATTTGGGGGGGATGCAACTGTTCAGTCCATAGGAATTAGGAATTATCTTTTTCCTTTTGTTTTTTTGTTTGTTTGTTTGTTTTTTGCCTTTTGTATAGCAAATCCTTTAGATACATTAATTCATCTAACGTTACAATGTCCCAATTAGGATTGACAGTTTTATTTTATTGATGAGGAAATAAAGGCTCAGAGATGTTAATACCTGGCCCAATGTCATACAGCTCATAGTTGATAGACACTACGTCGGCTTGGCTCCAAAACCTTTCGTCTTTTCAACACTACCTGCTTTTCTGTACAATTTAATTCTATTCTTCCACAACACAGTAGAGTTGACCTCATTACTGTCCCTTTAAAAATAAGATAAGAACTTCAGGGAGACAACTTTATGAAGGTCACACAGAAAGCCTTCCACATTTTGATTTGATTTTCATCCATAAAATAGAGCTATTTCACCTCTGAGAAATATATTGAAGAAACCAAATAAAATTGAATGTCATAAATATAATGCAAGAAGGAGTAAAATCTTGATTAATAAGAAAGTGCCAGGCAGCTATGGCTAATTGAAGGTTAACTAGAGGCTTCTTTTTGTTTTAACCTTTAATGCTAAAAATCCTTTCAAAATAGATTGAGCCACATTCTGGTTCATATAAGTTTAGTGTAATGAACACAATTAAGTCTTGCTTTGAGTGCTTTTTATTCAACTTCTGTATATCCTTACAGATGTAGAACATACAGGAAATTGATTTAATTTTATGTAGGACAGGAAAAAAATTAAACGTGGCTCTTTTCACCAAGTCTATAATAGGATCTTACAGGGTCTCTTTCTTTAAAATAAAACCAAAACATCTCCAGGTCTGGTTGTTTTGTTTTGTTTTGTTTTGTTTCTCTGAGACTGATTCAAGGAGCTTGGTCTGTAGAAGGTTATACAATTAAGCAATACTTTATATGTTTCCCCCTCCAAGTAGAATTTTAGGCTAAAGAACTATTATTAACATATTTTTTTGCTTATATAGAATCTTCCCTTATATCAAGGAAAATATGTGTTTATGATTTCTATTGGTTGTTTGAAAAAATAAAATTTGTAAACTTCCTAATGCGTTGGGAAGAATATTAAAGGTGTAAATTTCTCATGGAAAACCAGTGAAATCCTCACTCTGAGCGGTTGACCTTAATCCCCCTTTGTACAGACTGGCACCCATCATTCTTCCCTTGATGCACTGTCCATCCCCTTTCCTATATTCACTGACATGTATTTGTTGAAACAGAGGGATGAATACTTTGAAATGAAGACGAGTTAAGTTTAAGGCATAATAAAAGGGGCACATACCAGAAGTGGCTCCTAGGAGTGCTTGGGTGTCTTCATTGGCTGGTCAACACCATAGCATTTACATATTAGCAGCATAATAGCAAAAACTGTTACTGTTGAAGTTAATGATTTTTAAAATAGAAGCTAAAATATTTTAGAAACATTTATTCTGTCAGAAGACAATAGTTTAAGAATCTAACCGGACATTTACCTTTAAAAATAACACCCTAGATTTGATTCCTACAGAAACGTCTGTCTCAGCTCTAGATTGGCAGACTGTTGGTTATCCAAGTCTGACTGGGAGTCATCTGAGTCCTACTTCTATAATGCAGCACTTGTTGTATTTGTCTTCAGTGAATCTTGGATCCCAGATATAGTCTTTGTATCCTAAGAAAAATAAAGAATTGATAGAGCTTAGAGTACTATTTTTTGTATGCTTTCTAATAAATGTCTATATTTGCAGAAGAGTTTTATTTTTTTAATTTGTTTATTTTCTTCTAGTAATCTCTACACTCAACGTGGGGCTTGAACTCATGCTCCCAAGAACAAGAGTCACATGCTCTTCTGACTGAGCCAGCCGGGTGGCCACAGAAAAATTTTTTTATTTACTTAGGAAATTCGTTTTCTCAGAAAGATGTTATAACAGCAGCATCTAACCCTCTCCTATGTATAACTATTTATTTATGCTCAAAGGAGCCTAAATATTCATATACCTAAATTGGTTTAGGTCAGTTTATAACAAGAAATATCAAAATAAAGCTTGACTAAGCATTCCTAAGGACACTCAGCCAATGGATTCACTAGATGATGAATAAGCCCCTCCTACTTTAAAAACACAGAACTCTTTATATAAGCTTACGTTCAGAACATTCCTAGAAAAGGAACCACTTATCTGGAACATTTTGATGATTAGAAATTACTTTGCTAAGAAAAACATTTACTCATACCTTGGATTGACGATTCTTGTATGGAAGTCATTTTGCTATAACATGGGCATATCTTAAGTGAGAATACAGAATATGTGATGATAGCAAAGACTCAATATTTCAAATGGAAGAGGCTGTGGGTGAACAGTCCATTTGATGGAGTAGTAATAGAGCAAGGCAGTAGGAAAAAGCTGAGGGGTTGTGCCAGCCAGCATGAAGAGTGACCTGAAGTTTTGATGGTACAATCTTAGGACTGCTCTCTTTTTCCCTCTGCATGGCCCCTTTAGGTTTATTGTTGCCATTCAAAATCTTTTTTTTAAAAAAACTTTTTAAAAATTAATTTATTTTGACAGATAGAAAGAGAGAGAGAGAGAGAGAGAGGAAGAGAATCCCAAGCAGGCTCTGCACTGTCAACACGGAGCCCAGTGTGAAGCCTGAATCCACAAACTGTGAGATAATGACCTGGGCCAACACCAAGAGTTAGATGCTTAACTGACTGAGCCATCAGCACCCCTGCAATTCAAAATTTTGCTTGTAGGCTGAGCTTAACATTTACCTGAATCTCTCATCATAATATTAAAAAATTGTGGGGGAGATGCCAAATCGTCTAGCAGGGAAATCCACAACCAGGTACCTAATTCAAACAAGTCTGGTAAACATAAGATTCACATTTTTAATATATTGCTTGGAAAGCCAAGTGCTCTCTGTGTCTAGTTGGAAAGAGTTAACAAGTCCACATAAAACCAAAACTTAAATTTTTGTGGCAGAAAATCTGGTTCCATGTTTGTGACTGTTATTTACGTTTTTAAGAGGGCTAAATGACACTTATATTTATCACCACGTTTGTGGAGTTGGATATCAGATATCATATTCTTCAAAACTGTTACATTTTGTGGCTGGAGACATAATTCTACTGAACCACTCCCTTCTCTGACACTTGCCAAGGTGATGACAGAAAGACAAAGTTGCCTAACCTGATGAAATTTCACTTCCCAAATTTTTCTACCTCTCAGTGAGTGAGTCAGCCTCAGTCTTTCCTACTTTCTTCCATATGTTCTTTTTTCACATTTGCCTAATTTATCATTTGATTGGTATTCTAGCTATTTACCATATTGTTAAAAAGAGAAAGAAAACATGATACTTTTAAATTTTTAATAGAAAGATTTAAATAATTATAAACTTGGTGTCTTTCAGGGCCCATAGCCTGTGCAAGGGCACCGAGGCTTTCTCTACATTTACCATATACCACCTAGAAGTTGTACCATAGCTTCAGGCAAGATATTAAAATAGAAGGGAAGAACAAGCTTGAGGAGAGGGGCTTGAGGGGTCAAAGGAAATAGTGAAAACACGGTTTCAAAAGCTTGTTGTGTATCTCTCACTATAATGGCGTTAGCCAAAAGGTTACTTTTCTTCAAAATGTTGAAAGATGCAAAGCAGAGGTCCTTCCCTAGACTGGATACAAGCCATATAATCTACAAAATGATCATTTGCTTAACTCCATCTGAGAGCTGAGGTCACAATACAATCAAGTAAACTGCATTCCAAACAAGGACAAGCCTCAGCTAAATTTACCCAGGATACACAAACTTACTTATCTTTGCCAGAATACAGAACATATAACAAAGAGAATAAAAAGAAATGAGCTAAAGTCTAACAAATCGTTAAACACGAAGTGTGATATCTTAGTTTAGAGTAACTGGTAGAGCCAGACCCAAGAAGAGTTCACACTCAGTCACATCTTTTCAACATATCTCCATCAATGCCTAGAAAAACTGGACACAGGACAAGTTACAAGGTAGAGCTCCATTCAGCAGCACAGGCACAAAGGAGGTGATCTGGCTGCTGCTAGTGACCAAATTAAATCTGTGCTACTTTTATGAACTGTTCCCTTTTACAAACAGAAGTCTGAATATACTAGGAAGGGGAAATAACACTCTCATCCCCAAAGCATGGGCAAAGATGACTCGCTCCTGGTGTACGAGTAGAAATAAAACCCATATGACTCTGGAAGGGGAAGGGCAGCCTCATATGCTGAGGACACAGCCAGAGATCCATTCTTGTTGAGCTAGATGTAGAAGCAAAACTTATTTTACTTGAACCTAGCATCCTACCCTCTTGACAAAAAGAGATCTGCTATTGCTAGAGAAAAGACAGGGAATCTCTCCCTATGACCACTCAGGGTTTGGCTGCCACAAGAAAGAGAATCCAGAATGGAGAGAGCTCCATCCCTGAAGACCAAGCACACAAATTCTGCCTAAAACTGACTCCCCAAACCCCAAATCTGTTTTATACCCATGACAAATCTAGTAGTAAATGACAAGTGCAAACGATGTATCACTGGCCAAGAGTTGGGAGAGAAATAACCTCTGTGGCACAGCTCTGCAGGTACTACCAAAATCTGAGAGTAGAATTTGAACCCTGAGAAACATGCTCCAGTTCTTCAGACACCACAGTCAGCACAAGAAGATGGAAGCCAAACACGGGAAGACATAAAGCCTGTGCTACACCAAAAACACCCATACCAAATAAAACCTCAACACCAGCTCAACTACTGACATAATGAAATCCACTCCTCACACTAAGAGCTTGACTGAAGAAGAGGCAAATAAAGAGGTGGGGGCTTTACCACTTACTAGCATAAACACTACATACATCAGATTCTTTACTTCTTTTCCACACAATATCATTCAGTCAAAACCTACAAGACACATAATGAAGCAAGGGGGCGGGGGAGGAAAGTACACTGACAATAGCTGATTAACAAAACCAGAGAAATGACTCAGCTGTTAAAACAATCAGGGTTTGTTTTTTTTTTGTTTTGTTTTGTTTTAATGGTAACGAGTAGGGGTGTAACGAGGGTGGCTCAGTCAGTTAAGCTTCTGACTCTTGATTTCAGCTCAGGTCATGATCTCATGCTTTGTGAGATCAAGCCCCATGTCCAGCTCTGAGCTGACAGTGTAGGGCCTGCTTAAGATTCTCTCTTCCGTCTCTCTATACCCATCCCACTCTCATACACACTCTCTCTCAAATAATTGAAATTAAAAAAATAAATAATATAAAATAGCAATGATTAATATGCTAAAGTATCTAGTGGAAAAGGTGAATTACATACAGAAACAGATGAGAATTATAACAGAGAGAAAGAAACTTTTTAAACAGTCAAATATGTGCTAGTAAAAAGAAAATAACATAAAAAATGAAGATTTCCTTCACTGAAAGCTTATCAGCAGATAAGATACTACTGATGAAATATTCAGTGAGTTAGAAGAAGAGTAAATAAAAACTACCTACAATAAAACACAAATAGAAAAGAAAAGAAGAAGGGAACAATATATCCAAGAGCCATGGTACAATGTTAAGTGGCCTAATATGAATGTAATTGGGGTCTCAAAGGGAGAATATAGACAAAATGAGACAGAAGACATATTTAAAGAGGTTAAGTTCTGAGAAATTTTCAAAATTAAATGAAGAAAACAAATCACAGTCCTAAAACACTCAGAGGACACACTCACCTATATATATCTTAGTCACACTGCTTAAAAACAATACAAAAAAAAAAAAAGAAAAAGAACAAGAAAAGAAAAAGAAAGACTACCTTGAAGGCAAACAGAAAAGAGAAACATTACACATAGGGAAACAAAGATAAGGATACAGCAATCCAGAAGGCAATGAAACGCCATCTTTTAAAGTGTTTAAAGACATAGAAATTGTCAACCCAGAATTGTATCCCCAACAAAACTATTTTTCAAAAATGAAGACAAAACCATATTTTTTTTCATACCAACAATGGCAGAGAAAATTCTTTGGCAGAAGATCTGTGCTAGAAGTATTAAAGGAAGTTTTTCAGGGAAAAGGTTTGGTACTAGATGAAAAACTGGAGTTACACAAGGTAAGGAGGAATACTAAAAATGATTAAAATGAGTATAAATATAAAATATTTTCTTTATTCACTTCAGAAGACCATTGATTACTTAAAGCAAAAGTAGAAACATTATAGGTTGTTGTGTTTTTTTTTTACCATTTTAAGAGGTAAAAATATATCAATTACAAAACATAAGATGGTAGAAGAAAATAGAATTATACTATTTTAAAGTTTTTATGCTTCTATAAATTATACAATATTATTTAAATGGAGAGAATAAGATAAAGATGTATATTACAAACCCTAGAGCTATCATAAAAAATATATATATGATTTATAAGTCTTGTTATAAGTGAAGGGAAAATGGAATAAGAAAACTCAAGCCAAAAGAAAACAGAAAAAGAGGAAAAACAAAGAACAGATGAAACAACAGAAAATGATTATCAAGATTATAGATTTAAATCCAAAAACACCAATGATTACATTAAATAAAAATTTCTGGTTAGTATATAAAATACATAAAGAATTATAAAACTCAATATCCAAAAAATAAATAATCGAATTAAAAAATGAGTGGAGGACATGAACAGATATTTCTCCAATGAAGATATCGGATAGCAAACAGACACATGAAAAGATGCTCAACATCACTCATTATCAATAAAATGTAAATCAAAACTACAATTAGATATCACCTCACACCTATCAGAATGGCTAAAATCAATACCACAAGAAATAACAGGTGTTGTTGAGGATGTGGAAAAAAAGGAACACTCATGCACTGTTGGTAGGAATCCAGACTGGTGCAACCACTGCGGAAAACAGTATGGAGGTTCCTCAAAAACTTTAAAAAAATAACTACCTTATGATCCAGCAATCGTACTACTGGGTATTTACTCAAAGGATACAGAAATACGGATTCAAAGGGGTACGTGCACTCCAATGTTTATTTACGATAGCCAAAATATGGAAAGAGCCCAAGTGTCTATCAATTGATAAACGGATAAAGAAGAGGTGGTTTATATATACATAATGAAATATTATTTAGCCGTAAAAAGAATAAAATCTTGCCATTTACGATGACATGGATGAAGCTAGAGAGTATAATGCTAAGCAAAATAAGTTAGAGAAATACCATATGACTTCACTCATATGTGGAATTTATGAAACAAAACAAGCAAAAGGGAAAAAGAGAGAAAGAGGGAGAGAGACAGACTGTTACCTATAAGAACAAATTGATGGTTACCAGAGGGGTGGTAAGTGGGGCTATGGGTTAAGTAGGAGATAGGGTTAAGAAGTGCACTCGTGATAATCACAGGGTGATGTATGGAAGTGTCAAATTACTATATCATATGCCTGAAACTTTTCATATAACACTGTATGTTAACTAACTGGAATGAAAATAAAAACTTAAAAATATTCTGAAAATAGCAATGAAAAAGCAGATATTATCAAGTTGAATACAAAAATATTTCTTTCCAACTATATGCTATCTATGATAACATATTATATGTTATTTATTACAATACTATATATTACAAAATTATATATTCTCTTTGTGATACTGCTACCTTAAATGTTTGGTAAAATTTTCAATTGGAGCCATCTAGGCCTGGAGCTTTCTGATTGGAAATGTTTAACTCTGAATTCAATTTTTTTAATAGATACAGAGCTACTTAGGATACAGTTTCTTCTTGAGACATTTTTGGTAATTTCTTTTTTTAAGGAATTTTCCCTGTTTTATCTTAGCTATCGAATTTACTGGTACATCATTGTTCATAATTTCCCTTCCAATTCTTTCAATTCCTATGAGAAATGTAGTGATGTCTCCCTCTTTTTTCCTGATCCTGATTCTTTTTTCCTTCTTTTCTCGCTTTTGCCTTTTCTGTGTTGGCAAGTCTGACTAAATATTTTTATAGGGCTGAATATTTAGGTGGTATCCTGCTGCCCACAAGGTTTTGATTTTAAATGTTCCTTAGATTTTACACTACAAATTCTAAAGAGCTAGAAGCAAAATGGAGAACTTACTGAGTAACAGTGGTCTAATAATATCATAATAGAAATCATAGCAGGCATTCCATTCTCACGTGGCAAAATCTAAGGGAGATGAGTCTTCACATCATCTGACACTTACTATAACCAGGAATAAAATGTTTCACCTGAAGAAATGCATTTTTCTAGTTAAAAGAAATCTTGGGAAAAAATGGTCTATGTATTCTGTGGGTTAATATCAGAAGGTAAAAAACAAAAACAAAAAACAAACAAAAAAACCCCCCACAAGGGAATCTACATTTTATCCTAGGTTTTAAAACCTGCCTACCCAATCAGATAAGATGGTTATGGCTAAGTCATGTTAATAAAATTTCCAAGGACCCTATCTTGTAACATATATTTCAAATTCCTTTCTCCAGATAACCTGATTTCAGTCTCAGATCTTCCAAATTAAGAAATGACACTTCATTGTTGTGACACAATGAGGTAAGGCTTCAAAGTGCGAGCGGGTGTTAAGCAGAAGAGTACCGCTAACAAATAAAAAAATGTAGATTGGAGTCCCACATACCATTTTAAAAAAACAGTCATGTCTACTGCTCTCAATCATTTCTTGCTAAAAATGAAGTATCACAGGATACAATGTGTCAGAGAGGCAGTCAAGAGACTTCCTTTAGATTTTTCATTGCATAAAATTAATTGGTTCAATTGAAGTTAGAAGATTGTCTAGGGGTTTCTGATGAATGCTCTTTAAAAATCTTGTAGTAGTAGGCTTTGAAGTGAGAAAGAGATCTGTTTATTAGTACAAGTTGTTCCATTGGAGGCATTCATAATTTGGTCAAACGAATTCTAGAAATAAATGTTCCCATTAGAAGTTGCATGCATTGCTAATAAAATAAATGTGATATAGAGCTGGTGATCAGAAGAGAATGTTGTCTTTAGGAGAAATACAAGGGTTTTTTTTTGTTTTTTGTTTTTTGTTTTTTGTTTGTTTTTGTTTTTGTTTTAGGTAAGATCAGAAACTCTAAGTTAATCTATTTTTCCTGTTAAGGTACAGAGTAATAGAAGCCTCTCATCCTGGCACAGAATCTCCAGTAAGGGGAAAGGCCCTTAGTGTCATATGGTTCTCCTTCTTGTGAATTAAGTTTAATAGAAGGGTGGTGTTTGCCTCCAACTGTCACACCACTGACAACCTGTGAAAATTCCATGACAAATCACAAGGCAGGAAAGAGTTGCAAGATTCATGATTCCACTGCCCCAACAATGATTTCAAAAGTATTACATTACAGTATCTAAAATGTAAACAGTCCTTTTGGTGAGCCTGGGTGGCTCAGTCGGTTGAGCGTCCGATTCGACTCAGGTCATGATCTCACGGTTCGTGGGTTCAAGCCCCGCATCAAGCTCTGTGCTGACAGCTCAGAGCCTGGAGCCTGTCTTCGGATTCTGTGTCTCCCTCTTTCTCTGACTCCACCCCTGCTCATGCTGTCTCTCTCTCAAAAATAAATTTAAAAAAAATTTTTAAAAATAAAATGTAAACAGTCCTTTAGAGTTTACTATCACTATCACAGCATGACTTGCTTATGTTCAATGGTGCTGGGGTCACTTGTTCAGAGTTTGCATGAAAGCTTTTGAGTGAAGTCAGCCAAGTTATCTTCTTGGGGCCTTAGTTATACCTGCAAAAAATGGAAATGATGAAAACTTCCTCCATCAAAGGATTGTTCAATGGATTATCCAAGAAAATATATGTTAGATCAATCTGTAAATTGCAAAGGTCTATATAACCTTTTTTATCATTGGGTAAGAGCAGGCAGAGGTCAAAACTGCTCCAGAGAGCAGGGCTAATAGTGAATATGAGAGAATCTTTATTGCTTCTGTTTTGGAAAATCTTTTTATCAGTTAGAGTAGCTATTTATTTAACCACTTTAGACCTACATGCTTCTTAAAAGTGCTTGACTAGTTAATAGGAATCCTTTTAAAGAGCAGATTTGCCATATTGATGACTTGCTGGGACTTAATGAATTAATCAAACAAGACTAATCATTATCATCTTCATATGATATTGTAGGTGAGGGTCTAAAATAAAAAGTTTACTCCCTGGGACAAAGAGAATTATATGACTTGCTTATCAGAACATCAGACCATAATAGGAACGGAGCCAGACGGCTCAGTAACTGAGACTAAGATCCAGGAAATAATAAGGATGCTGTTGTACTTTTTTTCCTAATAGAAATTGGGTATCTGTCACAAAATATTGATAATTTTTAATACATTTTAAAATTCTTCTCTCAAACTTGTCCTTTTCCTACTTTTCGAAAGTCACTTCTTTCATATATGGCTATTTTTCAAAATGCTTGTCAATGGATGTTGCTAGGATATTTGAGGAAAAAATAAAACCTCACAATTCCTCAGTGCTTCTCTCTAAAGAAACATAGAGATATATTCTGTCATTTCCTCACCTGTGAAGAAATGTGTCGACTGGTGAATGTGTTCCCACTCAAAGGCTTTGTTCTAATGAAATAGTTAACTGACTTCAGATACATGCTTTAAACTCTCTCTGAGGTAGGCACGGTCTGGTGCCAGTACATCAAAGGAGCATTTGGCATTATTGAAGAGCCCTGGAAAAGACCCAATGTCATAGTCAGAGTTTGAAACATGCCCCAGGCATTATAGCTGAGGGTTTCAGGGGGGAAAATGAGTTCAATTTTGAGCATTCTGTATTAAAAGATTTGTTCCATTTCAGAAGCTTTTGTTGTGCAGTGACCATGTGTCTGCACTGCTCTAGGCACTGGGAATTTCCTGTCCCAACCTCAGAGAACTGACGGGGTCCCTGAACAGAGATTTTTAATGCCCTGTGATGTGACAGAGAGACACAGGAGGAGTTGTATCTTCAGCCTACCCCAAGCCAACACAACGGAGTGACTGTTAAATGGGTAGGTGTCAGCCCTATTTATGAAACACTGAAACAGGAAAAGCATTTGGATTAAGAGTACGACATAATCTGAGAAAGTTCAGATTCACAGGAACACAAAACATGAGAGGCAAAGTCAAGAGATATGACTTAGAGAAATAAGGAAAAGTCTTTTTGAGGGGATTGTTTTCTTTCTTCAGGAGCAAGGAGCTTGCACTTTAGTTAGCAGATCTAGTCTTGAAAACTACCTTATCATTCACTTGACTGGGAAAGGTTCTCTTCATTAATACAGACTCCTGATCCACCCCTTACCCTTTAAACAGTTATTAATAAAGTAGGTCCAGGATGGGGTCTGGAATATATCACTGACCAAGAAAAAAAAAACTTTTGTTAAAAAGAAAATGGGAAAACACAGTATAGATGTCTGTCAGTAATCATAATATATTATTTTGTATTTAAATCTAAATATGATTAAATCACATTTTGCATATGAGTTGAAATATCCCTTTTTGTTATTTCACATTTCTTGTAATAAACCAATAAACTCTTAACAAATAATAGATAAGAATTTTCTTAACCTATTAAAGGGCATCCATCAAATACAGAGTAAAGAAAATACCTTACCTTGAAACTTTAGAAAACTTACCCACTAATGTCAAGGACAAACCTGGGGCGCTCATGGTCACTATTATGTAACACCTCACTGGAATATTTGACAGCAGGAGGAGGAACAGGAAAAAGACAAGAAAAATAGGAGATAAAAGGAGAGAAACAGAACTTTACATGGTCATGAAAACAAAATTGTCAACTAAGAAAATCAAAAGCAATCTGGAGTACATAATTATAATCAGTTACAAGATTTTCCAGTATTATTGAATACAAGATAAAAAAATTAAATTTATATACACTAGCAATGATCATTTAGAAAATGAGACTTTAAAAAGGATTTGACTCAGGGCACCTGGATGGCTCAGTCAGTTGAACATCTGACTCCTGATTTAGGCTCAGGTCATGATCCCAGGCATGTGGGATCCAGACCCACATCAGGCTCCACGTGCAGGTGTGCTGGGGATTCTCTCTCCCTCTGCCCCTCTCCTCTGCTCATGTGCACATTCTCTTTCTCTCTCTCTAAAATAATAACAAAAAGAGGATTTGGCTTAAAAGCAAATATAACTATAAGGTATCTAGAAATAAATCTACCAAAAGGTGCTAAGACCTTTTAGTATTCTTAAACTTTTGAAGGTCATAAAACAGATCTGAATAGATGGAAAATATATAAAATTTATGAATGGGCAAACTCATTATCATAGTAATATCAATTTCTCCACATTATCTATTAATTCACTTCTACTAATTGAATCATGATTCAACTATTTTTTCCAACTATTACTCTATAATGCTATGCTTCAGTTACATGGGAAAGACATCTAAGCAGTTCTGCTCCATTTCAGGAAAAGGTCCCCACAAATACCAATTATGTAGTAACAAATAATTAGAAATAGTGACATCTTTGGGTCAAGACTAACAAAATTCTAGTGGACATTTTTATGGAACGTAACAAAATGGTTCTAACATTCAAAGAGAAAAGTAAATGTTCTAAAATAATTTAAAAACTTGTTTTTGCAGAAAAAATATTAGGTGTCTCACTCTATAATATCAAACCATTGTAAAGCTATGATAATTAATATGGTATTTAACTGGCATAAATAGAGACAAATAGCCTGATGAAATTGAGAGAAATGTCTAGTAACAGATCTATACCTTCAGGAACTTGATATAAGACATAAATTTAGTTGGGGAAAAGTTGGCTGATTGCTAGAACAACTGAACGTCCATATGCCAAGAAGAAACAAACAAACAAAAAAGAACTTAAGCCCATATTTCACACCTCATGTAAAAGTTAATTAAAAAGGGATCATAGATCTAAATGTGAAAGAAAAAATAATAAATAAAAGTTCTATAAGAAAACATAATAGAAAATCTTTGAAACTGTTAGGTTAGCCAAAGAGTCTTGGATATAACACCAAAAGCATAAAGATTTTTGATAAAAAATCTTTATCAAAATAAAAACTAGGGGCGCCTTGGGTGGCTCAGTTGGTTAGGCATCCAACTTCGGCTCAGGTCACGATCTTGCGGTCCATGAGTTTGAGCCCCACGTCACGCTCTGTGCTGACAGCTCAGAGCCTGGAGCCTGCTCCAGATCCTGTCTCCCTCTCTCTACTCCTCCCCTGCTCTCACTCTGTCTCTCTCTCTCAAAAATAAACATTAAAAAAATTTTAATAAATAAAAACTATTGCTGTGCCAAAGACCCGGATAAGACAATGAGAAGATAAATCATAGGATGAGAAAAGAAAAGACCATTTCTACCCAGCTTGGGACTCCATAAGGGGAATTGTTTGCTCTGCACCTTCCTTCTGAGTTGGCCAAGACTTCATCAGCTGCCTCACAAGGGAGGCTATCTTTGCTCAGCTAGGTTTCCTTCCTTCTTTCCTTTCACAAGCTTCAGACCCATATCCTGGTCTATACATTCCCTGCCTACCACTGCTTCTTTTCTTTTATCTTCAGAGTCTGTTCTACCAGTGAAGCTCTTGTTCTCTTCATTCTGCCTCATCATCTGCTTTTCACATGATATAAACTAACACTGTACTAAATGCCAGAAGGCAATGGATCATCACCAAGAGGATGGAGTGAAACATTTGTGACCCCAAGAATTTTACACACAATACATCTTTCAAGTGTAAAAGTAACAGAAACACATTTTATAATGGACAAGATCTAGAAAAATATAATCCCAATATATATTTTATACTAGATTTTTATTAGTCTGTTCAATCTTTCACTATGCACTCATGCAATAATTAGAGAAATGTAATTCATCTTCAGAAAACACTACAACCACCCCACACCATCATTAACTACATCTTCCTGTCAGACCACATGGCTAATGGAGTAAGTGAATAAATAATGAAAGGCTGGCACATTTGGTATTATTTTTGTGTATGTTATTGAGAATAGTCATGAATATCATGAAAGATAAGATAGATAAATGAAGACCATGGATTAAAACAGAAAATAAAAGTTAAAAAGTAACAACGTGCAGAAATATACAAATATGCAAACAGATGAACTGAAGATGGGAGAAAATATTTTTAAACATGTGATATTGGCAAAATATATAAAGAAATATAATATTCAGTGGGTTAAGATTACAGAAATATAGGCACTTCTGTTTTATATACAAACAGTGAAAGGAAAAGTTTTACAAAATGTCTTTGAGGAAATTTGGCAATATGAAGTAAACTTAATAATGCACATGTTGTGTGACCTTGGAATTCCATTTCTAGTGCTTAATCCTAAGTAGTATTCTTATGAGATTCACCAAAATTTAGTTTTCAGAATGCTTATCATGGCATTGCTTATAATTGCAAAAAATATAGAAACTAAATACCTCTCTAAAATTAAGTCAGTGAAAGAACTATGATACGTATATAATGGGATATTCTGACAGATTTTTAAGTTTGTTTGTTTGTTTGTTTTACGTGTATTTATTATTGAGAGACAGAGAGAGACAGAGCACGAACAGAAGGGCAGAGAGAGAAGGAGACACAGAATCCGAAGCAGACTCCAAATTCTGAGCTGTCAGCACAGAGGCCAACGTGGGGCCTGAACCCACAAACCATGAGATCATGACCTGAGCCAAAGTCAGACACTCAACTGACTGAGCCACCCAGACACCCCTATTTATTTATTTTTGAGAGAGACAGAGACAATGTAAGTAGAGAAGGATCAGAGAGAGTGAGAGAGAGAATCCTAAGCAGGCTCCACACTGTCAGCACAGAGCCCAGCACGGGCTCAATCTCACAAACTGTGAGGTCATAACCTGAGCTGAAAACAGAGTCAGACACTTAACCAAGTGAGCCACCGAGGAGCCCCTTTTGACACTGAAAACAATATTGCAAAGTTGGTTTTATTGACAAATAAGTCATCTATAAAATATTGTTCATGAAAAAAATGTGTAATATATGTGAGAAATACTAATAAGTTCTGAATATTTATTATAAATAACCTTTCTAAACACAATATTCTGTTCAGAAGTTTAGGTAACATAGCATATGTCACCAATTAATTAGTGGTAAAGCAGGATTAGGACTCAGAGCTCATCAAAGCCATGCTGATCAAAGCCATGCAACTTTTAGCTCTACCAAGATAGGTAGTTTTTAAATAATTTTAATAAAAACATTAAAATATTAAAAATTAAATAGGTCAAAAGCATTTATGTAATGAAAGTAGCAGTACTGCCTAACATCTCTCCCACACTGCAGTTCTACATCCCCAAATCAACTTTAAATTCTTTCTGTTCATATCTCCTTGTACATGTTAGATTGTTAATTATGTAGTTTTTGTATTCTATTATTGTGTTCCTGGAAATGGCCACATATATTCCTAACTTATTAAAGTCTATATAAAAATTAGTACTGTCATAACTTACAAAGACCTTAAAATATTATAACTGCCTTTACATCCTAATTTTTATTCTTTAATCTTTGATATTATATATATCAAAGATTACACATATCATATATAATAAATATCATTGATTTTATAAACCACCATTTATATTTACCCATATATTAACTTTTCCTATTGTTCTTGTTCCAGAATACGTAGTTCTGTATGAAGAATTCTTCTTAGTGTTTTCTTTAATATGGTTCTGCTGCTTCCGAATGATATCAGCATTTTCTTTTTTTAATCTAAACCTTTATTTTCTCTCATTTTTGAACAATATTTTCAATGATTACAGAATTCCCAGACAGAAGGATTTTAATCCCTCCTTTTCCCCAATCCATTGAAGGTCTCATTCCATTCTCCTTTGACTTTATCATTTGTGCTCAAGGTCAGCTCTCATTGTTGAAGTGTAATGTGTCATTTTCATCTGGCTAATTTCAGGTTTTCTCTATGTATTTGTTTTTCACTACTATGATTTCATCAGCTTAAGTGTTTTGTTCTTTTTTTTTTTTAAATTTTACTTAGTGTTACAGAATTTCTTTATACTATGATTTAATTGTCTTTGAAAAGTTTTTGGAAAATTCCCAGCCATTATCTTTCAAATATTGTTTTAACAGTATTTTCTTTCCCTTCTACTTCTTTGACCCTATTTACATACATGTTAGGTTTAAAAAAAATAATCACAGGGTTCCTGGGTGGTTTGGTCAGGTAAACATTTGACTTCAGCTCAGCCACGTCAGGCTCTGTGCTGACAGCTCAGAGCTTGGAGCCTGCTTTGGATTCTGTCTCCCTCTCTTTCTTTCCCTCCCCAGCACTCTCTGTCTCTCTCTCAAAAATACACATTAAAATATTTTTTTAATTTTATGTGCTGAGTCTTATGCCCTATCCTTTGATTTCTCTGCTTTAGTCTGGACATTTTCTTCTGATATATGCAGGATTACTAACTCTATCACTAATTTTCTCCTTTGTGACTTCCATTCTGCTAAACACATCCATTTCTTTATTAATTTCAGTGATTTTTCCCAATATAGAATTTCCCCTTGATTTTTTAAAAAGTTTATTTTTTTATTTTGAGACAGAGATAGAGAGAGCACAATTGTGAGGCATGGGCAGAGAGAGAGAGGGAGAGACAGCATTCCCAAGCAAGCTCCATTCTCAGTGAGGAGTCAATTGCAGGGCTTGATCCTATGACCGTGAAATCATGACCTGAGCTGATATAAAGAGTCCAGATGCTTAATTGACTGAGCCACCCAGGCATCCCCTCCCTTGATTTTTAAAAATAATTTCTGCTTATCTGCCCAAATTCCCACCTCTCACTTCATTTCTTTTAATCACATTTGCTTTTAATTTTCAATTTTTTCCCCCAGGTCTACTTCAAAGATCTTCTTCTAGCATCATGATCATTCCATTCCAAGGCTAGTTCTTTTATTTTTTTCTTGGTTTATCCCCTGTTTTTCTGATGTACATCCTCAAATACCTTTCTGGAAAATAGGAATGAAAAGAAAAGTTTATTAATTCTTAGTGACTAAAAATAACTCTTGCTCTCACTCTTGATCAATAATTCAGTTGAACTTCAAAAAAAAGTTTAAAAGTGTTTTCCACATGAATGGTTTTATTTTTCTATATCCAGTGCTGCTAGCTATAAGTCTTATACCAGTTTGTTTCTTTGTTCTGTTTCATTTATAGAAGAATTAAGGATATGCGTGGGAGCCACCTGGAGTAGCTTTCCAAAAAAATATAATTAATTAGTGCCATGTTTTCCAGCCCTTAGTCTCTCTTCCTTTTATCCAGGAAGTCAGATTCCTGACAACACTAAGTTTTGTTGTACATATTATGAAATACGGCTCTCTTTGCTTTAGGGTAACTTTCAACACATCAACATGTTTCCAACTGCTTTCAGTCTTCCAGAAATATATTTACCTTTCTCCTTTTTTGCTTTTTTTGCTCCTTAACCCTATCTCATGGTTCATTTAATTGATTAGGGTGTACACTTTTTTATTTACTCATTTATTTTTTTAAATTTTTTAAAATTTATTTCTAGGACAGAGAGAGACAGCGTGAGCAGGGGAGGGTCAGAGAGAGAGGGAGACACAGACTCTGAAACAGGCTCCAGGCTCTGAGCTGGCAGTCAGCACAGGGCCCGACGCGGGGCTCGAACCCACGAACCGCGAGATCATGACCTAAGCGAAAGTCGGACGCTTAACTGACTAAGCCACCCAGGCGCCCCGAGGGCGTACACTTTTTTAAAGTGTTTCATTTCTATACAGTATCAGAGAAATGAAAAATGAATATGTTTTCTACACTTACTCTCGAGTCAGAACTCCATGTCACTTTTAAAATAAACCAAGGAGGAGGTAACTGAAGAACTATGTCATTACAGCCACTTATTTGTTTTAACAATCGTAACATCATCAAGACATAGCTGTACATTGCCTTCTGGATTTTTCACTCTGTTACTTATTTTTCTACTTTGTTTTTCATGTTTGGATATATAATGAATATAGGTTAAATAGAACAGTTGTAACCTGACACTTTCTTTGCCTACATTTTTCTCATCATTCAGACTAGGAGCTTGTATTTCCTAAAAAAGCTGGAAAAAAAGGCATTGGCCAAAAATTCACCAGCATAATCTTAATCTTGTGAATTCCTATAAATTCTTCAATAGAGATGAATTTCAATGCCTTTAATGATTGGCATCACAGAATTGAAAGGACTTCAAAACCCTCTGTCATCAATCATGCACGGTGGTTCTTTTCCCAGACACATGTTAAAGGATTTAACGGGTTCTTGTGATGTGTGCACCTTGAAGTTTCTGAGTTTGATTTAAGAGAGCTCACTAGGATATAATTAACTCAGAACTTAGAGCCTTGTGCATAATTTAGAGGCAATTACAGTTCAAGGAAATCATAAGCCAACTTTTCAAATTTAAACAAAAATAATCTGAAAAAAAGGAATTAATCACCAGCAATTACTGAGTTAAAATATCTAACTTATTACCTGAAATACTCCCATGTAATCATGCATTCAACTTTAACTGAGCCAGTAATTGTAATCATAATTAAGAATGTGCAGGCATTAAAAACTCAAAAGATCGTAAAACACATGAAGCTACTATTTAAACAATAACTGCTTCAACTTCCCACATACAAAGTTTGAAATGTAGTTCAAAGTCCTTTCCAAACCTGAAACTTGTGATAATTTGAAATGGTCCTTAGAATACAATTTAGTATAATTTGGAAAATAGGTTTGAAAAATTAATAGTAGGAATCCCATTTGTTCTCTTAAGTATTTGTAACATTTCTTCTGAGATCTTGTTTGGATATTAACTGTATTTTAAAGCAACCAATATGCTAACTACAAATTCTTTTCTGTCTCATTAAAGTAAAGGCTGGAGTTCACATGTTTTATTTATCATTATTTTTGAAACTACTAAAAATCACATCAGACTTTTCATGAAATTCAAACTAGCTTGTCCTCCCTGATTAGTCCAAGTAAATGGAAATGTACCTAACAGTAGTCTTAAAGTCATCTCTCACACAAATATTTCTAAAACTGTAAAATGACATTTCCTTTTGTACTCCAATAATAAAAAATTAAAGGTTCCATGATATTTTGTGAAGATTTACTCATCAAGAGGGAATATTTATGTCATTTTAAATAAAAGTCAGTTCTATAACTGCTTGTCAATTGAAGAAAGCAGCATCCTTGCTTACCTCCTAGTGCAAGGAAGCCTCTGGTTTTGGTATGTCCAAAGTGTGCCACCGAGTCTGCACATGGCTCCTTTCTTGTCTCAGTTATGTTATAAGACTCCCTAAATTGAATTTTGGCTGGTTGCCTTTTGATTATCATAATAGGTAAACATTAAAAACAACAACTAGAACAATAGCTAAGTTGTCCTTCTTATAAAAAAAAATAGTGCAAACTTAAAAGGCATTTTAAAAATATCAGTCATCTGTCATATTGTAGACATCAGTAGTTGGCTCCAGAATGAGAACAGTGGAATCTTGTGAAATCTCAACATAAAGAA
>NW_027527942.1:435073-663618 GCF_008692635.1 Crocuta crocuta
AAAAAAAAAACAAAAAACTAGTTAAAAAAAAAAAAAAAAAAAAAAAAAAAAAAAAAGGCAACAAATGACAACACAAAAATACCCTAACATAAATCAGTAGAACTACAGAGTTATCACCAAAGAGATTTAAGAAATGCCTAAGTCTAATAAAAGGAAGATTAAAGTGTTCCCTTAAGATGAGAATATAGCCATAGTAATTCAATCTAAGCAATGATCTGAAAAAGAAGAAAAATATAAACGCAAGCAAGTAGCTCGTATATTGTCTAACAAAAGATACACTTTTACTAAGAGGAAGACTGGGTGAGAACAATCCAAGGGGAGATGGCCTGTCTATAGGTCACGGTATCTAGAGGGAAAACGACTACATTACAGTTTCATAGCCTGATGGCACCATTTATAAATATTATCCAACTAGTCCATTTGCTCTGATTCCATGCCTAACAAATACATTTCCTATAATAATTTGTCTTTCATATATACTTTCCTAGAAAATAGGGGATGTGCTAACCAAAATATAAATTTTCTTGTACATTTTATAGTGAAATATCTCATTCTAAATCAATTATTTTTAAGTGTATTTATTTTTGTGAGAGAGGGAGGGGAAAAAAGAGAGAGAGAGAGAGAGAGAGAGACGGGGAGGGGAGAAAACGTGAGCATGGGAGGGGCAGAGAAAGAAGGAGAGAGAGAGAGAATCCGAAGCAAGCTCCATGCCACCAGAGCAGAGCCCGACTGGGGGCTTGAACTCACAAACTGTGATATCATGACCCCAACTGAAATCAAGAGTCAGAAACTCAATGAACTGAGCCACCAAGGCATCCCAGTAATCCTGCTTTTTTGCCATGTCTTTTGAGTCTTATGAAAAACCAGTATCACCAAATGAGCTTACTCAGATTACTGACAATGTTTGTGTCGCTTAGCCTGCAAGTACTAAGGATTTACACCTAGATCATCATCTTAAAGATCCAAATACAGAAATCAGTTGGATTTCTTGTCAACAGGTATTTACATTACCCTCTTAATTTTATAAGTATGAAATGGTATTCCATGAGATAATTGTGTTCACTTTTGCTTTTGTATTATTTATTCTGTGGTTACTCAACAAATATTTATTGGAAATTATACAATTATGCAATTATGTCAGGAATCATGCAGAGTACTGATATACCAAGCAGATTTTGGTATGATGTGATGGGATGTACATTCTGTAACTAGCACTTCTCATCTACTGTACACGTACATTGTGTCAGGCACTGCTCTAAAAACTCATATGACTGTCATTCCATTGATCTGCATAACCTCTAAATAGATATTTTTATTCCTACTCTTATTTTTGTTTTAGAGATGAGAAAACTGAGATGGCTAAAGGTTAACTAACTTCTCACAATCACACAACTGGGATGCAAAGTCAGAGACAGTGTTTATATAGCATTTGGATTCCTAGGGTAAGTAAGAGACAAGTTAATTGCACAAAAAATATGCAAATGTAAATGATAATCAGTCCCACAAAAGAAAATTTATAATGATATACGAGAATGGTGTGAAATCAGACCAGATATGTAGGCAGAGAACACATCATGAAGACTTTTTGTACCTTGTTAAACAGGAGCCACTTAAGGGTTGTAGCAAAAAAGAAATTGGCTCTTTTAAAAGATCACTTTGTTTACCCAAAGGATACAAAAGTACTGATTTGCAGGGCACATGCAGCCTTATGTGTATAGCAGCATCATTAACCATAGTCAAGTTATGGAAAGAGCCCAAATGTCCACTGACTGACTGATGAATGGATAAAGAAGAAGTGGTATATATACACAATGGAATGTTATTCAGCCATCAAAAAGAATGAAATCTTGCCACTTGCAATGACATGGATGGAGTGGAGAGTGTATTATGCTAAATGAAATAAGTCAGGGAAAGAAATACCATACGATTTCACTCATAGTGCAATTTAAGAAACAAAACAGATGAACATAGGGGAATGGTCAAAGGAAAAAAAACGGAGGCAAACCATAAGAGACTCTTAACTATAAAGGACAAATTGAAGGTTGATAGAGGGAGGTGGATGGGGGGATGGGTGAGGGGCATTAAGGAGGGTACTTGTTGGGATGAGCACTGAGTGTTAAATGTAAATGATGAATTACTAAAGTCTACTCGTGAAACCAATTATTACACTATATTTTAACTAAATAGAATTTAAGTAAGAACTTGGGAAAAATAAATAAAAGATCACTTTGGTTGCAACATGGAGAACAAAATTGAAAAGAGAATGGGTGGATGTGGAGGGACCATTCAGAAGAAATTTTAAGAATCTGCTATGGAGGCACTTGGGTGGCTAAGTCAGGTGAGTGTCCAACTCTTGATTTTAGTTCAGCTCATGATCACATCATGGTCATAAGATCATACCCCACATCGGGCTCTGCACTGACAATGCAGACTCTGCTTGGGATTCTCTCTCTTCCTCTCTGTCTGCCCCTCCTTCCCCACCTCTCTCTCAAAAATAAGTAAATAAACATTTAAAAAAAAAGATCCTTTGTGATAAAAAGCTGTAGTGGAGGTAGTGGAGATGGGAGAGGTTTAGGATGTACTATCAACAGAACTCATGGAGGGGTACAAGAGAGGGATATGTTAAGGGCAGCTTCTAAGAATCTGACTTGCCTCGCTGGATGGATGGTAAAGCCATCTCATGAGACAGAGACAGATAGGAAATAATCACATCTTCTGAATTATCCTTGCAAACCCTTCCTAATTCTGCATTCTCAAATGTGTCAAATCATACCTAATTGTTTCTTCATTTTTTAATGTCTATTTTCATTATGCCTTCTTTACACCCTCACTGTAGGTCTATGTTTTTACTTGAAGGAGGCAGGGAATGATCTCTCTCAGTCTAAAATACAGTTCCCATTTGTCCATCCTGAGCCCTGATAACTTCCCCATTGGATTTTTCTCATTAAGAAAAAATTTAGTTTTTAGAGTAGTTTTTGATGCACAGTAAAACTGAAAAGAAAGTACAGAGATGTCCCATATACCTTTTGCCCTCACCCGTACACAGCCCCTCCTGTGATCACCGTTCTCCACCGGAGTGCTGTATTTGTACAACTGATGAACCTACCTCAACAAACCATTATTACCCACGGCCCCCAGTTTGCACTAGGGTTAGCTCCTAGTATTGTACATTCTATGGGTTTGGACAAGTATGTGATGACAGGTATCCATTATTACAGTATCATACAGAGAATTTTCACCACCCTAAAAACTCTGCGTCCCACCTAGTCATCCCTCCCCTCACCCCTGGCAACCACTGATCTTTTTACTATCTCTATGGTTTTTGTCCTCTCCAGAATGCCCTAAACTTGGAACCATACAGTATGTAGCAATTTTAGGTTGGCTTCTTTCACTTAGTAATAGGCATTTAAGGTTCTTCCATTTCTCTTTATGGCTCGATAGCTCATTTCTTTTTAGTACTGAATAAGATTCCATTTTCTTGGTGTACCATCATTTTTTTAATTCATTCACCTGCTGTAGGACATCTTGGATCCTTCTAAGGTTTGGCAATTATGAATAAAGCTGCTATAAATATCCATGTGCAGGTTTTTATATGGACATAAATGATCAATTGTGGGTAAATACCAAGGAGCACAATTGCAGGATCATATTGCAAGAGTATATTTAGTTTTGTAAGAAACCAACAAACTGTCTTGCAAAGTGGTCATATTTTACCACTTACTAGACTTTTAACCTTGTCCATATATCCAATATTTTTGAGGACTTAATATTTTCCAAATACTATATACTTGAAGCCAGATGATTATTGAAGACTTTATTCAATAGCATCTCCTCCAAGACATCCAGTCTCTTAATCCTTTCTCCTTGGCAGCCCCTCAGATCTCCTTTCAATCTATGCTATAAGAATTACCTCATTTGATTTGAATTCTAACTGCTTCTTGGTATGCCTGTCCCCCTTGACCTCATCTTTAATTGTGTTGTACTATATCTCCATTTTCCTCGTGCCAAGCATAGTTTGTCTTGTACACAGTAGAAACTGTATTTGTTGGTAGAATGATATTGATTAGAGGTCCATGGTAAACACGATAATACCTGGGTAAGTATGCAAACTCCTAGCAAGAAAAAAGCAGCTGGCTGTGAGTTCAGATATACTAGAAATCATCACTAAGAAACTGTAATTATAAAAATTGTCTTGTAGAAGTTAAAGATGTGCATTTTTCTAAGTGCTGATGCCTCTTGTAATATGTGTCCTTTTTTAATGCTCCCAATATTTCTATATCACTGATTAAGTGGCTCAATTTTGCAGTGACTCAGGGAAGCATTCAACTAATGCAGAAAATCATGCTTCAATAGAGAGCGAAGAACTTAATCTTCATTTCAGACCCATGCCCTACATTTTCCAGCAGCAGTAATGACTGCCTTCATGGCAGCTGTTTTCTACTATTTCATCAGTTGATCTTGAGAAGTAGTACAATTCCTTGGAAATATAAGAACTAAAATACATTTCCTGAAAACTTTGAAAAATAAGGTGAAACATTAATCAAAACTAAAACAATCATCTGTAAGAGTTTTATCACGTGCCTGGCATTAGAGCTATTACTGGTCACTGAAAGGAAGGATCAATTGCATTAGTAATTCATTCGTCATTAGCCCTGAGGAATTCTCCCCAAGTGCTCTCACAGCTGATTGAAGTGCAGGGGAGGCGAACCAGAAGGAGGGCTGTGAAGGACACAGTTTCCAGGGTTTTACATTGTTTGACTGTATCCAGATTCTGTTGTGAATGAAGTTGTGGCACTTTGAAAAATCAGCCCATTAATGGACGTTAATCCTGAAACTAAACGGAAGGGGAGAAATGCAGTGGCACAAACAGAATCGAAAACATATTTACATAAACACCACTTGCTAATTTAATGACCTAGGGCAAATTCCCTATCCTCACTGTACCTTCATTAAGTCCTCTCTAAAGTGAGACCCATGATATTCCCACCTCAGAGTGTTGCTGTGGGGATTAATGTGTCAATACAGGAAAATTGCTTTGGACACATGGTGACTATCAGTAAGTGCAATGTTAGTTGTGGTGGTTGTTATTTCCCCGAGATGCCTTCGGCTTAATTTAGTTTAATTGTCTCCTACAAGTACCAGCCCAAGTGGGGTCTACAGTAGAGTGTGGAGGCCAGAATGGTTCCGCCACTCTTTAAACTCATCCTTCTAGGGGCGCCTGGGTGGCTCAGTCGTTTAAACATCCGACTTCAGCTCAGGTCATGATCTCACAGCTCGTGGGTTTGAGCCCTGTGTCGGGCTCTGTGCTGACAGCTCAGCTCAGAGCCTGGAGCCTGTTTCCGATTCTGTGTCTCCCTCTCTCTCTGTCCCTCCCTTGCTCACACTGTCTCTCTCTCTCAAAAATAAATAAAACATTAAGAAAAATTAAACTCATCCTCCTCAATGGCTCCTCAGTACGTTTGAGTCTTTTTGTCTGTAGCCTATCTTTCCAATTCATCTTCCCTTTCTCCTCTGTCGCCCCCAACCTCTCCCATCTTTTCTCTTCCTTCTATGAAGAATTCTCATCTGATTCCTTTGGGTTCCCATTTATCTAGACACAGCTGGGGGATGGGAGTGTGGAGCAGATGAACATCAATGAGAAGCCCTCCCTACTGTCCCATTGGGCCTTCCCTTCCTGTTCCTTAAAGGATCTCTGCCTCTTCCTCACCATGATTTCATTGTTCTAGCTTTAGTGGCTGCCAGGCCTCAACAAATTGTACAAAGGAAAGAATGATGTTAAGAGAGAAAAAGCCCTCCTTTGACAAATCACAAGTGATCTCGAAAAATCCAAATCAAATCCTGCCAACTCCTGTTTAAAGCCCACTTATACATACAGCTTCTCATATTTAGGATAGTATCCAAACTCCACACTATGGCCAGCCAGACCCTGCATAATCTGGCCTCTGCCTCCTGTTCCCACTCATCTCTCATCACTCTCTCCTCCTCTGCACGTCACTGGCCTTTCCTCAGTGTCTGCAAAGTGTAATCTCTGCTGCACTTCCATGCATCTGCCTGAAATTATCTTCCATTACCTCTTTGCCTAATTCCTTTGTCTGTGTCGGGTTTTATCTTGATTGTCACTTTTGCTGCAAGGCCTTTCCTTTCCTGAACTCTCCACCTAAATTAAGCTTTATGAATTTTCATAACACCTTGTATTCCTTCTGGAGCATTACTCATAATTTGTAAAGATATATTTTTAGTTTGATACAGTTCTAAATGACGACCTCCTTCACAGGCTCTGCATGGACCATAGCTGTCTTGCTGACTGCTCTATCCCTATAGATTCAATACATGTATCTATAAATTCAGAGTGTGGGGCACATTCAAATGCATAGACTTTAGAATTCTGCAGTTGTTACCAGTTGTGGACCTGGGGCTGTTTCTTCTGTGAGCCTTGGGTTCCTCATCAGTAAAATGTTCCTTAAAGTCTTTTTTTTTTTAATCTTTTAATGTTTTATTTATTTCTAGGAGAGAGAGAGAGACAGCGTGAGCAGGGGAGGGTCAGAGAGAGAGGGAGTCACAGACTGAAACAGGCTCCAGGCTCTGAGCTGGCAGTCAGCACAGAGGCCAACTCGGGGCTCGAACCCACGAACCGTGAGGTCATGACCTAAGCGAAAGTCGGACGCTCGACCGACTAAGCCACCCAGGTGCCCCCCTTAAAGTCTTATGGTGGAATCCTATGCTCACGTCACCGCACTGGGCAGGGGTTGAACACAAAACACTCGGGGACCATCAGCTGCCCTTCCTGCTGCCATCCTTGCTTCCCACAATCTATTTTCACAGCCAGTGTGTTAAGAGAGAGGTTGGGTCACACTGTTCCTCTGCTTGAAACTCTCCAATGTTTCTCCATCTCATTTCACATTTCTTGGAAACACACAGCACCACAGTCTTCCCTCCCTCCTTCTCTCCTCCTCTTCCCATTTCCCAACTTCGTTTCTTATTATCCCTCTTCTATCTCTCTCTCTGCCAGACACCCAGTCCCCTACATTACTCATTGAGCACACTTCTGTCTCAAGCCCTCTCCATTGGGAATGTTTTATTCAGGAAGCGAATCTCTCTCCATGGCTATCCTAATTGCAATCACCTCTTGCCCTCAGCACTCCCCATCCTCCTTAGACTGCTTTGCTTTTGTCATCTCACTTATTCAGCCTTCAAAACACCTAGAAATTTCTTACTCATTATGTTTATTTTCTGCCTTGCTCCACTAGAATGTAAATGCTCTGAGACAGACAGGGTTGCTTGTCATATACGCAAGTGCTGTAACCCTAACACTTAGAATAGGCTCTGCACTATGGTAGGTACTTAATCAATATTTTTAACTACTGAATGTAGCTATATTAAGATTATTGTTACAATTACGTGGAGATAAAATTTGTCGTTCCAAGGTACTCTTCTATGGGTTCTATCCCTATATCTATAATAGAAAAAGCTTAGTTATTTATTACCACCCAAACATTCAAAACAACTTGTCCCTCCAGAGGGCCAAAATTTACTTCGTATTGAGGGGCAACTGGGGCTTTTTGTCATTTGGTCATTCTTATTTGAAATATTTGGTTTTGCAGAATACTTTTCAGGGGATCCTCTCTTTCTAATTGGGTATTCTAGCTTTCCTCACCAATTTCTATATCTTATCAAATTTGCATTAAGCTACAGAGAAAGCATCGAGACCCTTTCTGTATTCTCTGTCCACAGTCTCCAACCTCAGGCTCCATTAGGTGATTACAGACCCTGTCTCCTTCACCTGTGTGTCTGGTGTACTATGCTGCACTAGATCTTGGTTTCCTCGGTTTGCCTTATATGAGGCTGCTGCTTCTTGGTCGCTCACACAAATTTAGCTACTTGGCCTGATTTTGGTTTTGAATGGCATCAATATTTATCTTTTACAATTGTATTTCGTAGAGCTTTTCCAAAGTGCTCTTAACACACCTTATTATAGTCTCTAATTTCCCTTTAGGGGTGTCTTGGCCTGAAACTGTGGGGGAGGAGCCAAGAAGGGGCTATAACTGCAATGATGTAGGGGTGGTGGGAAGATTATAATATACCTAGGAGTTAAGTTAGTTAAAACACCTCAAACACTTCCCTGGAAGGATTGTCACATGAGAGACAGAAGAAAAAGGCCCCTATACACAGCTATAAAGGGAATGAAAGCTGGTGATAAATGAAGAGTATTTATTTGTTTAATACTCCCAGGGCAGAAAGACCATGTGTTACTTTACTTTTGTATCCCAAGCACTTAGCATGGTGTCTAGTGCATAGCAAGCTTTGAACAAATGCTTCTTGTTGAATATGTTGATAAAGATACATGGCAGCAGCACTTATTATAAATCTGCAATGGATTAGTGACACGATATTGTTGCTTTAGATCAGAATTATCTTGTGACTAAGCAGTTAGCATCCTATGTATATGTATATATTTTATGTGTAACATATTTAGGGAAAATAGTTCCCGGCCTCGCCCCTTCGCCTGCCTCCAAACTATATCACATCCCTCCTCTGCTTGGAGCCCCACACTGCCTTCTCCGTGCCTGCAGGATAATGTGCAAATAGCTTGGTACATACCAGAAGGATCTCTGTAGCATACTGGGGAGCGCTGTGTGAATCAGTTACAGAAATAGGCTTTGAAATCCCTCAGAGCTGCTGCATTACCACTCTATCACTTACGAGCTGTGTGATCTTGGGAAAGTAATTTTTCTATGGCTCAGTTTCTTCAACACTGAATGAAGACATTAATAATGTTCTCCCAGAGCTCTTGGGAATATTAAATTATCTATGTGTTTATCATACAGAGAGTAAATGCTAAATAAATAGTGGCAGTTGTCATCGAAGCTGTTAAGATTAGTTGCAGTAACATAATCCATCTCCAATTTATCTTTTTAGGTTTGCCTTTCCACCTATGCTCTTGAGTCTCTCCCTTTCCCTGTCTGTGCTCTGTACACCTGTCACCTTGGATTTCTCATCATTTTCTGAATCACGGTCTAGTTCAGTGCTTCTGAACATGTCATTATTTTGGCCTGTATTTTCCCTTCCCACATTCTCTGGGTAGTAAATTCCAATTCATCGTGGAGACCTGCTTCAAATAGCCTCTCTTCTGAAGCTCTTACAGCTTGTCTCTCTCTTTAGAGCAGCATTCGGTTCATCCTTCCATCACAGTACAAGGACAACGTATGGTGTCATCAGGTATGCTTATTTAATCAAAGACTAAATTAAATAAACTCTGTAAGTGGTAAGAAATGTAATAATTCCAAAAATAAATACTGTCTAGCATTGCAATAATTTCTGTTGCAATTCAGGAGAATAACAACCTCTAAGAAAAATAACGAGCAGGCCTGAAATATTTTCATTATTGTTATCAGAGCTGCAAGTAAATTCTCCTCACTGTAGTTGTCTTTTAGGTGTCTGTCTATACAGTATCCTGGAATCTGCTTCATCAATAGGTACTCTTCAAATACTGTCTGTGTGACAGTGTTCTATATTCTGTTTAGATCATTAAAAAGTGCTATGCCTGCTCAAACCATGTGCTGTCATATCACACTGACAATGCTTTCCCCGTACGGCCCACGGACCATCAACAGCATCCTTTACAGGCACAGGATCTGGACAGTGGTAATGGGTCAGCAGATCTATTAATGACTCTTTTCATTTTGGTGGCACGATGTCATCATTTGGTATTGATGACACAGTTCAGGCTCAATAAGGTCTAGAAAATCAGTGCTCACAAGTTATTGATAACAGTTGTGTACAAACCCTCTGAATGCAAGCCATTAGTAGCAGGGGATGGAACAGACTCGGTGGTGGAGGGTGCTGTTGCTCTTGCCGCCTGTACCAATGGCTAGAGTTAGGGTTCAGGAGATCTGCAAAGGTGAGTGCTAACCAGGACTCTATCTATTATATGGTGGTTTGTAGTAGCTGATACCATTTCTTTTCCCATGGACATTTTGCCCATTTTCTTCCCTGTGACAGGAAGAGCCTGAGCCACCTAGCAGGCAGGAGAATGTCCTCGAGTGCTTCCACAATAGACAGTTTCCCCTTAAAGACCATCTTAATAAAGTGTTTTTCTTCTTTCCCCTTTTTCCCCCCTCCCTTCCTCTTTTCCCATCTCCCTTCCCTCTTCCTTTCTTCCCTTTTAACAAGAAAGAAGTATCTCAGGAATTAAAATTTGGATTATGTTGAAGATTACTAAAAGCCATTTTCTGATTTCTTATGAATCCGTGGGAGGGGAAGGAAATCCCAAGGGGGTTCCATGGAATGAATAATTCTTAATGGCTAAGGATTTAGAAATTATTTGAGATGTTTAAGGACTATGGACCAGCAGCTGATTGTGACCTCAAAGACAGGCATGGGTTTTCTGGATTGTTGGATTTACGCAGTGTAATCAAATGACTCGGAGAGTTACTTGTTCCACAATCCACTGCAGCGGGAGGTTTTCCTGGCCAGCAGTGCCACTGCCTCAGAATGGCTCACAGCACACAATATCTGTTCTTCCTAATATCTGTTCTTCCTAACGCATTTGCTTAAAGTAATAGATTCCGAAATACTTGTGCTAAAGAACTATATCAGACACTTACCATGTATGAACTTTTAAAATATTCAGATAGCCCCATTGAAGAGAAATTGTGGTGGAATCACCTAGAACCTGGCCAAGGTCACACAGCTATTAAATGATGGGACTGAGTGGAGAACCTAGGAATACTGCCATCTAAACTCCTATGTCTCTTCCTGGATTCTTGACTCTTGTAGTGAAGGAAATTTTACCCTATTCTAAAAGGAATTATTTCATTTTGTTTAAAGAAATCTATTATAGGGTGGTTTGCAGTAGCTGATACCCATTTCTTTACCCATGGACATTTTTCTGACATTGACTTCAAGGAAATAGAGATTAAGGATAGAATATAAATCAACTAGTTCTACTTCGACAAATAGAATTTTTAAGTTCTATACTCCCTTTTTTATGGCTTTTGTTTATGAGAAGGCAATGGCTCATTTATTCACAGGTTAGTTTTTGTGTTTTCCATTGTGCAATGAGGTGGAATTCTAGGAACTTATCCTAAATAAGTTTCCAAGCAAAGAGCCTTTTGTAGTCCAGAATTAACAAATATTTGTGGATGATAATAGTGATAACATTTTAGTGAGATGGTACCAGGAATGACATTTATTGAATACATTATTTTAAAATGTCTTGCTATCTATTCTTCTAATTTTATAATTATTTTAAGAGCAAAGTATTACTCTTTTTTTACATATAAGAAAAACTAACTCATCAGTAAAATAACTTGTCCAAAATCATTCAGCTAACAATGGCAGAATTAGAAATTGAACTCTATTTGTCTAACTCCACAAGTTCTCATTCTGTAATATTAAATGGCCTGTCCGAATAAGAGGGCAGAGTAGTCAGTCAGCAGGGTCTTCAGTTAAAGTTAACAGAAACAGACCTACAATGTCTCAACCGGTTGTGACTTGTTTCCAGAGACCAAGTCCAGGGTTGAGCAGGCCAGTGCTAGCATGGTTGCTCAAAGAAGTCACTGGGGAATGAGGTTTCAAATAACTTTTGATCCACTCATTTGGCATGTGGCCTCAGTTCCCACGATTGCAGCTGTGACTGTCCCCTACTGGTCATCAATCCCTCACTGTGGACAAGAAGAAGGGGTGAAAGGTGAAGGCAAAAGGCTCATGCTAGCCGAATCTATCCTGTGTTATCAAGAAAATAATAGCTGTCCCACCAGTGACCTGGTGATTTCCACTTACTCGCTACAACAGTGCTTTATGGTCAGGGCATCTGGAGGGTTGATGCAGACGCTAACTGTGTACACTGATGCCATGAATGAAATTGGAGTTGTATTAAAAAGGAAGGACAGATTTGGGGTTGGCTGGCAGCAGTTTCTGGCACAAAAACTGATAGCTGGGAAAATGAGAACTAGAGCTCAGTGAAAGATTAATGGAGAAATCTAGGAAGCCTAGAAAGAGATGATACATTATTTCTCATAGAGAAATATATTGGACAACTAGATAAAAAGGATCAGAAGGGAGCCATTTACTCAACCACTTAAGTATATTTTCTGTTAACCTCCCTATTGGTCTAATTATTTGGGCACCACAGAGCAATATCCTACTGGTAGCTAGATGTTTCCATTTATACTGCAAGAAAACACCCACTTAGTTAGGACGGTCAAATACAGCATAAAGACTCAGGTAGAGAAATAGTTTCCTGGTCTTTAGGGTGATTTCAGAAGAAATCTATGGCCCTATCCATAGCCAAGTCATCAGTAAATCAACAAAAGTCTGTAGACCCCAGACTTTTTAAGATAGAAATCACTGTCACAGTGCTTTGGGAATCAAACATATGTGCCTCTAATCTTGACCAAAAAAATAAAAGGGAAGGAAGGAAAGAAGGAAGGGAGGGAAGGAAGGAGGGAGGGAGGAAAGGAAGAAAAACAAAATAAAATTTTCAGATGACAGAGTATATTTAATCAACTCATGTGAAACTGGGACTGGTTCCGTTGATAATCTGCTGAGCTGTCAAACTTGAAGCATGTCGAACTTTGCCTATTGATGAAAAGGAGTCCCTTTCTTTTCCTCTCTAGCACAGAAATTCATTATAATTATTCTTTCTCTGTAAGATGCCTGGGTATATGAACATCTATACACATAAGGAATGGTAGAAAGAGGAGTTGATGAGAGGAAATTAAAATCTCTTTCCACCTCAGGATCAATCTTAACAACATAGAAAGAGCAGGTGTTACAGCACATGTGCTAAAATTGGAAGATTTACACAGTCCTGTGCATGGAGAATTTGCAAATTCACAAAATTCTCCATGTTTTCCCAAGACTCACTTGTGAAATTTTTTCTGGTCCTATGTTCCCATAGCAATTGGTGCATCCTTACCTTAACATGTGTCTCACTGTGTTTAATTATTTGTGTACATATTTGTCTTCTTCACAAGGCTATGAATTTCCTAAAGAGCACTATATAGGAAATTGAACTTGAAAACAATATACCAGGGATATTCTGAATTCTCTATCTCTAGGATCTTTAAAAATAGCTTGTTGGACATAGACATGTGTAGAGCCAAGAGGTTAAACCAGGTGACCCTTTCAAGACTTCCAGATCTAAAAGTCTTTTTAAAAGAAATTCCTTTAAAAATAAAATCAGAAAGCATCTATTTGGTTATCCAGAATAAAAAAGTAATCTCATTTTCTCTCTGCTACTTAATTGGCTCTTTTGCCTAAAGCACATTTAGATTTTGAATCTCAATAAAGCTACGATGGTAATCATAAAAGATTTAAGAGTATTCATATCTCATTTCATTACTGTAAAACTACTGCCTAAACCCTACCTATTCCTAAAGGCTGAAAACAGCTACTACAGGAGCAATATCTGCTCTACTAATCATCACTAATAGCTCTGAACAGGATTGAGAGTATTGAAACACCATCAACTGTCATGTAGCTGGGTACACAGAGTACTATTAGAAGGAATGTGTTAAATCATACATTTCGGGGACATTTTCTTAAAAAGATTATCGCCAAGTCCTGCCCTTACAAAAGAATAGAAAAAGAGCTCAAAATCCTTCTGAGGGTGGTGAATACAGGGTCTCTGAAATGATGCCCCCAAGAACTCAGAAATGAGTGAACAGAACAGGATCTGACTGTTAAGCTGAGAGATCAAAGCGAAGCAGAAACATGCAAAGTCACCTCAAAGGGACAGAAGGACTTCCAGGCCTGCATAGTTTGACTAAGGCCAGATTAACTGTATGAATATTTCTAAAGAGAGAATATTTTACTCACAGAGAGTTTGTCAGCTGCAGAAGCACAGAAAACACTAGAACCTGGAGGTAACAATGCCATTGCTTTTTAGCCAGGAAATCCTTAGCTTCCCTCGTAGATTTAGTAGGATGAGAAAATGTACTTAATCATCCTCCTGTGGGTTAATCACTAAGTTGTAGCTTAGTGATTCATCACTTATGTACAACACCCAGTGCACATCCCAGCAAGTGCCCTCCTCAATGCCCATCGCCCATTTTTCCCACCCCCACATCCCCCACTCCCATCAACCCTCAGTTTGTTCTCTGTATTTAAGAGTCTTTTATGGTTTGCCTCCCTCTCTGCTTGTGGCTCTTTTCTTTCCTTCCCTTCTCCCATGGTCTTCTATTAAGTTTCTCAAATTCCACATATGACTGAAAACATGATATCTGTCTTTCTCTCACTGACTTATTTCACTTAGCATAATATCCTCCAGTTCCATGCAAGTTGTTGATAGGGGAAGATTTTATTCTTTTTCATTGCCAAGTAGTATTCCACAGCCTCTTTATCCAATCATCAGTTCATGGACATTTGGGCTCTTTCCATAATTTGGCTATTGTTGAAAGTGCTGCTATAAACATTGGGGTGCATGTGCCCCTATGAATTAGCACTGCTGTATCCTTTGGATTAATTCTTAGTATTGCTGGGTCATAGGGTAATTCTATTTTTAATTTTTTGAGGAACCTCCACACTGTTTTCCAGAGCAGCTGCACCAGTTTGCATTCCCATCAACAGGGCAAGAGGGCTCCCATTTCTCCACATCCGTACCAACATCTATTGTGTCCTGAGTTGTTGATTTTGGCCTTCTGACCGGTATGAGGTGGCATCTCAGTGTGGTTTTGATTTGTTTTTCCCTGATGATGAGTGATGTTGAGCATCTTTTCAAGTGTCTGTTAGCCATCTGGATGTCTTCTTTGGTCTATTCATGTCTTCTGTCAGTTTCTTCACTGGACTATTTGCTTTTTGGGTGTTGAGTTTTGTAAGTTCTTTATAGATATTGGATACTAACCCTTTATTTGATATGTCATTTGCAAATATCTTCTCCCATTCTGTCAGTTGCCTTTCAGTTCTGTCGTTTCCTTTGCTGTGCAGAAGCTTTTTGTCTGGATGAGGTCCCAATAGTTCACTTTTGCATTTATTTCCCTTGCCTCAGAGTCGTGTCAAGTAAGAAGTTGCTGTGACCAAGGTCAAAGAGGTTGTTACCTATTTTACCTATTTTCTCCTCTAAGATTTTGATGATTTAGGTCACATTTAGGTCTTTCATTCATTTTGAGTTTATTTTTGTGTATGATGTAAGAAAGTGGTCAAGTTTCATTCTTCTGCATGTAAACCAGAGCTGGAGGCATCACAATCTTGGACTTTGCCTGTACTACAAAGCTGTAGTCATCAAAACAATATGGTACTGGCACAAAAACAGACACACAGACCAATGGAACAGAATAGAGAACCCAGAACCAGACCCACAAAATGTATGGCCAACTAATCTTTGACATAGCAGGAAAGAATATCCAGTGGATAAAAGACAGTCTCTTTAGCAAATGCAGTTAATTGAGATGTAAATAAGATAACATTGGTCATGACTGATAATTCTGTTTTTTTAAGCTTATTTATTTTGGGAGAGAGAGAGAGAAAGAGGGAGGGAGGGAGAGAGCGCACAACCTGGAGAGGAGCAGACAGAGAAAGAGAGAATCCCAAGCAGGATCTATACTGTCAGAGTGGAACTCACTGTTGGGCTCAAACCCATGAACCACGAGATCATGACCTCAGCAGAAATCAAGAGTTGAACCTTTAACCAACCAAGCCATCCAAGTGCCCCAAAAGTTTATTTATTTATTCGGAAAAAGAGAGAGATCACAAGGAATGGAGGGGCAGAGAGAGGGGTTAAAGAGAGAATACCAAGCAGGCTTGGAGCTGTGAGCACACTCAGTCTCTCGAATTGTGAGACCATGGCCTGAGCCAAAATCAAGAGTTGGATGCTTAACAAACCGAGCCACCCAGGTACCCTTGACTGATAGTTCTTTAAGCTGGATGGGATAATAGATACATATTGTGAAATACTAGAAATATATATTTATGGCACAGAGTTCCTAAGCCCTTTGTAACTTCCTGGGTGATAAGAATACGTCAGGATGGGGACTAATCACCAAAAAGACCACGCCATGGATAGAAGCTTAGAACTTTTAACCTTACTCCACCCCGCTATCCTCCAGGAAAGGAAGACTGGAAATTGAGTTAATAACTGATCATACCTACATGATGTAGCCTCCATAAAATCCCAAGTATGGGGTTTGGAAAGCTACTGGATTGCTGAACTCCTGAAGGCTCCGGGAGGGTGATGAACTTGGAGAGGGCCTAGAGGCTCCACCCTACATCCCCCACACTGTGTCCTACATGTCTCTTCCATACGGCCATTCACTTATATCCACTGTCGTATTCTTTTATAAAACACTGGTAAACATATATAAGTGGTTCCCTGAGTTCTTGAGACATTCTTGCCAATTATTAAACCCAATGAAGGATTCATGGAAATATAGGCAACAACATGGGACTAGTGACTGGTGTCTGAAGTGTGGACTATTCTGTGGGGCTGAGCCTTCAACTTGCAGGATCTGATGCTACTTCAAGGTAAATGGTGTCAGAACTGAATGAAATTGCTAGACATTCAGCTGGTGTTGTAGGATTTTTCAGCATGGGGGAAAGAAACTATTCAGTGACCAGAGTGAAGTGTCCTAAATTTTGAGAGTAAAGGAAAAGAATAGAAAGCTTTTTCTATATACGTATTCACTTTATTTGTATGTTTGAAATTATCTACATTAAAAAATTAAAACATTGCTACCCTCACATAAGCATATATTTCAAATGATCTGTATCTTCTATAAATATGTTATGGTTGTGTGGCTTTTTTAGAGGATTTTTACTTAAAATTTCTATGCTAGTTGTAAGTCCGAAGTAGAATGAAAGAGCCCATTCCTTTTATCTTAATCTTACAGCTTTGGAAAATAAAAATGTGTTTTGCTATTTATTGTTTGTATTAAGTTCATTACACTTTCAAGTTTTTCCTGTCATGGCTACAGACTTCATAATTTATTTGATGCATTTCCTTTTCCATAGGTGTTAGTATTTTGAACTTAAAAGTCACTCAGTAATTATTATTGTCTAATCCATTGCTAAAGTTCTAAGTCAAGAGTTACAGAATTCCTTGAATGTGGTGAGAGTTTGCTGGTAGCAAATCATGATGAAATGAATATAATTCAATTCAAATTTTCAGGAAGCACCTACGAGAAGCAAATTCCTATCTTGGCAAATTTAATACCAAAACAAATAACTACAGTGCCTGCTCTGAAGGGTCCCATCAGATAATGAATAATATGGACACAGTGAAGCAAATGTCAAGAAAGGGAAACACAATTATCGTTCAGAAATAAAGGTAAGGAGGAGGGACAGACAAAGAGGGAGAAGATTTCCAAAGGTTTAATCTGAGAAGTCACCAGTTGCAGTGGCCACGGGCCCTGAAGCCTCACTGCTCATGGCCTTGAAATCAGAGCAGTACTTTCACATTGAGACAAAGGCCCACAGGCCAGGAGAGGTAGAGAATGATTTCGGAGGAATGACTCTGTTCCTATGGTTCTATAATAAACCATGAAGCATTACTCTAACTCGCGTCTACTTTATTTATTTTATTTATTTAAAAAAATACAAAAAAAAAGCAAGAATAATCTATCTCTTCTTTTGTCATTTATTGCAGTAATATTTTCATTTTCATGGCAATGTAATACTATTTTAGCTTAATGACAGGTTTTTTTCCTTCCAAGTCTCACAAATACTTGAGTCCAGGGTGACATTTGGTCTTTTGACATTTTGTACTCAGCCACCCAGAAAAAGACACTTTGTACCATGAAATGCTGCCTTTTGAAGCACCCACTAGGGAACAGAGGCAGAAATCCTACATTAATGTGAAGAATGGACCATCAGATAAATCCTAATTTTAATTTTTGAAGTAACATTTTTTTACAATTTAAATATATATTTTGTGTTTTATTTTTATTTCTCCATGGTATTATAAAATCTTTTAGAATGTACTGTAACTCACTTAATCGCTAGTATATTCTAAGCGGCCCTTCTGGGAATGCTTAACAGAAACAGCATGAAGTGGGTGCTAAGAACACTGCAGCTTGCTTTATAATTTATAGTGTAGGTGTAAATCCTTTCTTTTAAGAACAGCACAAAATTGCCATTTAATTCACTTCAGGAACATTTAAATTAGGTACACTTATATTTTAAAATAACATTTTGTATTTTGCGCAAGTTATACTCCAGTGAACTGTTCACCCAAAGAACTGCACGTGTATAATGCGCCATCAGCATGATACCACATAATGACGACTGTATAATAAATAAGAACAATGCTGTTAATTAAGATCTTGATTGAGCCCAGAATTACATCTAGTGAAATATCTCATGGTGTTTCCAGGCCATCTGGTTCACACTGTCAGTATTCACCTCCTAAGCTTTCCTTCCAAAAATGGGTCCATGCTAGCAAAGGCTGGGGAAGTCAGAGAGTAGAGATGCTTCTGACACATCTGCTATTGTGCCATTATTTTCCAATCTTAGAGAGATGCTAACAGAATACATGTTTGTACAGAGCATACAGAAGTCATAAAGGATGATGAAGAGAAAGGTAACAGTTGGGGGAAGTAGAAAAGTGTAGCAAGGGTGATGAGTAAGTGACAAACACCTGGGAGTCTAGCAAGCTAGGAAATACACAGGTTGGAGTTTGTGGTAAAAGCCAGAAGCAGGGACGGGCACCTGGGTGGCTCAGTCGGTTAAGACTTTGGCTTAGGTCATGATCTCATGGTTCGTGGGTTCGAGCCCTGCACTGGGCTCTGTGCTGACAGCTCAGAGCCTGAAGCCTGCTCTGGATTCTGTGTCTCCCTCTCCCTCTGCCCCTGTCCCACTCACAGTCCCTCTGTCTCTCAAAAAATGAATAAAAATGTTAAAAAAAAGTTTTTAAAAGGCCAGAAGCAGGGAAATGTATAGGCAGGTGTATTTAGAAGTGAGTGGTGTGGCCTCAGAGACAGGAAAAATAGTTTTAAGAACATTTCCTCAGTGGTGTTTTTTTTCTATGAAGGAAGAATAGTGGAGTAAATCAAATATTTAATAGTCAAGAAATGAACTGTGACTCCTATCAATTTATGTAATGATCAAGAAAGTTTGCAAATAAAATTGAAAAAAAAGTATTGAACTAAGTATAAAACACAGACACCCATACATAAAAAGTAGAAAATTTTATTTATTTTTCCATTCAAATATTTATTGTGACTCTACCACTTGTCAGGCATTGGGCTAAATATTAAGTTTACAGCAGAGACTAACACAAAGCCCCCACCTTTTGGGACCTGATATTCTAATGAAGCAGAGAAAACACTATATAGATACACAAATAAATATACTTAGATAGCGATACTTTAATGAAGACAGAAAACAATTTAGTGTGATAAGGAGTCAATATGAATGTGGATTGGGGCAAACACATTTGAGATGGAATGATTAAGAAAGTTCCATTGAGAAGAAGGTAGCATCTGAACTGAGAATGGAATTACTGGAAGGAGCCAGCCAAGGCAGAGTTTAAGAGGAACGATCTATCGCTTAGACAGTGAGACTAAAGGGCCATACATTTCTAAGGGATTTAAGAAGGGGAAAGGGTCTGAAGTCTCACAGCCAAGGTAAAGGGTAAGAAATGTCCAGTGGTGTGGACAACGACCAGATCTTGTATGTCCTCCTAGGCCATGGTGGGTGTAGCTAAGAGATACTACTGGAGGATTTTAAACAAGGGACACATAACCTGATTTACATTTTAAAAGGATCAAGCTGCTTTAGGAAGACTAGAAAGGGATGAAGCATGAAAGCAGAAAGAACACTCATGAGACTTTTGCATCACCTGAAATGTGTCTTACACTAAGGCAGTAGCAGTAAATATGGTGAAAGTGATTGGCTCATTTTCTGATTTGAAGGCCCATCTACGAAAACTTGCTGATAAATTGGATGTCCCTGTTGTCCTAAGAAACCAAGTGAATGGTAGAAATTAATTTGGGGTTGAAATCAAGTACTAGTTTGCATAGGTATATATGTGGAATAGGAAAAGCCATCAAAGTTGAAGATAAACAATTGGAACTCAACAACCTCTAAATCATATTTAAAGACACAGAACGAGATGAGATCATCTAAGGAAATCAAGGTCTTGACTGAGTCCAGAAATACATCTAGTGAAATATCTCTTAGTGTCTCAAGATGAAGAACAAGATAGTTGAAGAACAGAACCAGGAACTAAACTGTGGCCTAAGCCAATATTTTGAAGTCATGAGGAAGAGGAGAAACCAAGCACAAGAAGTAATGGTGAGATAGAAGGAAAAGCAAGAAGATGTGACCAGCTCTGTCACATGCCACTAAGAGGTTGAACATGATGAAGAAAAAAATGGTTAGAGGTCTGGTAGCATGGAGGTCATTGTGGCTGATCTTTATAAAAACTGTGTGAGAGCAGTTCGGGAGAAATGCGCCTGGTAATGTGGGCTGAAAAGACATGGAAATATGGAAGTGGAAAAAGAAGGCATAGACGATTGTTTCCGGGACAATAGCTATAAAAGCAGAGGAAAAAAAAATAGGTTAGTAATGGAAGGCGGAAGACACCATGTCAAGGGACTGTTTTTTTTATTTCTTTGTTTTATTGTTTTTTTTAAGATGGCTAATATTAAGGCATGTGCAGATGCCAAAGAGAGAAACCCAACAGCGAGGAAAAAAATTAATGCTGCAGGAGAGAGGGAAATAATTGCAGAAGCAAAGACCTTGAGGTACTGAGAAAGGATGACCCTAATTTTCTCAATGATGCACTAAGTATTTGTTTACTGTAAGTCTTAGCTAAGCCATTGAATAAAGTGAATCTAATTTAATTGTTCTGGGCTGGGTCCTGGGCATCAATTTTTTTTTTTTTTTTAAAGTTCCCCAGTTGCTTCTAAAGTGCAGCCAGGGTTGAGAAGCAGTAATCTAAACAACAGCATTTTGTGTTTATCATTTTTTGGCTTTTCTTTATAGTTTTATGGCATATATATGTGTCCCCAGCAATTTACTGTTTAGTCGTCCATGAACTTTATATAAATGAAATCACACTGTATGTATACTGTGTATCTTGCTTTCTTTTGTTTTACATTATATTTACGGGATTCGTACATGGTAATGTGTGTGGCTCTAGCTCATTCATTTTCACTACTCTACAGTGTCCCAGCATATGAAAATGTGTATTTTCCCATTCCCTTGTTTAATGGATACGTGAAATACTTTTTTTCAGTTTTTGACTGTTGCAATCCACACTGCTATGAACGCTCCTGAATATGTAGCTGATTCACTATTACAATTGTTTCCCAGTGTAGGAATATAAACTGATATAACTAATTTGAAAAATCACTTGATATTACATATTTATATTTCAAAAATGGTAATTATATTTTATGTTCAGTTCTATTGTTGGTTATCACATATTATTTTTTGAAATTGCTTTCAAAAGCAGTCTGCATTTCACTTTCTTCTTCATTATTTCTTTTCTTACTTTTTTTAAACTTAAATTCCCCACTATCTAATAGCAGTTCGAAATTTACCTACAGTTTTCTTGATTTCACTTACTTTACATTTAACTTTTTAATATGCCTGAACATTATTATTAAATAAAATTAAAGGACAGATTGTAAATTGACACAAAAACAACTGCAACAAAGTTGACATTCAAAGAACCAATGGGAAGAAATCTCCATTAAGACAGTGACTTGAGATTGAACAGATAATTTACAAGAGAGACATAATTGCTAATAAATTTGTAGGCGATATTCAACTTCAGTAATTAAAAAAATAAAAGGTAGAACTATTACATAATATTGTTCACACTTGTCAACTTGTTAAAATAATAATATATAAGTCACTCTTAAACATTGGTGATAGAAGTATTTATTAGCACCAAATTCTTGAAAAACAATTGGATAACATGTATCAAGAACTATCTAAAATAGCCCAAAAAGCCATAATTATATCCCTAGGATTCAATTATACAGAAAAAGTTCAAAATGATGAGAATACGTATTTAAGAAGGCCCACTGAAGTATTATACATAATAGAAAAGTTTTTTAAAAGTTTGAAGTAATGTAAATGGCTCCAATTTGGGCAATTATTAAATTGCTTACATATATAATGGAATATTATTAGGTCATTGAAAACATGTTTTCAGGTATGTGGGTGGCTCAGTCAGTTAAGCGTCCAACTCTTGATATTGACTCAGGTCATGATCTTGTGGTTGTGAGATCAAGCCCCACATTGGGCTCTGTGCTGAGTGTGGATCCTGCTTGGGATTTTCTCTCACCTTCTCCCTCTGCCCCTCCCCTGTGTGTGTGTGTGTGTGTGTGTGTGTGTGTGTGTGTGTGTATGTCTGTACACTCTCTCTAAATAAATAAATAAATAAACCTTGAAAATATTTTCAAAGGGCGATGACATAGGAAAATGTTCATAACTAAAAAAAAAAAAAGACAAATATGTATAATCCATGATCTCTACTTTGTGAAAATTTTCCATCTGTTTTTCAACGCCTGTCTGTCTGTCCTTCCCTCCCTGTCTCTGTCTCTGTCTCTCTTTAAAATATATGCCAAGGGGACCCTGGGTGGCTCAGTCAGTTGAGCATCCAGCTCTTGATTTCAGCTCAGGTCATGATTTCATGGTTCATGAGATTGAGCCCCATCTTGGGCTCTATGCTGAGAGCACCAGAGACTGCGTGGGATTCTCTCTCCCTCTCCCTCTGCCCTTCTCCTGCTTGTGCATGCTCTCTCTCTCTCAAAATAAATAAATAAACATTTTTAAAAAATAAAATATATACCACAACATTAAGAATGGATGGAAGGAATGGAAAATAAATTTAATTTTTTATAGTTTGTTCTTATATATCTTTAACATACTATTGAGATGGCTTCTCTGTATGCTTGATTTAATTGAAAGAGTGTTCACCCTTCTAAAATATAACAGGCTAAGTGTGAGAGTGGAACCACCCTGATATTTATTCAGTATTAGCTGATAAACACACATCTCTTTTTGGGCATTCAGATTTGTCAAATCAACCTTTGTCCCTCACTACCTATTTTGAGTGTGCATGCCTGTGTGTGTGTGTGTGTGTGTGTGTGTATGTGTGTGTGTATTTATATTTTAAACCCTGCATCCACCTCTCCAATAACCACTGCAACAGCCATGATGATCGGGTCTACGGGAACAGATTGACCTGCCTCAGACGTTGCCAGCTAAGTAAAGAGAAAGAAGAATGAGAGAAAAGCAATACAGGAGCACCCACACTGAGTGAAAGCTCTGAGTGGTTTGGGCTGTATAAATGAATGAAGCTCAGGGAGGGTGCTGGGCAAATAGAGGGCCCCAGAAAACCTCTTCTGATTAGTGTTGATTTTGACCAGAGGTTCTCTTTGCGATCTCCTCCTCTCTAAAACGGATGTTAGGACTTCCCTTGCAGGGATGTTGTGGAATTAAATGAGAGTGACTTAAGCAGACTACCTAGATATAGTACATAATAAATGAGTGCTGCTCTCATTACTTACATCAAATCCTCATGCAGAGAATTCAAGGTGTGTCTGCTGATTGAGACAGTTTAGACCTTTTAGCTAATACATTATGAATGATGAGGTGAAGTCACAGTGTTGATTTCCCAAACAAGATATATTGATCCTCTCTTGTAACAACATCCTTTTCTGCAATAACTTTGTTTTTTATGCCACATTATTGACACACAGATTTTGTGAGATGAATATTGATGCTGCGGATCCTCTCCATTCTTTAAAGCATAACTGACCATTTTATTTTAATCTGATGCTTTCAAGATGTCAGTTAAGTGTTGGAAAGGTGCTAGCATTTTTATTTGGAGACTGGGAAAATTAACCTGTTCTGAGCAATTTGCTTGAGGTTTATGGAGAAGTATGTGGTTGGAAGTGCAAGTTCTATTCCACTCTTTGCATGTAGAAGAAAATGTCGGCTCCTGAGATGGAATTGGCAAAAGACTTGGGCTGGTTCTGGGCCATAGAGGAGGAGATGCTTCTTTGGCCAAGAGAAGCCATTATTAAGGAGCAAATGTGGTTTGGATTTTGATAGAGACCCAAAGAAGCAGGCAGAACTTGAGGGGCAGGGCAAAGATTGATTACAGAGATATCTATAGAATACCTTCATCCTAACAGAAGCATAGGCAAGAGTTAGGAGTGAAGAATACGCATCTCTACTCTGAGCTGGCAGGGATGACTAAAAGGAGGCAGGCATGGGGAAAAGGCACATACCCTGGAACTCTGTCGAGTGTCCAGTGATGGCACAGCCTCTGTTGATGGTGTGGAGACCACACGTCTACAGACCCTCTTATATGATCCTTTTGGACAATGTCCTTTGCACAGCTTTCTCTGAGGAAAAGAACCCAGTAGGCAAAGTGTGCCCTCAGTAACCTGAGCCTTCTTGTCTGTGCCTTTTTGCCCCTACTCTGAGATGTTTCTATCTTGCCTTCTTTCAGGATCACACTACCAATGCCACCCATGTAAAACTTGGACTCAGAGAAGAGATAGTCCTGTCCACCCAGATATCCATTTTTATCTCCTTCCTGGTAGGGATGTCAAAGCTTTCACCACCCAGTTAGACAGATCAGTAAATAATTTGGGAAAACAGCAGTTCAACACCTGGTAGGATGCTTTTTAAAGCTCAGTCCCAGATTTAAAGGTTTTTATAAAAATGCATCATCTCCAAAGTATGTCTGTCCTCATCCTGTTGGTGGTCAGTAGGAGTCTGGCTCCCTCCCAGCTGAAGACACCAAACCTCCCATAAAGGAGGAGCTCATGCCACCATCACTCAGCCCTCCCCTCAGCCTGAAATATTGTAGCACCGCTTTGGTAAACTCAGCCAGTGGAGGGAGTTGTGTCAGAGAAGAGTGGAAAGAGAGGTCCAGAACCATGTATTTTACCTTGGCTGTATAGCAAAATATCTGGGGACGAGTAAAAAATATATAGTTCCTGACTCTGCTTCAGAACTACTAAATCACAGTCTTTTGTGGTTGGTCCTTAGCACCTTCATTTGTAAAAAGATCACTGGGTAATTTAGTGCACATTTCAGTTTTTGAAACTCCATCTGGGGCAAAAGGCCTTGAGTAGACATTGTAGCGATTAGAAAAGCACCAGCTTTTGGACTCTAATTCAATCTAAGCCATGCTATTTTCAGAGTTTGAGAGGTGTGGTAAGGCTACCTGATGTGTGATGCCAGTACAAAGTGGTGTTGAGCATCTCAGCATGTCTTTTTTTTTTTTTTTAGAATTTTTTTTTTAATATTTTTATTTTTTCTAGGAGAGAGAGAGAGAGAGACAGCGTGAGCAGGGGAGGGTCAGAGAGAGAAGGAGTCACAGACTGAAACAGGCTCCAGGCTCTGAGCTGGCAGTCAGCACAGAGCCCGACGCGGGGCTCGAACCCACGAACCGCGAGATCATGACCTAAGCGAAAGTCGGACGCTTAACCGACTAAGCCACCCAGGCGCCCCGCATCTCAGCATGTCTTATCTGGAGGCCCCACTTATTCCAGGGGCATAAACAAGGGAGGAAAACCACAGATACTGAATTTATATTTGATTCCAAATCTGTAATGTGATTGCATTAAAACAAAACCAAAACCAAACCAAAACAAACAAACAAAACAACACTGCTAGAAATAGCAGAAAAAAATCAAACAAAACAAAAGCACCTAAATATCCTTTAGTGGGGAGGGATTGATTAAGTTGTGATACCTCTATACAATAGAAAGAATGTTAAGTGATCCTGAGTAAATGCATTTATAAATCTAAAAGGATGACTTAATATACTGCAGATGGAAAAATAAACATCACACATAGCGTGACCATCATCTGCTCAAAACAACATATACATGCATGCGTGCATACATACATACATGCAGACTGCAACCAACTCTTAACAAAATATTACAAAATGTTTACCATGATCATTTCTGAGTAAGGACACTCTGGGTGACTTTTGTTCATTCCTTTCCAAGTCTGACGCTTGTAAGGAACATACACTATGTGTGGACTTGAAAACAGTGAAAAAAGTACCACAGTGACACAATGAGCTCCTGCTCTCAGCGTCTCTCACCTCAACTACCATGGTACCTTCTCACATCTCTCCCCCTGTGAATTCGTAAGCTTTCAATATGACATCAATAGCTTAAAATGCAGATCAAGTGACATCCATCCTCTCCGATTTCAGCAACTTCTCATCATTAGCTACCAAATGAGGTCCTGCTCATGGCATTTGGGTTTGCTCCTGATCTTCCTTCAAGGCTGTTTCTCTCTGGAACTGCTGGATCCCTCCTGCCACGCCTCAGAGCTCTAATCCCATCAGAGGCCTCCTAGCACTAGCAGCACACAAATATTTTCAATGCCAGCTGGCTTTCCTACTTTTTTTTTTCTTTTTACCTTTCCAATTATACTCATTCTTCACTAGCTGCTCAGAAATTGCCACCTACATCAGGCCTCCCACTGACAAACTTAGACTTAATGGCCCCTTTCACCACACCTACACTGAACGTTGCTTGAATCTCCATGTGCCACCTATTTTTATTCTTTCTTGTTTATCGTTTACAGCTTTACTTCCACTGGGGGATAAAGGCTCCCGGAGCAGTGTAAGCTTCCTGTTCACCTTTGGATCTTTCATTGTCCCCAGCTCAATGTACTGCAGATTACACTTACCCAATAAAAACACATTAAATAAAGCCTGAAATGTCAATAACCCAAATGGCAATATCCTTCTCAAAGTCTATAAGTTTGGAGAAATTGAATCCCCCCTACGTTTCTGGTAGTAATGTAAAATTGTTCATCCTCTCTGGAAAATAGTTGGGCAGTTTCCTATAAACCTGAACATGCAACTACCATATGATCCAGCATTTGCAGTCCTGGGCAATTTAATCCCAAGAAATGGAAACTTAAATTCACACCAAAACCTTGTCTAGTAGTACCCCTTCTTCCACAAGGGTTATTTATGCTCCAAGACCCTCGGTGGATGCCTGAAACCAAGGATAATATCAAAAACTATATGTAGGATGCTTTTCCTATACTACATACCTATGATAAAGTTTAATCTATAAATTAGGTACAGTTAGATTAACAACAACAATAAAAGTAAAATAGAATAATTATAAGAGCATGCTACGACAAAAGTTACGCGAATGTGGTTTCTCAAAATATCTTATTGCGCTGTACTCACCCTTCTTCTTGTGATGCTTGGAGATGATTAAATGCCTACATGGTGGGATGAAATGAGGTGAAGGACACAGACACTAAGATGAGCGCTAGGCTACCGTTGACCTTATGGCTGTAATTTAGAAGGAGGATCATCTGCTTCCAGACTGTGCTTGACCTTAGGTGACTGAAACCAGGAAAAGCAAATCCACGCATAAGGGGAGACTGCTGTGTTAACTAAATTTTCTAGTTTCTGTATCTAATGTTCCGACATTTGGAGCTTTACTGCCTGGGGAAGGACTGCCCCTCCCATGGTTGGGTAGGTTTGTAGACTCCTAGAGGTAGCAGAGCACTTTCTCAGAAGCCTCCCTTTTATGTGCAAACAAACATATCCAAAGCCCAGATCTCCCACAGGCCTTAAGTGCTGCTCTTGACACTTCTGACACATCACCCCCTGTGGGGCCAGCCAGCAAGCCGCCTCTGCACCCTGGAGCCCACTGGAAGTTTTCAAATGAGCCAATTCTAACCTGGGTCACCCCTTAAATTACCTTGCTCATTTCTTCCCATGAAAACTATGATAAAGGCCTTTCTGTGGTTTCCCAGCTCTTTCTCTCTGCCTGCTACTGACCTTAGTGTTCTCTCGTGTGAACCCACAGGCCTGGCGTGCTCCTCTCCTCGTGGGAGCTATGAGTAACAAGAAGTCTTTTCAATGGCATCATCTGTTGGTCTCATCATACCTGAATAAAACAAAACCCCAGGTATGTTTTAATGCAAATCTGTACATGAATGTTCTTAGCAGCTTTGTTCATAATAATCCCAACTAGAAATAACCCAGATATCCTTCAGAGAATAAATGGTTACATGAACTGTACTATATCCATACCATGAAATATTTCTCAGAATAGAAAGGAATGAACTATCAATACATACAACTTGGATGGATTTCCAGAGATTTTATGCTCAGTGAAAAAAAGCCAATCCCCAAAGCTACATACTTTATAGTTTCATTCTTAAAGTGACAAAATTATAAAAAGCACATATTAGTGTGGTTCCCAGGGATCAGGGCATGGAAGTGGGGCAGAAAAGAGCTGGGTATGGACAGAAAAGGTAACATGAAAGGTCCCTGTGTGGATGATATGTTGTGTATCTTGACTGTGGCAGTATCAAGATCCTAGTGGTGATACTGTACTGTATCTTTGAGAACTGTTGCCCCTGAGGAAAACTGGGCAAAGGGTACACAATTATATATGAATCTGTAATTATGTCAAAATTTAAAAAGTAATTAATATAAAATTATAGTATTGCACTTAGAAGCTAAGAGATGTGTTCAAAGCTGGCAATAAATAGCCCATAGAATCTTTTAGTAAACTTGGTCATCTACCCAAAGTCACTCATTGTCAAATAAATTCTGTTCCTTGCTATAACACACATTTCTAGACCAAATGATAACTATGCACTTAAAATATACACACACTATAAAATACTGCTTATAGTCATAGGTCTTCATAGGATGGGGAGAAGATATATTATGGAAATTACCCACAAATCATGTCACAGCATCTGCTGTTGAAGAAAACTTAAGAAGAACTAATAGTTTATAGAAGTGACTAATAGTATCAAAGTGATTATTTAGTCTACATTTTCTTTAAAAGGAATCATTGATGATGAGATTAACATGTTCAACCAAAGATTTTAATTAGAAAGAGATATAATCATCATAACTATATAATCAAGAGGCCAAGTAAGTCCAAGATACATAGGGAGTGACAAGTAATGATCAAAAGCAAAATTATCTACAAGGATACTGTGCTTATAATGTTCAGCATTCCATCAAAGTCATGTTCGAGGCAAAATGTATGCATGTGAATATCAATCAAATCAAATTTAAATGAATACCAGATGATTAAAATATGGAAAAGGGACAGGAGACAGTTGCAGGAAGTGGAGATAAGGCCACCAAACAATCTGTAAAACAGGCGCCTGAAGCAGGTGGAAGGCAAGAAGAATGGGATTCTGACAAAGACGGCTTTCTGAAATAGGAAGGATGAAAGCCATGAGGGTCTATTCATGGGACATGAGAAAAGCCCATGGAAATTGGCCAAAGACACTAAACACAACCTACACTCTGGTGGGCAGTGAATGGCCCTCCACTTTATTGCCTGTGAATGACACAGAAATGGGGAAGCGGGTACAGAAGCAGTACCAGGAAGTAAGTTGAGTGACAGCTCTCCTAGACACTGTCACCCCTCCTCTGGCACATTTCTCTGTTAATCTGATACTTATGTCTGATGCACACCATAGGAAGAAGATTCTACCCCTTTCCAATAGCAGCTAGAGACATCTGTCTACACTGAGCATGAAAAGAGAGGAATTTGTGACCATTTGAGGCAGACAGCAGCTGACCTGTAANGAGGGCTAGGGGGTGTAATGCTGATTAAGGGAGAATATCTTAATGCTCTATTCCTTCCTACAGTCTATTATGAGAACCTTAGATTCATTTAAAATAAAAGTGAAAAGCTTCAAGAGTTATTCTGCAATGGATGGTGGCTACAATATGGGAGGTTTGGCCCTCATGGAGAGATTTCCTCAAGAAAGTCAAATTTCCAGGGTCTATTCATCTGGGAGGACTATTGTAACAACATACCACAAACTAGGCGGCTTAAAGAACAGAAATGTATTCTTTCATGGCTGTGGAGGCTAGAAGAAGTCCAATATCAAGGTATTGGCAGTGCTGTTTCTCTGGGGGCTATGGGACAAGAATCTATCCCAGGCTTTTCTCCTTGACTTGTAGATGACTGTATTCTCCCTGTGTCTCTTCTTATCATTTTTCCTGTATGTGTGCCTCTGTGTTCAAATTTCCCCTTTTTTAAGGACACCGGTCATATTGAATTAAAGCCTATCCATATAACCTTACTTGAATTTGATTACCCCTGTAACAACACTATGTACAAATAAGGTCATATTCTGAGGTATTAGGGGTTAGGACTTCAATATATGAATGGTGGGGGGGGGGCACAGCATAATATATGGGAAAACATACAGCAGGCCCTGAAAATTACTTAGTCATTTTCTGTCCTACACTGGATTTACAGTGTTAAGATGACCTATTAGATAATAAGAGAATAACCCAGAGATTAGGGAAGAGAGAGACTCAAACTATTCTATTGCAGACAGGCAACCAAGTTATAGTCCTACGAGACCCTTGGAAGTAAAAACAAAAAACAAAAAACAAAAAACCACCCAGATTCAAATGGGTGTTGCACAGTCCTAATGATCCCTTTCAGCAAAAGTCCTCAAGACTGACGATTTTACCTGTTGGATTCATAGGCAAAGGGAGGCAGCCGCTATCTGGGGCTTCCTCTGCAGCAACCCCCCTAATATGGCCACCAGTTACTCCTTTTGAAAAGCAGCTATTAGCTTGTTTCTGTGTTTTTCTGGACACCTGACATCTGAACATCTGACAAATGAAGGTTTATGATTCCCACCTGAAGTTCACATTTTGGGGTGGGTGAACTCAGGCTCAGTAACAAACTAGAAGAGCCCATAAAGCTTCCTGGCCAAATGGAAATGATACCTGTGGCACCTTGGCTTTACATGGAAAAGTGGCAGCTATCTCTGGGGAAATAATTTATTTTTCCTAAAAACGTGGGCCTGGCTCACTGTAGTTCAGCTAAGCTAATACACCATGGTACTACTGGCCTATGACTATTCAAGGTCAGCATCAGCTATGCAGAAGGAAACTGGAAGTGGTCTTGCCATTCAGTGGGCAGAACACAAGGCCATTTTCAGATCTCTAGACACTATTTTCCTTGATGCACCTTGTTATATTTTTAGTGACTCTTGTTTTATTGCCAATTACCTAACTATGTCATCTGCCACTTGGACAATAAGGCTGGCAGGTTAAAGATACCCCTCTCCAGGACTGAGAACTGTGGAGACAAATCATGGATGCTAGTCAAAATGTGAAGGTCCCTCAGGTAGGTGACCCCTGTAAAAGCCTGCTCTCTGATGAGATTTCCTAGGATCAAGCTGCTGGCCAGGTGGCCTATACCATCCTGATCACTACAATCTAACCATCAACACACTGGGCATGAACAAACCAAAGGTCTCTACATCTCTAATGCAGAAGCCGTCACTTAACTCCTGCTGTGGGACTCTTTCCAAAACTGACCTGCTTGTCTTGGGTTGAGAGAGGTGACATTACGTGGGATAGTATCCCAGTCTGCTTTTGGTGGATTGACTGCATAAAACTTTTGAATCTTTTTCAAGGCTATCCTGGGTGCCTCACTGCTGTTGACACTCTTTCTCAGTCTATGGCTTGCCTTTCACACTTGAATAGCATATTTTGATGAGTAGAAGTGTTTACATTTGATGAAGTCCAGGTTATTAATGTTTCACAGTTAGAACTTTTTGTATGTTGTTTATTCAACAGTATTTAACCACAAAAACATCAATTTTGCATGGTTCAACCTAATTAGTATGGCTCAACTATATAAATATGTCTCAAATATTAATTCAATTAATTTTCACAATAAACCATTGGAAAGAAATCCCCATTTTATAGATGATGAAACTGAGGAAAGAGACTAAATAACCTCATATAGTTAATGACAGAGTGAGATTCAAACACCAGTGATTTGGCTCTCAAGTCTGTACACAGTCACAATCCTGTCACACGTCCTATCTGATGCTGAATTATCAATTTATATGTCTCTCTCTCTAGTCTATGGACTCCCTAATGGGAAAACTGCTTGCTTGTCTTCATAGCCCTTGCACCCAGCACAGTACCTTGCATGTATTCAATGTTAATAAATACTTGAGGGACAAATAAATAAACAAATGCAGACGTCTCCACCAACGCCACCATCAGGGACTGCTCATTTGATATTTCAGGGTCAATGATCATGTTCTTTCAGACTTGATGCATTTGCACAGTGTACCTGCTGGTCTTTAAACATACATCAGGTTTTCTGGAACTGTTCTCTTTCAGATCCTCCCCCTTTAATTAAAGCATTGAATATCATAATACAGATATTCATGAGTAATATGGTCATTGCAAGTGGGGCTCTCTGACTTATATGGTTGAAGAAAATCCTATTGCAGAAGATGCTAAGTGTTAAAGAACATACCTAAAGGGCCAAAAAATGGTGCTTATAAAACATTACAAAAATTAGATATGATTCTCCCAGTTCTGCTAGAGAACCATTTCTACTCTATCAAAAAAAACTGCCTATCTACTATTATATCTACATGTATATTATATCTATATAATATGTTATGCATATAAGTAGATATAATGCAAACCATCCACAAAGAAATTATTTTGTGAGATACTTGAAATATTATTGTTATTATTATTATTAACAAATTCATCAGATGGATTTGGAAGAATCTCACCATCTCTCTTTATAATTCAATACCATTATTTTAAAAAATTGGCCTTATTCACTCTTGGTATTGCTACATGCTACACTAACACACTCATTTAAGTGAGAAAATTTATGTGAGGTTCCCTAGGCAGTTCAGTGACAATGAAGATGAATCATGTTATAATTTTTTGTAATTAGCATTCATAAAAACAGGAACATCCTTTACGTAGAGTCAACTTTAAAACTCCTCAGATTTAAAGCCTCTAAATAAATCTCTTCCAATTTGTGCCTTATAGTTGAATGCCTATTGTGATTTACCAATTCTAACTCCTGTCAGCCTTGGTACAAAGGATATTTTGCAGAAATGTTAGCTTTGTTATATAAGCTAAATATCACTGTAAGTGGGGTTTGCTGGAGTTAGATCAGATTGTTTTTGTAATAATATAATTTCATTTGTTCTTAGTAGTGCTTGTCAAGGTATTTTACAACTATTTGATCTGATATAAAATAAAGCCCTTATCCTAATCTATATTTGGCTTTGAGAGAACAATTTCTTCACCACGTAGGTAGCATGTAGGTGAATATATATTTCTTATAAATAAGTAACTAGAAGAACACCTATGAAATGTTTTACAAAACTAACTCATTCTTTTTCATAATATTTGGGACTTTTAAATAAAAGGTACCTTGAAAATTCCAGATGTTGCTATTATTATTATATTCATTTAAATTACCAGTAGTCATATATCATATTAATTGCTTTTAATGAGGATAATAAATAAGTACAATAAAAATTAATTGCCCTTCAAAGAATGAGTTGCATTTTGTAATATTTCTGGATAGGTGTGGTTGGAAACACAACTACTTTCTCCAAAAATGCAGTACAAAACATATTTTTGAACAGCACATCAAAATCTCCTGTAAACCAAATACTGTATCTAGACAATGCTCTGCCAGGCATATTTTGGGGTGATATCTTGTGGATGTTTCTGCTAAAAGAGAAACACACAAATACTGTGTTATACTATACTTCACCCAAAAGTTAAAGTGATAATGAAAATAATCAGAAACATAAGCTACAGAGACATGTATGTAATTCCAGGATTTCTATATTAAAGAATCAGTGAGACCCTCCAGATAAAGTCCTAACTACCCACTTAATTTTAAATACACATTTTGGGCAGGGTACAAAATCAACANAAAGATAAGGCAAGTGGAAACCCTGAAAAAAAAAAAATAAATAAATAAATACACATTTTGGACTCCAGCCCTATAAATTCTGATATAATGGCTCCTAAACTGTGTTTTTTGTTTCTTTGTTTCAAGTTTTATTTAAACTCTAGTTAGTTAACATATAGTATAGAATAATATTAGTTTAAGGAGTAGAATTTAGTGATTTATCACTTCCATAAAACACCAGTGCTTATCACAAGTACCCTCCTTAATACCCACCACCCATTTGGCCTACCCCTCTTTATTTTTGGGAGGCACCTCACATGATCCCAGTGAAGGATTTCACAGCCCACTCTATGAAAAACATGACCTGGAAAGACTGAAGTATCAGGCAGGTTGCCAAGATAGAGACTCTAACACGTAGAGGGAGGCTGAAACCTGGTTATCAGAGTCAGATCACAACATCAGGGTTAGGCTGGAAGAGATGTCCTCAAGGTTGGGTTAAAGCTCCATTTTTGTTGATGTCCAAGATCAGATTGGTCTTTTTTTTTTTTTAATGTTTTATTTATTTCTAGGAGAGAGAGAGAGACAGCGTGAGCAGGGGAGGGTCAGAGAGAGAGGGAGTCACAGACTGAAACAGGCTCCAGGCTCTGAGCTGGCAGTCAGCATAGAGCCCGACGCGGGGCTCGAACCCACGAACCGTGAGATCATGACCTAAGTGAAAGTCGGATGCTTAACCGACTAAGCCACCCAGGTGCCCCGCAAGATCAGATTGGTCTTAATGAGTAGGGTAGGGCTGAAGCTATAGACAGTAATGCAAGTGGTCCTGGTTGAAGACAGGAAAAAGTCCAAACAAAAGACAAGCAGTTTCTTCCACATGGTACTTCTCTCACTTCCATCTCCTGGACACTTTGCACCCAAGTGGAATATGGCTCTTCCCTCTCAAATGACCCCAGACTTTGGGTGTGAAAAAGAGCCATTGTCTCTCTTCTTAAACCTGATGGGATAGGATCTGACACAGGAAGATTTTATGAAAAGATGCCAAGTGGAAACAAGGAATGCAGAAGGTAGAACTACCTGGGGCTGGGATTATGGGGACACACCAGATAACTCTCTGGACTTACCAGTAAAGTCGACTTCTACTCTGCCAATGTCACATCTGTGAGTAATACGACTTCCGGGAATTCACTTAAAGGAAGAAGTACGGCTGCGATAGAAGTCAGTGATTTCCAGTTTTGCTGACCATCAAGACCCAAGAAGCATTAAAATTCCTCCCCCAAAGATTCTCATTTCAGTATATTTTGAGTAGAGTTTAAGAATCTGTGTTTTTAAATAGTGTCCCAGGTAGTTCTTATATGCAGCTAGAGATGGTAACCACTATACCAAAACACATCAGAAAGTTAACATATGCCTGAATTCTGTCTTTGTTTGATGAAGAAGTTATAGCTTGCAGATTCTAATAATTAATTCTATGCTTATTAATTACTGCAGCCAAGTGTGCAATTTTCCATGGTGTTAGAAATGTTAGTGTTTTCATAACTTCAGGCATAATTCAAGTTGAATTATTTTAACAAGAGTCCATCACCAATCATTATTTAGCATTTTGTGAGTGTGTTGCTATTTCTGTCTCACCCAATGATCTGAGAAGACAACTACAGCATGACTAAAATTTTAGCATCAGTAAGAGTTTCCAGAAAGGGAACGAACAAGGTCTACAGAAGAACTCAAGATCAAAGGAAAGAACCCCTGGTGGCCCCAAGGCCCAGTAAAAGTGTAATCTTTAGTGAAATGCCAAATTGTAAAGCATAGACATCATATAATGTGTTCCCTTTGGGAATATGAAGCCTTCATTAGAAGGGGGAAAATCAGCATAGAGTGACATAGAGTGAGAAGATAGTGGCAAGGTTGACACCAGTAACGACCACTAGCTTTCTTTACAATTTTTCCTCAATTAAGAGGAGATGGTAAGGCAGAGGGAGAGGGAGACAGTCAGGAAACAGACTTCTGTATTTATGTCTAAAAGAAATAAATGCTAGCCAAGGAAGCTATGTTCTTGAGCTAATTATAAGGGCTGAAGACACAATAAATAATATTTCATTTTCAAAAGGTAAGACATAAAAGCTCACTGAGCAGAGATCTAAAGCAAAGGAGCATCAAATCACTTGATTTTTGGTTACTTTTGGCATAAGCTGTAAAGTCCTATGATTCTTGGAAAAATGATGTAGCACTTGAGAGAAAAGGGTTATAGAAGACTACTGTATTGAGAACAGAATTTCCTCTAAAATTTTCTTTTTTGCTTTCTGGCACCTGATAATTACTTCCTTCCCTCAACCTGATAAACCTATCTATATCCACATGGTTACTACAGGCTTTCCCTAATGGTATAACATTATCCTGCCCCCTAGTTAGCTTTGATTGGCCCTGGGGTGGGCATCTGAGCTGGGCTGAGTAAATCATTCTTCTCTGAGTATTTGGAATGTGGCTTTGGGATTCTTGCTCATTTTAGCCACTTGCTTGAAAAGAAATGATGAATTCCTGAGAAGTGAATACATAAACTACTTCTCGTCACAATGACTAGAAAACAGAGAAATGAAGCTTGCAGTATGAGAGAAGGAAGATGTGGGTATGAAAAGAGAAGCAAGACAAGCAAAAAAATGTCAGTGGCAATATACATCCCTATACTATGTATTCTTCAGGTTTGGACATGCTGTTCTACTTCATGCTAGTCTCTATCAGGCTTTCATTATTGCGAGCAAAAGATCTCTGAACAAAGTCAAGGAAAAATGCCATAGGATTGGTCAAAGAGACCAAAGTCAAATGTCCAGGAAAGAGATGGGACTCTGAAATTACCAGAGAAATGCACTCCTAAACAAAGTGGGCTGAGTAGGGCTGACATCAAATGACAAGTAAAATTGTTACTAGAAAGTAAAAAAGAATAATCAGGGTGAAGCCACTTATGGGGAATCAACACTAAGAAGTTTTGTTACCAGTGGATTGGCCAGACTCTAAAGGCTTCACATAGATATGGTTGATTGAGGTAGGCAAGGTTCAGTATCCACATCTGAAAACCAACATACAACTTCTGACTGGAGCAGAGGAAAATGTGCCATGTTCACTTTTTAGAAGCTCTCGATACCAGTAAAGCAGAAAGAAGAAACTCCCATATAGGATTTATATACTAATCTTTGCTATGGCTGATATCTTTTGATTTATGTACATCTTTTTTATGTACATAAAAATATATTTTGTTGCATCATACATATTAATCTTTTAATGATCTTCATTTGTTAAGATTGAGTTGAGTCTATTTTTGAACATGGTGAGATTTAGTTAGAAGGATAATGAAAGCATAGGAGTCATTAACAGCCTTCTATGGATGGACCTTGAAAATTCAAGGCTGTCAATGACAACACTTGTCTCTGATGGTATATGTCACAGATGGTCCGATTTAATTCTTGTCATGTAAATTTATCTGGTACTAACACCAAAATGGATTATGGCAAAGTTTAACATCAACATGTATTTAATCTTCATTCCTAGAGACTATTGTCATTTTAATCACTATGCTGATGTGCTAAGAATACCTAAGGTGATCAGGTGTAGTGACAAATCAATGAAGTTAATAAAAAATCTAAACTTAAATAAATGGATATTGCTGTTGATGGACAAAAACATCTCTTAGACTTCAAGTGCAGAAGAGTCAGTGGGATAAAGTGTTATTGAACCAAATCATTTCATACTGTCTAAGACTATGTACTTGATCACTAAGTTTACTGAGAAAATATCCTAAGATGATGATATGCTATGGGAGGTTATTTTAGGATGAAAGAGTACTGAATTTAGGTAATGAAGAGTATGGATAAAAATTCTAGTTTTTCAGTCTTACTGAATTCAAGCAGTCAGACTCTCTGAACTTCAATTTCTTTAAATAAGATTATATTATCTTTTCTACCACCCTAAAATGGTACAGTGAGGAAGCCAAGTAACACTGGAGAAAGATTTTTTTGCCAAATAGAGAAACAAATACAAATAAAAGAAGAAAAAAGAAGAGCCACCCCTACTCCCAAAAGGTCTCTATATTTCCAGCTTACAACTAAGACTAAAGCTGCTAGAAAGAATGGAAACAAACAAACAAAACTGGGAATCTACAAATGGCTTCAGAGGTAGACAGAAAAGGAAGGGCTTATGTGATGGCTCCTTCCGATGTGCCAAAATGTCTCCTCTGATTAAAACCAAAATAAGAGAAGAAGGCCTTGTCTTCTTACTTACTAATTCCTCAAGTCTCCAAGATGAAATCTATACCCATTTGTTAAAATGTATTGCCAATGTAAGAAATAACCTTTATTAGTCATTTACAGCTTAGTTTAAATAAGTTAGGATATGTTGTTGAGTGCTTATTGTGCACATGAACATAATTAAGCTACAAGGAGCTACAAAGAATACAATACAGTTCTTGCTTTCAAGGAGCTCACAAGCCCAATGGGAGAATCAAATTCATATGTAAAAATTTGTAATATGCAATACGATTAACTCTATAATAGAAGTGCAACCTTCGGAGAGAACAAGCAGAAGAGAGGCAGAGCTGGGGAAAGCTTTTCTTAGAACAAGCTTTCAAGTTGAAGGTAAGAGAAAGGAACTGGCATGAGGAAATTAGATATTTCAGAAAAGAATCCATAAAATGTAGGACAGTAACAGAAAGAGAAAACAGAGCATTTGCAGGGGTGGGGGAGGGGGGAACATTGCTTTGTCAGTAGTAATATCATTTAGTAACTTGAGGATAAATTCTGGAATATTTGGGTCATAAGCTCTTCCAGAGTTCTTTTCTAGGTTCTATTATTGCCTGCTCAGCTGCAAAAGAAAATAATGGCAAAAGTTTTCAAAAGGAGGGCACGGAAACTGTGGGTCATTGTATTTCTGAAAGCTGAAATTTTTAGATGGAATGAAGAAAGCCAACAGGAAGCCAATGCCTGGCTAGCCAGGAAGGGAGAGGAGCCTAATTTCCAAAACATGGAAGGGCCCTATGTTCTCTGAGGGGTTTCCAATGCCCAGATCTCCTTTTGCTTGAAATTCCCCCAGGTACCTATTGTCACAGCAGGAAAATAATCTTCAAAAATCAAAACATTGTATGCTAATAAACAGCACTGCTTTCTTTTTGGTTGACTATCTTAGAAGAATAACTATCATTTTTCCAAGATGACTTGCAGTTAATTTTCACATCAGGTAAAAGCCACTGACATCATCTGCATTTCACAATTGGTCATATGGAATCCTATTGCTACCACAAACCAGCTAAGATTTCATGGATTTCTCTTTAGTGGCCCAAATGCAAGTGTCCCAATTTCTAGTCTCTTATAATAATTTCCTTGCTGAGTTGCCAGATTTTTATACCTCCTTGCTTTTCAATTTCACATATAATTTTTCTTGGATAAAAGAGAAAGCCCCAGAGGATTTTCCTTGTTCTCTACTGCTTCAAGAAAATAGAATTTTAAAATAGCTATAGTTTGCCCAATGGAGAGAGAGACGAATAACTTACAAACAGTTACAGCACTTCTAAAGATCCTAGCAGTGTATTCATTATTTGTGTTCAAGATTTTAAAAAAATTGCAGAGCAAATAGAACTTACATCCATCTGAGGTAAAACATTTCATTATATTTTATTATCCCCCAATCAATTCCTAAAGCAATGTGTGAATTAAAATGTTTTATCCAGCATTTTCAAGAAACCAATTTAAAATTACACAGCTTATAACAAATTGCCAGAAATATTGCAAGCAGCCATTAATTTACTCCAAACCAATTAAACTCTACATTAATACATGCAGTAATATACATGCACTTGTTCCTAATTTCCTTTTGTAATTAAGCATGGGTACAAGGAATAGCTTCACTTGACAAAGAACTTTAATCCCCTTGTTTGATCTTCCCTTGTCCTCTCTGGCCTCTACTACAAAGTGACAAAGGTCACTTTTTCCACCACTGCCCATCTTATTTCATTTATAAGACCAATTTCTTTTAAATACTCAAATATAGGGGCACCTGTGTGGCTCAGTCAGGTAAGCATCCAACTTCGGCTCAAGTCATGATCTTGTGGTCTGTGAGTTCGAGCCTTACATTGGGCTCTGTGCTGACAGCTTAGAGCCTACAGCCTGCTTCCAATTCTGTGTCTCCCTCTCTCTCTGCCCCTGCCCCACCCACACTCTGTCTCTGTCTCTGTCTCTCTCTTCCTCAAAAGTAAACATTTAAAAAAATTTAAATATTCAAATACACTACATAGTGAGTGTCTAGGTATCCCAAAATTGCCTTATATTTGGGGGACATTCCATTCTTTCACCCACAGAAAGGAACTCCCAGAAGGTTAATGAAAAGTATATATAAATGTTCTAGAATTTAATGTCAACAGTATGGGGAGAACAAATGCAAACTGCTCTAGTTTATAGTCAAGATCGGCATGGATCAGTCAGGGTTCTTCAGAGGATTTGCAAAAGATTGGACGATGCTCACCCACACTGGCAAGGACATTCCACTTTATTGAATCCACTGGTTCAAATGCTAACCTCATCTGAAAGACTGCTACAGACACACCCAGAGATAATGTTTAATTGGTGCACCTCATGGCCAAATTTAAATAAAAATTAACAATCATTAAGTCCACATCTTGTCAACTTGACACTTATGTGCATCTTCTTAAACCATATTTAATCTTCAAATAAAGACAATAACCAAGCCATAATCCCACCTACCATTATACAACTATCTTCTGCACAACCAAAAATTCACAAATTCCTGCCCCAGAAAAGAAGGTAATGTCCTTGATTCATCTGTTCTATTCTTCTTAATATCTCTTTAACATGTTTTCTATTCTCCTTAAATACTATGATTTAGAATCACCAATACTTACTACAATTTTTAAAAAATTAGCAATACTTGAAATGTTATGACATAAAGTTAATATACATTATTTTACATGATAAGGGAATAAGAGAGCAAAGAAAACAAATACACACACACACACATACATACATACATACATACAAATAGATACAAAGAACATACACACACGTCACATAAGTGTTTTCATAGCAAAATAAAGAGGAAATATTCATTGAAATCAGTCTTCATTCCTGTAACTGTTCATATGGTATTTATAACTGGTATTTATAACCATTTTCTTCTACTACTTGTTCTGTATCCTCTGTGCCTTCAAGTACCTCAACTGGTCTTGGTTCTTTACCTGGTAGAGTGACCCTAATCTTTGTTCCTGTAGTCTGAGTCATTAGCAGTCCTGCCTAGATTGGGTGGTTGTAATTTTTCATTGATCTTAATCTGGGACTGGCAAAATTAAGAGATGCCTTAAGGGATATCCTATATCCCAGACATACTCTTCCTTATTGCTGTTTTTGGAATTGCAGCCCAATCTCCTTTTGGTAGTCAGAATCAGTCACCTGAGCCAACCTGTTAATTCCCTCCAAAATTCAGAGAGCCCCAATAGGTACCATGCCTCTTTTGGGGTAGTAAGAGGGTCTGATGCAAAAGCTTACCTTTTGCCTTGGAAGGGATATCTCTACATGCCCACCAAGCGACCCCTAGAAGTTTCACTGAGATAAAAGGCCCATGAATTTTAGTTAGATGTATTTCATGCCCTCTGACATAAAAATGTCTTACAACAAGGCTAGAGCACCTGCTACCTCTTGCTCACTAGTACTTGCTACCTCATGCTATCATCCATGCCATGGACTGGGGTGATTGATATCTTTTGGAAGGGAAAGGAGATCAATATCCCTGCAAACTAAATTATGATGCAAGGTGGCTGAAGAGTTGATGTACCCATGAGATAAGACAATGAAGGTATATTGCTGGCTTTACCAACTGAAAGAAAACTGCTTTGGGCAGACATTATGGACAGAGGTGCAGAAAAAGGCATTTGCCAGCTCAGTAGCTATATATCAGGTATCATGGAATGTGTTAATTTCCTTAAGCAATAAAACCACATCTGGTTAAAGGAACTGCAATCAGAGCGACCATCTGGTTAACTTTCAATAACCCACTGCTCATTCTCCACAATCCACCCGTCTTGTGCATGTCTTCTGCAAAATGGGAGAGCTGAAAGGAGATGTTGTGGGAAACACCACGTCTGCATCCTTCAAGTCCTTATTGGTGGCACTCACCTATGCAATCCTTCCAGGAATGTGGTATTGCTTTTGATTTACTGTTTTGCTAGGGAGGGTCTGTTCTAATGGCTTCCCTTATCCCTTTTTGCTGGGGGCCAGCTCCGGCATGTCCAGGGGTCCCTGAAGGATGGATGGCGAGAGTGAGAGAGCCCCCGAGATTCTTTCTGATCACCAGGCAGGCATCTCTGCTCTGACTGAGGCTCAACTTTATTTTATCATTAAGTGTTTGGGGGATGGCACAGAAGTGTCATTTGCCTTAGACAATGGTTTCTGATAACAAACTTCTTTGATATGTAAGAAATTTCCCAGAACATAGATATGTAGAAGACTCATGCATAACGTTTACAATAGTGATTGAGGTAGGGGATTTAGATGCCTATCCTATGGGGAAGGAAAGCGTCTTTAGCATACCAGACAAAGTTTTCAGCATAAAAAGGGTGAAGTTACTTCTCTGTGGGCAGGGGTCAACAGCTTGTTTATATAAGGTGGAAGTATCAAGAAAAACAGGTCTTTCACAGGTCTTTCACGGAACACCTCTGCTCTCATAACCACAAAAGAAGAAGTTCCTCAATAGGTTCCTTCACAGAGAGCAATCACCATATACAAGGCCAGAAAATGCTCTAAGCAGAAACAAATGGGTGTGGGTGGATATTTGCCCTTAACTCTAAATTAGGCTCTTAGTCTCAGGGCCAGACTCAAGCCCCCTTTATTATGTAAGTCTTGGATCTGCAAGACCCTTAGGAAGAGCCTTTTGACAATCATCTTTGGAAAGGCAAGGACATGCCTTTCCTTATGAGCAATCTGTGTGGGGAATATCGGTCTGATCTGAAATATTGTGAGACCTGGTCAATACCAGCAGCCTCATTTACAACATGAGCCAGTAGTAGCAGAAGGAGATACCAGTTTCCTTGCTGTGACTGCCATCCAGAGAGGCCGGTGGGGTTCCCGGCACCTTTTCACCATGATAGTCCTCACTCTATAGGTCAGGGAACCAGTGTGGAGCTTCTGCCAGCTATTCAGTGTGTCTGTTCCAACTATGCCTTCTAGAACTGGAGAAATATCAGAGTACAGAGTCAGGGATCCACTGGGCCTACTATAAGGTAGACATGAGCTAAAATTCCACTGATCATCTGATATCCAAAAGCTCCAACTCTACCTGGTGGGCTACAGTAATGGTTTTGAGCCTCCTGGAATTAGTTCAGAGCTTTTGTCCAATAATCCCCAAAAGGTCTGATTATTTCCTTCACCAATAGTGGATTGCCCTAGTAAAAGGCCGTAGTTCCTTTTGGGGATGGCTTGGAGAAAGATTAACAGTAAACATTTTCAGTAGTGTATCAGAGTCAAACCTCAAGGGGACCCCGCTTCCCTTTCATTCAAATTTTTCTGGGTATGGGGCGCCTGGGTGGCGGTTAAGCGTCCGACTTTCGCTTGGGTCATGATCTCGTGGTTCCTGGGTTCGAGCCCCGCGTCGGGCTCTGTGCTGACTGCCAGCTCAGAGCCTGGAGCCTGTTTCAGAGTCTGTGACTCTCTCTCTCTCTCTGACCTTCCCCTGCTCATGCTCTCTCTCTCTCCTAGAAAAAAAAACAACAACAAAGTTTTCTGGGTATGGTAACTGGCTGATATCTGGGAATTGACTGAAGGGACATGGCCTTCTGTTCTTATGATTCAGGTTAGACTTGTTTACTTGACCTAGAACTTTCTGCTTGTACGGATCAAGTAAGAATTTAGCAGGCTTTCTATCTCTTTCATTTCTAGAGACATCATGATCAGTTAGCCAGTACCATAAGTCTATGTGAGTCAGACTATTCTGATTGCTGCTTTGACTCTGGTGTCTTACAGTAACCACAACTGCCTTTTTCTGTGATGGTTGAGTGCCACCATTTGTATCCTTCCACCTGGGATCCAATTCGTGACATTGCAGTTAGGTCTCCCAATTCAGTGACTGCAGTGCCCACCTTGAGGTCTAGTGTACAAAGGAGGACAATCACAGAGATTTTCAATGATGTCAGGGCTCCCCTTACAAATTTATTCCTCACAGTACTGCTGAAATGTACGTCTTCTGAATCCTCCTAGTCTGGGTAAGTAAGTATTAAATGATAAATCCACTTTAACATTCTAATCTCTCTAAGCCTTTGGATCCCTTTCTTTACAAGGCCTGTTTGGCATTTCCAACTCACTCATGGAGTCATCTCTTGATCCATGTTTCAGCCAACCAACCAAAAAAACGATTAGAGTCCTTTATAACTCCCTAAATCACAACATTAAATGCAGAATCTTTGCTTAGTGAATGTGTGTCAATATTTACAGCCTGATCCCACTTTCTGTTCCTTCTACCATTGTCCTATATCTTCAGTATCTATGCCCACAGGTTCCTTAGGTTTCTGTCTATATAAATTTGAAAACTCAGGTAGGTGTAATACACCTTCTCATTGGTCACACAGTATACCTCATCTTTGGGGACCTCCTGGGACTTGAATCTAGTTATAGGTATAGAAGCAAAGAGGGGTGCTTGGATGGGTTCTGAGGAGAATCAGCATTGTCATGCATGGCAACTACCTCAAGGGAGGCCATTACAGTTTTCCCAGGCAATGCAGGGTTAATCTGGTCAGTCAGAGGTGGAAAGATGAATACCACTGTGGGTGACAAGGCCAGTACCACTAGAGGTGGGAATGCCACTGTGAGGAGTGAGGGGGTGGGGAGGCCAACTCTGCTGGAGATGGGGAGACTTCTTTTACTGGTAAAGAAGAATTACCAGAATTTAGAAACTCAATGTGCTCAGCTTCAGTAGAGTCTTCACACATGACCTTGTCCCAACTTATGATCCCATACTTGCCCATTCAATGTCCTCACTTCAATAGCAGACACCCTGTGAGGCTGGGAGTTCAAGTTGTGTTATAATTTAGCAAGTCACAGGATGAGGTTTTGCATTGGGTTTTCAGCAGCTTCAGCTCTGTAGCTACAGGTGATAAGAATCTTTCCAGGAATACGTAGTAGCTCTTAAGTCATTTGTGCAGCGCTTGAGCTGGGAATTTAAATCTCTGAACTCATCCTTTTCTTTTACTACTTTGTCAATAATATTAGGAGCAATCAGTCAATGTCATTATATTCATTAATTTTTCAAAAATGTTCCAAAGTACCATATCTTAGGTCACCTAGCTCCCTGTTTCTTATAAGTAAGTGATTTATGCAGATGCTTTGCATATATCTATAAACAATTTACACTGTGGACTATAAGTGCTCTCTCCACTACTGGAAAGAGAGTCATTAGCATCTTTAAACCTAATTAGAGAAACAATTCCATACTCTTGGTATCAAATTTTTTAGTAGTCAATGTTCTTCAGAGAAACAAAAGTCATAGGAGATACCTATCTATCTATCTATCTGTCTAATATATAGATACACCATATCTATCTATAAAACTGTATCTATCTATCTATCTGTCTATTGAAAGAGAGAGAGAGAGAGAGAGATTTATTATGAGGAATTGGCAGGTGCAATTATGGAAGCTGAGAAGTCCTGTGATCTGCCATTTGCAAGCTGGAGGCGCAAGAAACCTGATGGTGTAATTCAGTCTGAGTCCAACTGCCTGAGAACCAGGAGAGCATATGCTGTAAATCCCAGTCTGAGGGCCAGAGGAGATGAGATGAGATATCCCAGATCAAGCAGGGAGGCAGGTAAAAGAGATTAAAAGGGGAAGAATTCCTCCTTCCTTCAGTGTTTTCTCTACTCAGGCCCTCCAGGGATTGGATGCTGCCTACCTACTTTGAGAAGGACAATTCATTTTTCTGAGTCCATTGATTCAAATACTGATCTCATCTGGATATGCCCTCACAGACACAGCCAGATAGTATGTTTAATCTGGGCACCCTGTGGTCAGTCAGGTGGACACATAAAACTAGCTTTCACAAGTTAATATACCATTCTAAGCTTTATATTTTCAATTGCATAAAGTAATTGACCTCCAATTCAGGATTTTTAATATCCTTTTGAAATCTATTGAAATATAAAGATCACCAATTATAGAAGAGCTACCATGTTAATCTTTAATTTCTCATTGCCTTCTAAAAATTCTTGTTTGAGTCAAAACCAAGAATTTTGAAATTCCTACAACAATCAATTTGAGTAAAATTTCTCATCCTAAGGAAGTCTCAGGTACTTAGTAAAGAAAAGGGAAATAATGGTATTAACCTCTTACTATGTCCTGGGCTCTTTAAGTGGATTTACTTTATTAACTTTTACACACACACACACACACACACACACACACACATATGCACAAGTAGGCTCACATACACACAAATTAACTAATAAGAAAAAAAATAACTAATATTTGGAAAGGTTCATAATTTGCCACTGTCAGTTTGGAGCAGAGTTGGAACTCAAACCTAGCTCTAATCCCAAAGCTGTGCTCTTTGCATAATAGAAAACTTCCACCTAACAAAATAACTCTATTTGTGGAATGTTAGTGCCAATACATATATAAACATCTCATATACTTAATTATAAATATTCATTCTACCATGTTTCCACTTGATACTATGCATGAACATTTATGCATATAGACTCTAAAATGTTAAAAGTTGACATCTTTCTAATGGGCTTTCTTGCCAGTGTACTTTAATTTCTTTTAGCATTCCCTAGTAATGGACATTTAAACGGAACTTGGGTTCTTTTCATCATTGATGAGGCATAAGTAAGGTATTCATTCCCTTAGACTTTTATTTCTATTGAGCTATTTCTTTAAGATGTTGTTTTAGTTGTGAAATTTATGAGAATAAAAGATATGAACATCTACATAGCTCTTACTACACACTGACCCTTTTTTCCTCAACCAGATGCACTAATTTAAAATGAAATATTGCTCCTTTTAAAAGGAGACACTGTCAACACTCACGTTATACAATGGGGAGAAGAGCATCAAGCTTCAGGGATTTATCACTCAAATTGTTGTTGTGAATTGCCCTTGAAAAGGATAGTGACAGACCTCCTCCCCTCCCCTGAATTATATTACATCCCAGAGGACTAAAATGGTCATTAATTTTTAATATTATCTCTTCTCAGGGAAGAGCATAATGAATTTTCCTTAGACATTCTTGTAGGATTGAAATCCTAGAAATTCTGGGAAGATTCCAGGGTATCTATAGTGAGTTCTGAAAAATGTTAACCAAGTTCCTGGATGAGAGTATATAACAGAAATAAGAGTAAATATTAAATTACCTACAATATCAATTCCTACCATAATAACGCTTTGCTGTTTAGACAATTTCTTCCCATATGTTTGATCTTGGGTGGGGAAAAACAGATTACACTGGGCTGTGGTTTGTGAGAGACAGAAAACTGTGTGCCAGGGATAAGATTTACACCTCTGTCCTTACTGAAGTTAATAGTTTCATTGGATTAAAAATACATCATCACATTAAAAACTATGTCCCAAAGAAAGTAATATTAAATATCTAACAAGTAAAATATAAAATATGTCAAAATATAAAAGAAGGAAAGTTTAATTATCCTGGACTTGAGTCATCAGGGTAGTATGGCTGAGGTATGGAAATTCCTTTTCAGAGAAGTCATATTTGATAAGTATCAGGAAGTTAAGCCTTCATTGTATTCTGGCCCTTCTCTGGCCTTCCCGTCATCTCTTCAGTGTACTATTTTCAAACCTTTAGGAACCTCCTGCAGATTTTCCTTAAGGAAGGTCAGCCAGGTTCTGGAATCTCATACTTCCCTGGCCATCTCTGGAAGTGGAACCTTTTAGCAACTCAAGAGCAGGGTCTATGCCCTTGATCCTCTACCACTCTGTAACAAAAGATTTCTCCTGCATCAAAACCATCCATGTTTAAAAACCTTGCCCAGTCTAAGTGTGGAAAATAGTAAGCTACAAGGATGGATGGCGAAAGCAGCTATTGATTCAAGTAGACAACTAAGTATAACCATTCGTTCAACAAATACTTATTGAGCATTAACAAGGCATCCAGTACTGGGTACTTAAACACAGTACTGAGATATGAAGGAAAATGTAGTATTTAATTCTGAAAATAAAACAGAAGAGATTCATGCCATTTATCCACAGTAAGTACAAAGAAAATTATTTATTCCAAACCTTTTATCATGAATGTCAAGGAACCAAGATCACCAAAAGTGACTCACTCAATAGGTTGTTAGTATCAAAGCCAAATTTTAGCAGCCAGATCATTTTATTCTTTGCCCATCCATCTTACCCAAGGGTTCCATGAAGATATCATCATCACCTTTCTTTATTGAAACTTCCATCTTCTTCTCTGAAAAAAAAAATGCACAAGTAGGTTTTATCTTTCTTCTTATTATTTTATTCCAAGATTATAAGTTCCTCAAAATCTAATATATATTCTTTAATGAAATGAACTTGAATAAGTAGGTAAACATCTACAATGTTTAACAAGCCACTGTAATAGTTTAAATAATGGCAAAACTACCAAAGCTGTATTGTTCAATAAGAGAGCCGCTGGCCACAATTTAAATTACATAAAATTATTCAGTTCCTCAGTTGCAGTAACTGTATTTCACATGTTCAGTAGCCACATGTAGCCAGTGGCCAACATATTGCACAGTGCAAATATAGAACATTTCCATCATTGCACAAAATTCTATTGCGAAGTACCACATTAAAACAATGAACTCGCTTCCCACCTGGCACTGTAAGGAATGAATTAACTCGCAAAATGCATTTTTTAATACATTCTGCCTCAAGTAATAAGATATTTACATAAGGATATGCAGGGAGAGGGATTTTTACTGAGAACCAGTACAAGAGAGATACAATCATAAAGTGTTCTTCTGCTTCTTCCTTGCAAACTAATGCTTAAATGGCATTCTTTGAATGCTTCGGATGCTCAGAATCTTTCCCTCCATATGACTAGAGTTTGAAATCTTTTCCGCAAGTCCTGTGAAATGGTTTATGTAGAAATAACACTGATATTCACTATAGTATTCATTGTCTTACACATATTAAATATAAAACAAGTAATATGTACTAAAGAAAACACATATGATTACTTAGGAAGGAAAGTTAGTTCCAAGTGGATATTCAAATGAAGAACTGTAAAAGAAAAGATAACACTTTTGACTGAAAATAGTAAATTGGGCACAACCTATTTTCATATGAAAGAATTTTGGAGAAAATCATGGAAGCATAAACATATTTTTATATAACAACATTTATAGTGGCAAAATAATTTTAAAAAGACTTAAATGGGCTTAAGGAAAATATTAACAAAGTAAAATAATCACTTCCATACAAAATGATATTATATAAACATAAAGCGGAGCGGGGGGCGGGGGGTAGGGGGTTGACCAAAACAACTGAAAGTGTAGCCTTCTCCCAAAAAGGAACAATGTGATTCCACACAGGAAAATAAAAAGTGTTCATATACTAACTGTCTGTCCATCTCTGTCTCTGCCTCTCTGTCTCATTCTTTCCTCACCTGTCTTTGTTGACTGTTCATTGCATTACTATTATAACAGGAAATGTACAGTTCATTTTATAAATAAAGACTAGAAAGCATTTTCCCTACCTGGATGTCATTCCAGTGCAGAGTTCCAATAACAAATACATGAATGTATGAGCTAGTGAATACATGTAGAAATAAATATAACTCTCTTTCCAAACACATTTAGAATATAATTATCCTATGGTCATAATTTTGGAACACCTCTACTAGATGAAATAGCGTTACTTTTGAGATTATAACAAACAGATGTATATTTCAGTAGTTCCTAACCTTGCTTAATAGCATAAAAGGGCCAATAAAAAGGGCAAGGCAAGTTGAAAAAGAAATAATGGAACTGAGGATACATGATTTATACTACAGCAATGTGTCAGGATAGTTACAGGACTATTCCCAAAGTTTGAGCTTTAAATGAATTTTTAAAAAAACCATGAAAAGTGAAACTTACATTAATCAATAACGCTAAACATAGCATTTCTGTTAGTCTGGTTATCAGCTTTTAGGATCTCTATTTTTTTTTCAAATATTTACAGTGCAAATTGCAGGCAATAAGTTAATTTTCTAAAGGACACCTTTTAAAACAAACTGAACATTTGTAAATTTCTCTCTCCTTTACTTTGAACCTTAATGAGATCAGTTTCACATGATTACTACAAGAAAGAATAGATGAAGGGGTAGTGGAAGGGGGCAAAGTTCTAAACCGTTTCAGTGGAGTAAAGATCAATTTCATTTTAATATAATTTTTAATGGTTGTTCAAACTCTTATAATGCACCCACACAAAAGCCTTCAGTTAATGTGTGTGTATTTTGAGCAGTTCCCCTCTTCGACCCTCCAGTTTAATTTCCGTCCTTCAAATGAGATGAATGGAGCGTGAAGCAGGTCATATCTCAATGCTGACACATGGGTTGCAGATAGAACTCACAGCCTAGAGAAGCAGCCAGTTTGGAGATTAAATCAAAGCAGCTCTGAATAGATGGGAGGTCAGCCAGGGCCAGCTTTGACATTTGATAGGACCTTGTGATCAATCAGGCCTTTCTTCACTCTTCCAGGTTTCCTTATGACAGGGGCCCTAAAAAACAGATGGGATATGTTACAAAGTGCAGGAGAAGCACTAGATTGTGAAAGGAGATAGGTGTCAATACTATCAAAGGGACAACTGTTATTTGAAGCAGCCAGCAAATCAGAAGGCCCTGTTTTCCTGCAATTGCTATGCGAAAGTTTTGCCTTTCACAATGTGAAACGTGAGCCTTCAGAATGGAGAGAGAGTTTTTCAAATGCTTTTTAAAATTTCTTACTTACTATGCATTAAACTGGAAACTTTGAACATTCCGAATATTATAAGATTGCATTTTAGCCAAGCTTCACTCTGTAAATAAGCTGTGTTTCCAGCACAGCTAGGCTTGGTTGTTGCTCTGTGTATTTGTTTGTCTTTGAAAAATATATGCTGTCTCACACACAGGCACATGCACACACACACACACACACACACACACAAATAGACCCAAGACATGACAACCTTTGGAAGAAAGGAATCAGAGGGTATTAATGTGGAGCACTTACCGGGCAGGGACCTGAGCATGGTTTCAGGAAATCCCAGTCACGTCGCCACGGGGGTCATAAAAAATGAATGGCCCCAGAGCACAACTGTGACAGACTGTTTTAGCGAGTGGTAATGGGTCATCTCTAGGATGAAAGGCCATGTATTTATAACTGTGCAGGCTACCAGGTATCACACCATTCATTATGCCTGCCTGATTTAAGGGAGATGTCTTTTACCAGGATGACATGGGAACAAATTATTTCCAGGAATATCACAGCTCTCTCACCCATCCCCATCTACCTCTCCATCTTGCCCACCCTCATCCCAGCCATAGAGACACACCTGCTTATATTCATACAAGTATGAACACATTCTCTGAAATTTTCCTGTCAGAGAACATTTCTTACTCAGAGCTAACCTCTCCAAAACTTCCACTGCCATTTACTTTGGGATGGGAAAATTGGAATGTGGGAGCCTGATCTAGGGACATCTCAGATAAGGAGGAAGGGCATGGAGTCACTCTTCTACCTTTCATCCATGAAATGTTTGACTGGAGTCCAAAAGCCAAGACAACTATTGGGCTGATCTGTAAAGTGAGTTACATTTTCACTTGACATGGACTCCATCTTCACAGGGAAGGTTAGCATTTGAGTGGCATTTCGTTTCCTGGTAACAGTGGTCAGTCATCAACCAAATGTGCAAAATTACTCAACCTCTGTGGACTATTTATTTCTGGTGAGAATTTAGCCAACTGCACAAAATTTTAAGTTACTGTCCAGCATTAATACTCTATGATGTCTCAAAAGCCTAATAAGACAGAAGCATAATACACCAAAATATTCCACCAATACATCCAGTATTCTGATAAAAATAATGAATCTCAGGAAACTTGATACAGCTAACTCAGATAACAGCAATGTCCAGGATTGCCTTTTGAAAACAATGAGATTTAAATCTAACAGAAGGGTCATCATAGGATACGTGTTTATAATATCTGATTTATGTCCCTTATGGTATTAAATAAAAAAGTAAACTTTATAGTTCACATAAATTACTGAGGAAAAGGTACGCATAACATACTTGGATTTTAACCAAGTTAATTAAGCTGCGGCCTTAATATAGCTGAAATATATCAGTGGTTAAAATAAGGTTTCTACAAAGTGTTTTCATGGTCTGTATCACAGGTTCCTTTAAAGAGTTGGTACAGTTATTCTGACGAAAGTTTCCAGAGAGTATCATAACACAACCATGAGACCTTTGGATTTAGTAAATGTGAGTGTGTGTGTACGTGTGTGTATTTAATCTATGCAAATCATGCCCTGATTCTGGCCCCAAGAGCTCAGATGTTTGTGAGAAGTTAGAGATTATTTACAGAGAGCATTTTTTTGAATAATTTTGTCATTGAAATGTGACACAAATCTTCCAAAATGGTAATTCTCTCTAGCAAGCTAATCCTTCAAGAGGTTTTTATGTCTCTGAGAAAGCTGTGTATAATCAAAAGACTCTACAAAATGCATGTGGGATTGAATCACTCTCCAGAATTCCATTTAACTATTGCCAGCTCCAGGAACAGCCACAATTTCCTTGTCTCTTGTACACATCAGATAAAGAATTCAGAAAGAATTGGCAGTTGGCAGTTGAGCAGCCAAAAGAGGAAGGAAAAAAGCTTTACTCGTGTTTCCCAATTAATTTTCTTTTCAAGTGAAAGTCTGAAAAGAAAAACTTAGGAAAACTGGAAATGACCTAAAAACTCTGGTGTGGTAAGATAAACTTTGGCCTGACCATCACCCTGTGACTGAACGTGTAGTCTGAGTATGAGAAAGTTGACCAAAAACAAAAACAAAAACAAAAACCCCAAAACCAAAAATAAAAAGACAAACCACTGTATTTTCTAACAATTATTTTTGTAATTATACTGAAACTTAAAAGTGAGAGATAGAAGAGATTTGATTTTGAGAAAAAAAAAAAGAAGTCTGTGGGAAAATTAGTGAGAGGAAAAAGCAAATAGAAACAAATATTTAGTTAAGAACCTTACCCTAAAATTCCATTTTTTAAACATTGTGCTAATGCCAAACCCTTAACAAAAGAACTGTTTTTTTTTCAAATACAACAAAAATACCTGTTAATATCAAGGAATCCATTATATTTTATACTTCAATTATCTTTTAAAACTAATGAACAAATGAGTGAATGGAATTTGTCAGAACGACCCTAGATGCAGAACTTAAGACATTTCGGGAAGACTCTGGCACATAACGGCTTGCCGTACATCAGTCTCCCTTAGTGAGAAACAAAGAGGGGGTGGTCGTGGTTTCAGGCAAAGGCAGGGGGGTTTGCTCTATTCAGGCAACTGTCTCAGGGTTCAACCCTGAGACTGATCCCGCAGGGTCGTGTACTCTTGATCCCGAAAATCAATGACACTGGCCCGTTCAAGTATCTCCCACATTCCAAACAACATTTCAGATGCTAAAGTTTTCAGAGGAGCAGAGGCTATACCTGGTGACAAAGTTTATCACATCTTGGGTATTCACTCCTCTCTTCAAAAACATCATGAGCTCACCTTTGGCAAAGAATCTGTTTAGATTCCAAACCCCTGTCCAGCTACATCCACAAAGACATGGAAAGGGCTTGCTTATAGTTCTGTTTCATAAATATTGTGCCATGAAGAGAATCTATTGATTACAGCATATTCACTTGTTTATAAGAGGTGCAGGAGATCTTCTTTGCGTAGGGTTAGTAAGAGTTCAGGCCATGCGGAAAGGCAGGCCTGAGCTCAAAATTCAGATCCACCTCTTACCAATGTGTAACGCTGGGCAAGTCTCTTTAAGGTAGGAATAATAATGATCCCTACTTCAAATAAAATAATAATGATTTGGGCAAGTCTCTTTAATGTAGGAATAATAAAGATACCAACACCTTGATATGAGAAATATCTAAAAGGAATATATAAAAAGCAATTTTCACAGTTCCTGGTACAGCAAAAACACGCCAACAAGTGAGCCATTGTTACGAACTGATGCAGCCCATTTATCTTTGAGCATTCTAGCTTGGGAGAAGTCTAAGGACACAAGGGAACATCACACCCTAATGACCTTTATAGCTATCTTTTTATAATTAAAGGAATCAATCAAAAGATCAAGTAAGACAGTGGAGAGATAGGAGACCGAAATTTGGGGTCAGTATTCTTCAAATGGTACTCAAGTGTTCATTGACAAGATCATCCAGTTAAGGAGACTGGAATTGCCCCTTCACAAGATTTTACATAATAGCAATTAGAATTTTAGGGTGCAGACTATCCTCTGGAATAGAAGTGCTTTTTACCCACTTCTGTATAGCAAATTATCCCAACATGTAGAGGCTGAAAATTACAAAACATGTGTTATCCAACAGCTTTTGTAGATCAGGAATCCAGGAGCAGCTTCCTGGCTAGTTTCAGCTCAGCTTCTCTTACGAGCTATAATCAAGGTCTTGGCTGGGGATGCAGTGATCTCAAGGATTGACTGGGGAGGATCTGCATCCAAGCTTATTCACATGGCAGTTGGCAAGCCTCAGAAGGTCCACTTTCAAGTTCACTCCCGTGGAACTTGCCACAGGCTGCCTGATGACATGGCAGCTGGATTTTCCCAGATTGAGCCATTCAAAAGATAGTGAGAGAGCCTCTCAGATGGAAACCACAATTTCTTATAACTTCAGCTCAGAACTGACACCCTATCACTTCTGCTGTATTCTGCTTGTTAGAAGTGAGTCAATAACCCCAAACACTACTCAGCAGGAAAACACTACACAAGAGTGTGAATCCCAGGAGGCAGGGGTCACTGGGAGGCCACCCATAGTCCATCCTCTGGCCCTCAATGCAAAATACACGTCCTGCTCCCAAAGAGTTCAAAATTTTCAATATCCACTCAAAGCCCAGAATCTCATCATCTGAATCAGGTCCAAGAATGGATGAGGTCCCTCAAGTATAATTCATCACACGTAACTTGGCAAGTGTATTTCCTTGCGATCTGCAGACCTGGGAAGCAAAAGAGACAAATATCGGCCTCCCACACCCTGCAACAGGCAATGGTAGGACTGGCATGGAATAGTCATTATAGACAGTCATGTTCAAAGACTGAGGTAGGAAACACAGGGGAATTACTGGTCCCATGCAATTCTGAAATTCAGCTAGGCAAATACATGTTGAAGGTCTTTGGTTAGGTCTCCTGTCTGAAATGATTCTTCACGTTTTCCCACTCTGCCCTCTGGGCTCCTAGTTCCACCCTCCTCGTTATCTTAACATTTTCACAAAAAGTAGCAAGTGTTAAAACGTCTGAGCATTCAGAGGCCAACTCTCCTCATTCTGTACTGTCTCTGCCCCCGTCAGCCCAAGCTGCTGATGCTTCTGCATATTTCTCCTTTGAGAACTTGGTGAGTCCCTTATGAAATGTCTCGGGGTCAAGCCCCATAGACAAGAGCCACACCTATAAGCTCTTCTGGATGAACCCTTCTCTCTCTGTCTATCTTGGGCTGCAGCTGAGATGCCTGATAGACAAGGCCCCGAAACTTCCTAGAAGTAGTTTGACAGAGGGATCTTCTGTGTCACACTTTAACATTTCTGCCCTTTATGCCAGTTTCTGGTAAGATTCTTCTCCTAATCCTTTTAAGTTCTCACTGCCAGCCACCACGTAATTCAAAATTCTGCAGAGTATATTCAAGGCACTTAAAACTTTTACTAATACTCTCCTCAAAACTCATACAGTGTTTCCAACTTCGGCATACTGCCTCATTCCACATCCACTCCCACATTTTAGGTTTTGCTACAGCAGCACCTTAGCCCATTTCCAGGTACCAAAGTCAGGGGTTAGAATCCATTCAGCATTTAGACATTAGAATGGGTAGGTAGGCAGGCAGGTAGACAGGTAGACTTTTTTAAATAGGGGGAAAAAAAGGATTCGACTTTATACAATCCTGGGCAATGGTGAATCAGCTTCCACAAGGCTGCTGTCTTCAATCTGACACTGAAGCTTGAAGTCTAAGGCAACCAGCTAGAACGGGAAGGTTGATATAAAGTGGGTTAAAGACAAGCTTGAATCACAAACATGCTTTGAGCCCATGAAACTACCAAATGTGTGTGATCTTATTGCCTCTGACTTTGGTGGTGTGAGTGTCCTGAAAAAGTTAGGGCTCTTGGTCATAGAGATCAAACACATACCTGGCCCAGGAGTCAAGTAAAGCTAAAGGAAAAGCCCTAAGAGGCGGTGCCGTGGCAGGCCCGGCTGCTGATTCACACTAATGAGGTGAGTCAGTGCACGAGCAACACGTGGACTAGCTGTGACAGGGCGACTGCTTCACTTCCACCCTCCAAATTCCCCGCAAGAACGCCCCTTGTGTCCAATCTTTATAAAAAACGTACAGCAAAGGGAATTTTAAAGAATGTAGTTCAGCCTAGCCAAGTTGATATATTAAAAAGCCACAATACACTCCTTTAGTAATGTATGTATCTCTCACACTTTTAAGAAAATTTAGTACATTTCACTTACTCAATAAATGCCCGGCACTAAGCTAGGTGCTGGGAACACAAGAATGAACCAAGCAGAAAAAAATCCAGTTTTCTTGGAGTTTGTTCTTTATTTCAGGAGGATGGGCAATAAACAAAACATAGAATAAATAAGTAAAATTTCAGGAGGATGGGCAATAAACAAAACATAGAATAAATAAGTAAAATTTCAGGAGGATGGGCAATAAACAAAACATAGAATAAATAAGTAAAATTATACGTAAAATTATATGTGAAAAGGTGGAAAATGCTGTAAAATCAGGATAAGGGGGCACCTGGGTGGCTCAGTCGGTTAAGTGTCTGACTTTGGGTCAAGTCATGATCTCATGGTTCTTGAGTTTGAGCCCTGCATCGGGCTCCGTGCTGATTGCTCAGAGCCTGGAGCCCGCTTTGGATTCTGTGTCTCCCTCCTTCTCTCTCTCTGCCACTCCCCTGCTCGTGCTCTCTTTCTCTCAAAAATAAACATTAAAAATTAAAAAAAAAATCAGGATAAGGGGATTGGGACTGTAGGCTAGGAAAGGAGGTCATGGGTCTCATTGAGAAGGTGACTTTCATGCAAAGAGTAAGGGAGATGAAGAAGTATGCCATAGAGGTATCTAAAGGGAATGCCCTTACTGCCTAGAAAATGGTAGATGGTCAACATGAATGGATAAAAGCCAATACAAATGAATGACTGAATAAAACAGAGACAAGCATAAAGGGACAATATCAGCCAATGCATGCATTTCTGAGGGGAGGAACACTATTTCCCCACAAGCTTTTCACCTACGTATCTTACTAACAGATGAGTCATACTGAGGAAATATTTCTGCTTGTTGCAGTTAGGATTTTTTGGTTGAAACCATCTTGGCCAACTTCAAAATCATATTCAATGCAGTGATGTGAAGTTGCTGATGAAATCAAAGGAACTGATTAGCCAGGACTAAGGGAAGAAGAAATCAGGACGATTCGCATGGTCCACTTAAAAGGATTAATGGATCAGTGAGGACTCTCTTCAGGGCACCACCAGTAAACTGAATCAGTGGCCATGTTCCATTTTTGTGTCAAAGTCTTTTACTCAAGACTAAAATTTCTGGGACAGTGTCCCAAACTGTTCAAGTTTGGGTCACATGTCCACTCACAAGTGGGAAAAAAGGCAGGTGACACTGACAGTGTCATCAAGATCACATGGGACAGAGTGGTAGGTTTGTCAGAAGAGAAGCATAGGTCATTGCCAAAAAAAGCAGGAAAGGATACTGTGTGGATAAAAGTAATAGATGCCCACCATTTCTATCAAAACTCTTTGTAACTGGCTGATGGCCTGCTGTACGTAAATAATGGGTGAAGACACTCCCCATGGTGTATGAAATCCAAAAGTGTCAGGGTGATTTAAAGACTTAAAGATAGCTATGTGGGAAATTATTCTACTTCCGTCCCCAGCACTAGGGCCATCTTTTATGTCCAGGGAGGCTCACACTTTACCTAGTAGGCAATCTTACACAGAAACAAGAAGAGGAAGGTAAGGTAAAGAAGAAATGTCATGAACTAAACGGAATGATTAGAAACACCTATCTCCTACAGACATGGACTAGGATGGTAAATTATCATTCTGAGATCACAGAAAATGCCAAGAGCATTGCAGACAGGATAAACATTCAGACTCTGGGGTTTCCATGACTGTAGATAAGATTATTTGTTTCTTCTCAGTCTATTTATGTCAACTTCCTCCTGTTCCATTGCTAACATTCCTCTGCGTGTACATTTAAAAAATATTAATTCAGAACATGTATCTTTCCTTTCTTCTCTAAAATGTCTCTGGCTATGTGATATTTTCACACAAAGGAGCTATATTTGGCATTCAAAAATTGCTTTTCTTCCTGCTGGCAAGAAGAATTCACTCACTACCTACTAGTGCAAAACACTTATTTTGCTTAAGAAAAGAAAAAAAACGGGTCTTCCTTCAAATGATACAGGAAAAAAGTAGGTATTAAATTTTAAAGAGGACAAAACGACTCCTCCTCTTTGAATATTTTCCAGAACAATGCACTGCTGCGTGTCTGTTGTTTCAGAGGCTGAGAGTTATGCAAACGCCTTTCTCGTCGCATTCCTTCCGTGGCACCATTGTCTCAGGCACAAAAGGTGGAGGCAGGGGCATAATGACTCACTTTTTAACCCCGCCCTGATTTATACCCAGAGCTCACCAAAGGAGAGAATACTGCATTGTTTTGTTTTTAAATGTTCTTTTCTTGTTTCCTTGTTACTTTTCCTTTTTTAAAATCTTTATTATTCTGCTTCAAAGTGTACAAGGGACCCCTAAGTCCATACCAGCAATTTAGGGACAAAACTAGACCAAGAATCAAAGGACTGGAATTCCCTGTGGTCTAGTACCTTAGTGGATACACTGAGGCTCATATTTTCTTTAAATGGAGAGGGAATTTTGGTGGGGACTTTGTAAAAAGGATTTGCCCAATTTGATGCTCAAATGGATATAACAGGGGTGAGGCTGAAAGGTCATTTTATTTGATTTCTTCCTTTAAATTCCTGGTTGCATGGTAATTTAGATCTCACCACTCTTTGTTAGAAAAATCTGTGAACTTAAGTATCCGGTGAAAAATAAACTTGGCTAAATGCCTGTCACTAAATTTAGACATAGAATGTTATCTCAGTTTTACCAGTGCCTTTGCTGGATTTTTTGTGAGACCTGGCTTTGAAAATTCTGCAAGCCTTCCTAGCTTTTCAAAGTTAGGAGGGTACCGTTTAGAGTACATAAACTCTTGGGCTACAGCTAGTCTGGAAAATTAAAAATACCTTCCAGAGCGTGTTATGAGAATAACATTTTTTTTTCCTCGTATGGAGAGGGCTAGGCTCAACTAGTGAGCAATTGAAAGAGTAAATTATTACCCTATGAGATTAGATGTCTATAACAGAAAATACAAAGCATACTCTAAATGGCGGAATACAATAAAACAAAATCCTACAGGGAAGAGGCAGTTCCCGTTTGCATGATACCTTCCATGAACAATATGAGATGATCCAGGGGCGCCTGGGTGGCTTAGTCGGTTAAGCGTCCGACTTTCGCTTGGGCCATGATCTCGCGGTTCGTGGGTTCGAGCCCCGCGTCGGGCTCTGTGCTGACTGCCAGCTCAGAGCCTGGAGCCTGTTTCAGTCTGTGTCTCCCTCTCTCTCTGACCCTCCCCTGCTCAGCTGTCTCTCTCTCTCTCTCTCCTAGAAATAAATAAAAATATTAAAAAAAAAAAAAAGAAACAAAAAAAACAAAATGAGATGATCTGGAATTACACCAAAACACCTGAGAAGACCTTGCTTTGTCTCATATGTCTCCAGGATCTCTTTCCTCTTATGAAAAAGAATTTAGAGCAATATAGGTCTTCTAAGGCTACAGGTTATAACTCTGCTGGGCCGCACCTCTGTATGAACATGTCCTCCTCCAAAACTGCCTCTTCAATTCCACTTTTCCTTCTTTTACCCACAGTTGCTCATTGTTGCAAACTCCTTTTCTCATCCCCAGTCCTGATAACTCATTCTGCCCCCTCCCCTTTAAACACTTGATGACCAGACTAACCTATATCTTATCTACTCTCTATCTCTAGCACTTGTACCTAGCAAGATGCCTAGGACATAGAAACTATGTAATTGACCGATGAGCGAATAATGGATAAATAAAGAAGAAGATGAGTGTGGAATGAATGAAGGATCATTGTCTGAGATAATGATTTTTCACATCACTGAAAATGTAGAAGATAGGTTTTTGATGATGATTCCATTTTTTTCACGAAAATGTAGTACTACAGAAGGCCACCATATTTCAACATAACTTAGGGGTCTACTTCATAAACATCCTTTATATAATGGGCTTTTTGTTGGCCTGTTTGCTCATATAGCAAGACCTTGACATCTTGTAAATTTTGAGTTGCACAATCAGCTCCAAAATCCTGACTGGTGCAAGGCTTATAGATTTGTGAGTTGAATCAGAAAGATAAGGTAGAAATTAACTCTCAGTTTAACATAATTGTCATGTTGTATGGAGGCTTTATATGCTGACAATCACCGGCCACCAAACTGACTATAGCTCTCCACCCTTAGCTAACATGGAGTTGCTGTTTGGAGAAGTTCCGCCATAGGTCAAAGAAGGAAAAGTATTCTGCGAGTCTGAAATTAGGGTCAGGATCCAAGGTAACACTCACCGGAATCAAAAGATTTCAATACCAGTTAATGAAGGCCACACTTAACAGTAGTGGAATGGGGCTCCTCCTAAAGTGGCCAGCTTACCCACCCGTGGCCATATTTACAAAACAGAAATAGTTGGGGGGGCACGTGGGTGGCTCAGTGAGTTAATCCTCCAGCTCAGGCTCAAGATCTCATGATCTGTGAGGTTGAGCCCCATGTGGGGTTCTGAGCTGACAGCACAGAGTCTGCTTGAGATTCTCTGTCTCTCTCTCTCTCTCTCTCTCTCTCTCTCTCTCTGCCCCTCCCTCACTCATTCTCTCTCTCCCCCCCCAAAATAAATAAACACTAAAAAACAAAAATATCATTAAAAAAAATGAAACAGGAATACTTGGCATTTGTACAAAAGTGACAACAATTTACATGATAAACTGAAAGAATTCTGGGCCACCTTCATGCCTCACTGAGCAGCTGCCCCAAAGTAGATACTGACTGATGGTTTTCTTAAAAAAGTGGTGCAGGGACTTACCTACTCAGCCCATCTGTCTGTGTCTGTCCATCTATCCGTCATCCCTATGTTCACCCATCCGTTTCACATGAAACTTCTTTCTAACCTCTCTTTCCCAGGAATGCTATGCTCACGATGCCCTGACACCCCCTTCTCCTGTGTTCTCCCTTCTCCCCTGCTGCTCAGCCGCAATTGTCCTAATTCAGGACCTTCTTCTGCAGGGACTATAAAAAGGGTAGAAACTACAGTATAACCACTTGCTCTGGCTTTTTTTTCTCTACATGAGACAAACTCCTTAGGATTCTGGGGAATCAAGTTTTTCCCCTCTTGTCACTCACATTTACAATTTTATTTTTACACCACCATGAGAAGAAGGCAACATTAAAGTCCCCATTTTGTAGATAAGGAAACTGAGGCGCAGTGAAGTTCTGTTATTGGGCTAAGATCACTACGTTAAATGACAGAACCATCACCTGAACTAGGACCCTCTGGCTCCAGGCTGGGCACTCTTCCCACCACAAGTGAGACAAGTACGTATTGGATTTAATACAGAGATATATAGGATCCTATACAGGATATAGGATTTAAATGAGGAAGTCTTCCTTCAGGCTAGAGGCTTCTTTGTATTTCATGTATATATGATTCCATTTTCTAAATGTGATTTATCTGTTGATAAAACTAACATGAGGGCCTATAAATGTTCCTAATACCAATCTCTTTTTATAGGGTACATTGCACCAGTTATAAACTCAGGGTACTATTATTTAAGTTAGTTAAGATGCTTTTAGATTATATAAAGAGGCTAATTTTATTTCACTATTATTGCTATTGTATCATTTTAACACAGGTTAATTTAAGAAAAGAAAGTAATTTCAAAGGCAGCAAGCCACAATGGTATAGGAAAACTCTGCCAGCTGGCTGTAAAGCTCTGAAAATTAATGAAATCATCACCCCTTAAAATTCTCTAGAGCAGCATTGTCAGGAACTTATCCTTTCTACATTTAGCTGCTGGCAAACAGTCACTCTTAAATCTAATACAATTTAGTAATACTTTCCATACATATTAGGGTGTGTCTTTTTACTCAGTGAAATTGTAATCCAAACAACTGATACTTTGTGGCATAAGTGGATCATGATGAGTTGTCCTGGGGAGTTGGAAAGGCATCTCTGAAGAATGAGCCTCTAAATGCCTACAGTAGAAAGTTTAGCTTGGGTTGGAGGAAAATCAGGGTCTTATTTCAGCCCGACATTCACATACTGCAAATCTTTGAGTATCCAAGTAGGATGATGATAAATGTCACAGAAAGCCAGGCAGAAGGAGGCCACATAGATCATCAGTCCTCAGTAGGATCTTGCTGAAGGCCAACTTTTGGTGAATAAAATAGTTATGATCGCCATAAGTTTAGAGGCATAAAATGTGTTAAATTTACATAAACCTACCTAAATGATTCCAGCTGCCACAGAAAAATATATGGGCATCCTCTTACATTATCTTAAACCTCATATACCTTCAAAACAAGAGAAAGGCTTAGGAGAACTTGCTTGTAAGTTTCCCTGAAGAACACTATTGCAAAGTTTGATAGGAAGAGCTTGACTAAATAATTGAAGAAAGGGCATCTGTGTAATCTAAAAGAAACCATATTTTAAAAATATCCTCATTGTTGAATATATGTCTAAAATAAGCCCTCTTCCCCCCACCCTTTCTTTTATTAGTTCAGTATATGGTATGGAATATGATTCAGGGATACTGGCTTATTTAGGGAAACCATAAACAGGCTCTGGATCATAGGCATGATATCTTCTAGCCATGGGATATGAGGCAAAGACTAGAAATTCTTTTATTTTCCATTTTCTCCGTTGTAGGACACAAGGACTGAGGTTCTCCAAGCTGACATAACAGAAGATCACCTGAGGTCTTCGATAACTATGACAATCCCAAGACCTACTCCGAGAGATCCTGAGGTGAGGATGAGGAAAGGAGCAAGAAATTCATATTTATTATCAGCACCAGAGATGATTCTAGTGCAGTTCATCGAAGCTAGAATTGCTGGACCAGAAGAAATCTACAAGTTCCTGACAACTCTGAAAGTTTATGTCTGCTTAACTCTTTTGATGTTTGAGCGTCTTGAAACTCCATAACCTCACCAGAGATTAAGTACTTGAAGAATCTGAGGTCTTAAAATCAGCACTGGATCAAGATTCAAGGGTGAGAATCCTGAAGTTTTTCACTCCCTGGATGCATGACATTTGCATTTCCTTGTAAGTGTTTCAAATGGCTCTGAAATGAAGACAAGTTCCATTAAAAGGTCTCTAAAATTTAAAACTCTGCAAAGAACTTGATATGGATCTAAGTTATATGACTAAGGTACATTTGGAAAGTTGGTGAGGAAAACATGTTTCCTTATAAAATGCCTCATTTTAAAAGATATTTCACAGAGACAGGCTCTGTTTAATTGACTGGGACCTCATGGATACAGGCTTCGAATCCAATTCAAATTTAGTTTATAACCCTTCTCTACTGAGAACTTTACAAACTGTTTCCCATTTCTATTGTCATGTAGAAATATGAAACCAAAAAAAAAAAAAGGGAAAAAAGTGTGTTTAAATGTTTTTGCTCAAGAGGTTAATTACTATGTGACCTGTCTATTAAAGCTCTCAGTCCACATCATGCAAAATATTTGCAATAATGCATAAATCTGGATTAACTTTCTTTGCCTTTTGGCTTGCAGAAAGAACTGTCTGCAGAATATTTGAAACCTGTATAAATCTGTTTGCAGTCAGTGGTCAGTATTCTAGAGGCAGTAGAAAAACAGGTTTTCTGATAAGGCATCAGTTTTGCAATGAACACGATGAAATATGTCACTTTCAAGTTGAGTCCATTTTTGAAATTCCAGGCAAAGCCATCACAGCCCCTGTCATGGAAGCTGGATAATAGGGATTCGTTGCACAACCTACATTCTCTAAAATATGATTGACATCCCTGCAGTTTGTGCCGTGTGAAACTGGCCACATTGTCAAAACCTGGGCAAACATGATCTTCTCAAAAGATGAAGTGAAATTCAGTTGAATACAATGATGTGGAGAGGTTTTACCATACATGTTTTTAAGAGTTATGATTAGAATAAAATAGTTTGTCAAAAAAGGTGCACTGACCAATATATGGTAGCCATTAGCCACACATGGCTATTGACACTGGAAATGTGGCTAATTCAAATGGAGGTGTGCTAGAAGTTGAAGTGTTCCCAGACTTTTAAGAGTTGATGTTTTATAAAAAGAATACAAAGTATCTTGTTAAAGTATTTTATATTGATTATATGTTGAAGCAGCTATATTTTGAATATACAGGCTAAATAACATAAACAGTAAAGTTAACCTCACTTTTTAATGTGATTACTAGAAAATTATATATATATGTATATACAGCTCACATTATATTTCTATTAGACAGTGTTGTTTTCAACAGAAGGTTGAGCGAGTGTGTCTTCTCAAAATAGGTTTACCGAGACTGTTTGAAGCTCATTGTAGCATGTATTCATACCTACAGTATGTGAGTTCAAGATAGTAATGTTTTTCCACACCAGTTTGATACTAGACCTATATTGTTGCCTCTAAAATAATAAAGTATAATTTGAGAATAATTTTATGTGTCTACAAGGACTTTGATATATAACACAGTGACTTAGAACTCCTAGATACCTCCCAAAATTATTTAGCTCAATCCCATTTAGTTCGATTCCTTTTTAGAGGAGGACATTAAGAAACAGAGTTCAAGTGATCTCCTTAATATGAGTTAGGGGAAAGCCAGAGCTGGAACCCAGATCTCTGATTCACAAACCACAATATTTCTATTTTACCAATGCAATTTAAATTTGACTATGTTTTAAAGTGAAAATGAAATTATTCCTGGCTTCCCCCCCCCATAATAAGTAGTCCTATTTTTGCAAAATAACTTCAATTCAAAAGCTATGTGGTTTTTTTTTTTCTAACTGCCATAATTAAGGCTACATTTATTAAAACAATTAGTTTGGTTGACGTAAATTAATAGTATCTTATTATTGGTCTCATTCCCCAATAACTATAATTTGACCTAAAAGAACTCTGTGACATAAAGTAATGAAAACATAAAACTTACAAAATCACCAAGAAAGCAATCAGTACCTAAAATGTGATATGTCTCCCTAGAAGTAGTAGCAAGAGGAGAAAGAAACCAGCATGGTTCAAAGATGACCAGAAAGCCCAAGGGCAGAGATGGACCTCTAGGCACCGGGCCTGGCAGGGGATTTTTCTCCCAGGAAACTAAAGACAATCCCCATGGTGGAATGAAGTCAGCTGAACAAGGGGAAGGAAGACACTGACCAAACTTGTAAGAGATATTAAAAAAAAACAGACATTAATTTAAAATAGTTGACACAAAGGAAGGATAAAGGAAAAATGTTACTTTTTATTAGATAGGGACAAAAATCTGTGCCTTGCCTGAGGCTCTCAAGATAGTGTCTTGGACTATTTTGTAAATATTTAATCTCTTTAGGGCCAAGTACATTACAAAAAAAAAATTAAATGAAAGAAGTAATTAATTGATATTCCATTTTGTGGAGGTTGGGAGGGAAGGGGAACTAAAGTAGTCTTTTTTGAGGTTGTTTTAAAGATAGTCTCAGGAGCACCTGTGTGGCTCAGTTGCTTAAGCATCAACTCTTGATTTTACCTTAGGTCATAATCTCACAGTTCATGAGTTCAAGCCCCACATCAATCTCTGTGCTGGCAACGCAGAGACTGCTTGCAATTGTCTCTCACCTGCTCGCTCGCTCCTTCTCTCTCTCTCTCTCTCTCTCTCAAGTAAATAAATATTTAAAGGGCCCTAGCATACAAAGGAATACCTATCAGAGTGGTTACAGACCTATCTACTGAAACTTCACTGGCCAGAAAGGAATGGCAGAAAATCTTCAATGTGATGAAGAGAAAAAATATGCAGCCAAGAATCCTCTATCCAGCAAGCCTGTCATTCAGAATAGAAGGAGAGATAAAAAGTCTTTCCAAATAAAGAAAAATTAAAAGAATTTGTCACCACTAAACCAGCCCTACAAGAAATCCCGAGGGAGACTCTATGAGGAAATGTTGCAAGGAACCCAAGCTACCAGAGACACCACCACAAGCATGAATTCCACAAAGGACACGATGACTCTAAACCCATATTTTTCAAGAGTAACACTGAATGTAAATGGGCTGAATGCTCCAATCAAAAGAAATAGGGTAGCAGAATGGACAAAAAACCAAAATTCATCTATTTGCTATCTACAAGAAACTCATTTTAGACTGGAGGACACCTTCAGATTGAAAGTAAGGGGATGGAGAAATGCATATCATGCTACAGGAAATCAAAAGAAAGCTGGAGGAGCTATTCTTATATCAGACAAACTGGACTTTAAAGTAAAGAGAGTAACAAGGGATGAGGAAGGGCATTATATAATAATTACAGGGTCTATCCATCAGGAAGAGCTAACAATTATAAATGTCTAAGCACCGAATATGGGAGCACCTAAATATCTAAAACAATCACAAACAGAAACAATCTTATGGATAAGAATGTGCTGATAGCAGGAGACTTTAATACTCCACTTACAGCAATGGGTAGATNGCATACCTTCTTAATAAAGACCCTTGAGAAATTCGGGATAGAAGGAACTTACTTAAACGTCATAAAAGCCATCTATGAGAAGCCCTCAGCTAACACCATCCCCAATGGGGGAAAAACTGAGAGCTTTCCCCCTGAGATCAGGAACACGACAGGGATGTCCACTCTCACCACTGTTGTTTAACATAGTGCTGGAAGTCCTAGCATCAGCAATCAAACAACAAAAGGAAATACAAGGCATCAGAATTGGCAAAAAAGTCAAACTTTTACTTTTCGGAGACAACATGATACTCTACATAGAAAACCCAACAAACTCCACCAGAAGCCTACTAGAACTGATCCAGAAGCCTACTATAACTGATCCAGGAATTCAGCAAAGTTGCAGGGTACAAAATCAACATACAGAAATCGGTTTCATTTTTATACACCAACAATGAAGCAACAGAAAGAGAAATCAAGAAACTGATCCCATTCACAATTGCACAAAAAGCCATAAAATACCTAGGAATAAACCTAACCAAAGATATAGGAGATCTGTATGATGAAAACTATAGAAAACTTAGGAAGGAAATTGAAGAAGACAAAGAAATGGAAAAACATTCCATGCTCGTGGATCGGAAGAATAAATATTGGTAAAATGTCATTACTACCCAAAGCAATCTACACATTCAATGCAATCCCAATCAAAATTGGAGCAGCATTCTTCTCAAAGCTAGAACAAACTATCCTAAAATTTGTATGGAACCACAAAGACCTCCAATAGCCAAAGTAATACTGAAGAAGAAAACCAAAATGGGAGGCATCACCATCCCAGACTTTAGCCTGTACTACAAAGCTGTAATCATACAGACAGTATGGTATTGGCACAAAAACAGACACATAGACAAATGGAATAGAATAGAGAACGCAGAATTGGACCCACAAATGTATGGCCAACTAATCTTTGACAAAATGGGAAAGAGTATCCAATGGAAAAAAGACAGCCTCTTTAACAGATGGTGCTGGGAGAACTGGACAGCAACATGCAGAAGAATGAAACTAGATCACTTTCTCACACCATACACAAAAATAAACTCAAAATGGAGAAAGAACCTGAATGTGAGATAGGAAAGCATCAAAACCCTAGAGGAGAAAGCAGGAAACAGCTTCCTTGACCTCAACCGCAACAATTTCTTGACACATCCCCAAAGGCAAGGGAATCAAGAGCAAAAATGAACTATTGGGACCTCATCAAGATAAACAGCTTCTGCTTGGCAAAGGAAACAATCAATAAAACTAATAGGCAACCGATGGAATGGGAAAAGACAGTTGCAAATGACATATCAGATAAAGGGCTAGTATCCAAAATCTATAAGGAACTCACCAAACTCCATACCTGAAAAACAAATGATCCAGTCGAGACATGAGCAGAAGACATGAACAGACACTTCTCCAAAGAGGACATCCAGATGGTCAACAGACACATAAAATGATGCGCAGCATCCCTCATCATCAGGGAAATACAAACCAAAACCACACTGAGATACCTCCTCATGCCAGTCAGAGTGGCTAAAATGAACAAATCAGGAGACTATAGGTGCTGGCGAGGATGTGGAGAAACAGGCACCCTCCTACGCTGTTGGTGGGAATGTCAACTCGTGCAGCCCCTCTGGAAAACAGTGTGGAGGTTCCTCAAAAAGTTAACAATAGAACTCCCCTATGACCCAGCAATAGCACTGCTAGGAATTTACCCAAGGGATACAGGAGTGCTGATGCATACGGGCACACAGACCCCAATGTTCATAGCGGCACTCTCAACAATAGCCAAAACATGGAAAGAGCCTAAGCGTCCATCAACTGATGAATGGATCAAGAATATGTGGTTCATCTCTACAATGGAATACTACATGGCAATGAGAAAGAATGAAATCTGGCCATTTGTAGCAACATGGATGGAACCTGAGGGTGTTATGCTGAGCGAAAGTCAGGCAGAGAAGGATAGATACCATATGTTTGTACATATAGTGGATTAGGAGGAACTGAATGGAGGACCATGGCAGAGAAGAAAGGGAAAAATAGCATGGGAGAGGGAGGGAGGCAAACTGTGAGAGACTCTTGAATGCTGAGAACAAACTGAGGGCTGTTGGGGTTGAGGGAGAGGGGAAGGGGGGTGATGAGCATGGAGGAGGGCACTTACTGGGATGAGCACTGGGTGTTATATGGAAACCAACTTGACAATAAACTATTGAAGAAAAAAAAGATACTCTGAAGATTAAAGGAAAATAGCCCTAAATACTGTTTAGACTGAGTTAACCAGGTTTTCTTGGTTCAAATTCCATGTTATGTAGTGCATAAAATATCTACCACAGTACCTGTGCATGCTAGATACCCAGTAAATGTTCATATCTGAATCATTCAAAGAGATTGCTCATGTAAATAAAAGGTTAGGAGGATAAAGGACTGGAAGAAATCAAGCATTTTTATTCTATGTATTTTTATTTTTATACTCTTTTATTCTATACTGATATTCCAACTGCAATGGATATTCATTATATGTAGCTTAGAAATTATAAAAATATATTAAAAGTATAAAGTATGTAATAAAATCCTTTTTATTCTTCTTTTATTTTCTTCAACATTTTTTTTCATCTCACTATGTCTTTCCCCTTCACATCTGATGTTTCTCAAAAACAATTTTATGCTACCCCAGTCTTTCTCTATCTCTATTCTCTTCACTGGAAAACTACTTTCCTGAGTTTGAGAATACTCAGTGCACAGGGCAAGATGAAATCACACAAACATCAGGGAGGCCACCTAGGGAAGGTCACAGAGTGTGGTTGGGATCAGCAACACATTAACTTTAAAATTCAATGTTGTCATTGTATTTTGAAGTGATCTGGCTCAGGGGAACCAACTCTCACTAATTAATCCATTAAAAGCCAGCAAGTCAATTATTAATTTACAGAGAAACAAATCTACCAAGGAGATAAGAAAGTTTACATCAGTTAGTCAGACATTCTTCTCCTATAAGACAGTATGCAGGGGAAGCTAACTTATGATCAATAACTTGCTACAGACAGATGTTCTTGATGTCTATCATTCAACTACAAAGGCCAGATGCATTTCTCCATGCTCTAGAATTTGCCTGCTAAATCTGCAGGAATAGTAAGACAAATATTAATTCCTGGCACTTCTTCTTAAATTATTCCAGGTTAACCATCTCTCTTCTTTTAATACTATCTTTCTATAAAAGTATATCATAGGGGTAGCTGGGTGGCTCAGTTGGTTATGCATCTAACTGTGGCTGAAGTCATGATCTCATGGTTTGTGAGTTTGAGCCCTGCATCAGGCTCTGAGCTGATAGCCTGCTTTGGATTCTGTGTGTATGTCCCTCTCTCTCTCTCTCTCTCTGCTCCTCCCTTATTCACACTCTGTTTCTCACTCTTTTTCAAAAATAAACATTGAAAAAATTTTTAAGTGTATCATAAAACTGGTTAAAATATCACAATCATATTCTGGTTCTGTTTCTCTAATAAGTCTCCTTAATTGGTGTTTTAGGAGCTATCAAGACCTTCCAGTTCTACATTTGCAGGTGTCTCTTGGTTTAGCCATAGAGAGTGTGAATCAACTATGTTATGTATACATTTTATCAAACTAATTCATTGAAGGTGATGCTATTTCTCCTTTTATGGTGAACATGCTACTATTGCACTCTGTCTTGATTACATAAGGACCCTTGTATGCCCTCTTTAGTAATAGAAATATTGAACTTCTTTCTAAATAATTTAGGATATGTCTAAATGTATTTTCCATAGGGAATTTTGATCTACATGACTCAGTAGCTTCAGAGAATACAGTATCATCTTCTAAAAATTCCAGATCTAGATAACTGGAAAACCTCCTTTGGAAGGGCAAATGCTTCTCGATTTTAATACCTTCCTAGCCTTCCCAGGCAAATGGTCTCTTACATTATTTTCTTAAGCCAAGTAAACATCATTAAGTGGTCCTTTGGCAAAGCTTGTATTCATTAAGTGACGTTTCCATTTGAAATTACAAATATAAAGCAATCCTTACGTTGCATTTTCCTCCACCCTAAGGATAGATCTATTTACTTCAAATTTTAGTGTAGATTCAGGGTTATGTCCAGTTTATGCTGAAGGAATATTCTGCTTCTATGGACAATTTAGAACAAATTTCTCTAAAACCAAGTCACTATACAATATTAAAAATGTTTAATTCTTTCATTAATGCTGGTTTTAAGGATGAGCACACATTATAATTTTTATAATATTCCATTTCTTAGCTCCCTGAGGATTTCACTTACATCAAACAAAGTGCTCTCTTTTTTCCTCCACAGTCCCTAGCTTATAATCATTCAGTATAGTTACAGTACATTACAATTTTAGTAAAAGAAAATAATATATAAAAATCCTAACTAAGTGGAAGTCAAAAGAAGAAGTAAAGTACTAGTTCTTCACATTACCAAACTCCTGATTTGAGAAATATCTTTTTATTTGCTCAGGATGGCTGAATTTTCAAGGAAGATTCCAGAACTGAACCTACCATCTCCCATCTTCCATCAAGTTATTAATCAAAAGCGAGTGAGGTATAGAGGAAGGTGGAGCTGTGGGAGTCAGTGATAGGTCAGCATATGGACTCTCCTTTCCTTTGAACATTCTAGAAGTCCAAAGTAAGTTGTAGTTTGATATATAAGAGAAATTTCAAGAGTTGGATATATAAGAGAAATCAGCTAAATAAATTGTGAAACTTTATCACTATGGTCTTGAGTAATTATTGTAAAACACATACTGATATAGAAAAAGAAACAAGAAAAACAATGAGCATATTGGCACAAAGCATCTGGTAATGAGGCACTGATCCTGTCCCATTACCACCATCACCAATGTGACTTTTGATATTCATATGTTCCTATCTTTGCATCACTTGGATAGCTATCTCCTAATTCTAATCATAATATTGGGTCATAGATTGAACAATTTTATCTCAGTACTATGATTCTTGGAAAATGATGTCAAAACCAACACATTTTCCTCTCACTCCAAAAGTCTCAATCCATTGTTCATTTCTCTCCCACACGTCTGCCCTTCCTTCTCTCATGCTTATGCACTTTCACTCAGCAAGTTCAGAAGTTCTGTGAAAGGTGGGCAAAGATTAGCCACATCCAGCTTTAAGAAACAACCCCACCATGATGAGGGATAGATCCAGGCTATGGTGAGTGATCAATCTACTTGCTGCAGCCCCACCCAATTTAATGCCTCTGATCTCTGTGCAACTTTTTATGCCCTCCCACATTACCCTCATTAGTGATGCCCTCTGACATAGTCCTCAACTTGGCAATGTGCTTTAGTGGAGACACTGAAGCCCTGTTACAACAGTTCTCCATAAGGTCTGCGTCACAAACTACAGCAGTTATGTTAAGCAAACTAGCATGAGCGTTTCAGACCTCTAAAGGTACCCTGGCAGTCCCCAAATATCTATGATAACCGAGGGCAAGATTAGGAGAAAATATGGAATTTGAAAAGAGACATAAGAAAAAAACATGAGCAAAAGAATTAAAACAAAAGCAATTTTGGCCAATATCCAAAAACATCCGCAAAAGAAAGAAGGTAATTTTGACTCCCCAACTAGTATATTAAAACGTGTCATTTCACATACTCACACTGCATGATGACTTGGCTTTCTTTTCCTCAGCTCTAGCAACAGCTAGGAATACTTCGTTGACAGTTTTTACCTCATAAATTTGTTTCCCTGATTCCATTTTTCTTTACAAGAAAAAAAAGGAGGGAGAAACAAAACGTAAAGATCTTCTCTCAAATGAGATTCTCTTTCCCTCTGGGTTTTCATTGATTTATAATTGCATCGATATTTCACATTTCTATTAAAACACCATGTTCTAATGCTCAGTCTGGCAGAGGCTTTCCTTTGCATTTGACAGGATGTCCACCAAATCTTCCTATTATGGAGAGAGCTTGGGGTTCTGGGAAAATCAATAGGTATTTAGCTACCAGGGATCCAGGGAGATGGAGAAATATAAAAGGGTGGCCACTAGCAACTGCAGGGAGAGGAATGTCCCTAAAGACTGAAATGAGACCACAAGTCTCCAAGTTGTGGCATTTAAGCAGTTATAACCATATTTTAGGGTTAACTATTCAGGCTCTCTCTTTTGCCCGTGTTTCCTTTAGATGAGCTGCTCCCAGGAGCAAGGTACTGTCACTTCATTGGCCATCGTTTTTGTCTGAAAGGGAATGGTTTTTCAGAGAAACAATATTTGTTTAAATATCTAAAAACAGATCCTTGGCCTCTGTGATTCACATCACTTTGCCATCTTTTAATTACACATTGAGGCAAAGACAGGTCTTCCTTTTCAGATCCTCTCTGTCAAAAGCCTGCCTCCCTACTATGTGTGGTGGGTGTTCCATTGTAATGATTCTGCTCATCTCTGTAATGCAAATCATCTGTAATGATTTTCCCTCATCTCTGCCTGAAAATCAAATCATCTGCTCCAAGTCAGTGAAAGGTCCCAAGCTGCTAAGGCAGCTAAACAAATCTGCTAACAATAATAGCCAGGCTGAGGAAAAATGTAGAAGAAATTAACTGTATTCCTCAGAAAGCATTCTGGGAAACAGCATGCCACACCAAAGTTCAGCTCTAAAATGTGAACCCACCGTGGGGTTGGATGCATCATGCTTTGTGACTAGGGTTGATGGCTCATGTGTAAACAGATGGTATTCTCCCCACCCCACAGCTCCTGAGGGTGAGATCCTGCAATTAGCTACTTCAGAATGGTTGGGACAATTGTCTAACAAGTTTCTATTCATCAGGAAGGCAAGGACCTGAGCTGCGCTTAGAAAATGTTGTGTGACCAAAGCTTTCAAGCAGCAAACCTACCATCAAGAAGAAAGGACAGCCTCCTGTGGGAAATAACCAACCCTAAAATAAAATTGACCAAGCAGAAAAGTTATAAATAATATTATTTTAACAGGGTTTTGAGGCACAGCCAAATATTTTGGAATGTTCTCAGTCCAAACAAAGCCAGCATAGTTCTCATTTTTTCCAACCTCATGACTGAGAAGAGAGATAAATGGAAAGGAAAAAAGCCCGCAGTTGCGAAACATAAATTTAAAAGAAAAATCAATCTGGACAGTCATAAAAACCAGGTGGCTGGCAAAAATTGGGCTCATTTATGAAGAAATGCATAACATCCTCTAACAGGCAATAATTAAGATACGGTGAAAAGATCAAAGAATTTGGAGGCAGAAAGAAGTTCAGATCCTAAGTCCGTGACTCACAAAAACGTGTGTATCTTGGTAAATTTTGTAGTTACTCTGTGTCTTACTTTCATCATTTGGAGAATAGAGACAAAAGCACTGACCTCACAGAGTTGTTAGAAGGATTTTAAGAGATGAAGAACAGAAGTTCTTCCCCCAGCGCTCCACATGTGCAGAAATATCAGGCCTCCACCATCTTTCCTTGCTTCCCAGGGCCCTTCACCTCCCTACACACAGGAAGATCTGAAGATTTGCCTTGTGTAGACATGTATTAAGCAGCTGGATTTTTGCTTGTTACTAAAAATACATAATTGGGTAGAAAACTAGCAAAATGAGTCTTACTGATTTTGCAACTAGACAGTATTAGCTCTAAGAAGTGGTCTCACCTCTGGGCTTCACATTTTTGTCTCTAAGTGAGACCACTGGATGGAAACCAACTTGACAATAAACTATTTAAAAAATAAAACAAAAAATAAAAGTGGTAAACAAAAAGATAAAAAAAATAAAGTGAGATTACTGGAGTAAAATAATCTACAGGGAAATTTGCAATGTGGGCCTTCAAGGACTGGCTGTGGCCTATGCCTATTCGAAGCAAGAGTCTTGCTTTGTTTTTTTCACCCTTTCTTGATATATGTTAATTCAAAATAAGTTTTGATCTAATTAGTTTTGGGGTTTTTCTTTTATGTGGGGAGATCTTAGTGAAGGTAAAGAGAGCCTTGTTTTCAGAAGATGTTTGATACATGTTTGTGGAATGAAGACGTTACACTAATTAGGATGAAACAGAATGCTATTCTTAATATAAAACTTGGATCCAATCCCAATGCATTGCTCCTTCTTAATTAGAGCTCTCCTGCCCATGACTCCCATTTCTGCAGAAATGGCAGGTCGGAGCAACGCCCCTTGCTATTGTCAAATGAAGTTAAGTTGCAGGTGCTGAAAAAAATTCTGCTTCTGGACCATGATTATCAGTACTTAGTGAATCTTCTACTCTTGCTATGATGCTCAAGAAGTTTGGGGGAAAAATCACTTCTCCCCAAAAACAACAAAATGAGTGTAAGGCATTTATTACAAATAAATCCTAAGAGAAGAAAACAAAAACAAAAACAAAAACACCAAAAAGCCCTAAGCATATGGGTCTGACTTGAAATGCCTTGTATGAAGCCCACCACAAACTGTAACATTGGCTTTCCCTCAGACCTAAACAAGCAGGAGCAGGGGAGAAATTCCTTTTCCACCTCTGGCAACTGGCCACCAGGGGCAGATTACACCACTTCCTGACCTCAAGGCTCTTGTCAGGCATATGGCAGGTCTACAGAACTCGAAAATGTCTGGATTCATCTACAAATCAAAACACTTTTATTTGTAAAGTTGGGACTTTTTATTCAGTGGAAAGAGAACACCTAAAATATTATGTTTGCTTGTGAAAAAAGAATCCTTCTACTGTCAACATTTTTTTTTTTTTAATTGGGAGAAGTGTTCTCTCCACTTCACACAGCCGTGGACAATGTGTTGGTCAAGACTGGAATTTAAATGGCTGTAAAGTAAAAGAAGCATTGGCTGGAATTTCCTCCCCTCTGTCTGTAAGGTCTCTGGAGGCATGTGTTGCCACTGTCAGTTGCCTCACGCTTGGCACCTTATAATTTTCCATTTTCATGGATGTATTTTGAATCTCCTTAGGAGTCAGTTCTTCTATTCGAGGATGCAGTCAATCCAGAAAGGAGCTTTTGCCAAACCAAAAAAAAATTTTTTTAAACCGTAGTGTTCTACCCATGGGATTTCAGACATGCCTGTTTGGCTTTCATGCTTACACAAAAATATAACCATTGACTAGACTACATCTGATGAGTTGTTGGTTTTAAACAGATTCACTTCTTGAATATGTTCCAATTATGATTCTCTGCATTTAATTATTCACTTTCTTTTCTGCTGTCATAAACTTAAGGAATTTTGTGGATGTGTACACTCTGGGTGAGTATGTAAAAACAACAAAGTTTGCCCTCAAACTCCTCTGCAATATGAAGATTTCATAAGTTTATAAATTTAGAAAGGACGTTGCAAAAAAAACTGGCTTTCTTTTAATGTGTAGAAATATTTGTTTCCAATAATATCTGAATTCTCTTGAAAAGCACTGGAAGATTTACTCTGAATTTGTTAGACCAGTGTTAAAGAGAAAAATTTTTCAGAATCCTCTAAATTCAGCTAAATTACTTGTCAACCAAGTTTCAATAGCTAGGCTACTTCTACTTTAAATTTTACCTAAAGCACTGTCACAGGCAGGTATCCATCATATTAATGTAAGAGCTTTCAAAACCCTTCATAATTTCCTAGAAAAATACTCATTGACTTAGTTCCCATTACTCTCTAACCTACTGTCTTATTCCATGCAGTCTAAGTGGTGCATAGGTATTTCCACCTCTATACCTTTATCCACATCTGTAGCTCTCTCCTCCTTTCCCCTTCTACACTTGTTAATGACTTACTTTTTCAAAACACAAATACAAGTCTTATACTTTTTTACATCTTCAATACCCAGACTGGTCCAGCACATAGACGATATTCACCAAAGATAATGCCTGGCAACTAGAACTCTCTTTTTTCCAATGTGTAACTATGTGGCAATCTATTTTTATGTTTATTTCTTTATTTTTTAAAGTTTGAATAGATTATATAAGGCTGACCATGCATACTAGTTTGGAATAAGTACTATGTATATGCTATATATGTACTATGGTTTAAGGCTGGGCTCTAAATGGCGCGCCAAAAGACTTAGTGAACATTCCAAACTGCCTGATTTCTACCCAGAAGTAGTTAATGTCGGCAGGATCTGGAATACAATATTGAAGGTTTTTAAAACTTTAAATATCTATGGCACTTTGAAATTCATTGTCCTCTTTCATTACATTCCATCAAAGTACATGAACCTGGGCAAGCCACAGACAGAAGCCCTGTATTTAATATTTCTGACACCAAATCCAGGACTTTCTGGACTACATCACAGGTGTTGAAGATCCCATAATGAGATGGACAGACTCTGAATAGGAGGGAGAAAAAAAACTCTAAAGGAATATGAGAAACACCACTCCCATAGAAATGAAATTGAACCACTGAGCAACAAATCACTCAACCATGAGAACTAAGAGAAAAGGAGATGGTACATTTAATTTTAGAAAATCATTACACATATCTAAAGCCATCTAGAGAAATGCAACATATTAATATTTTCCATTTTAAAAAGGCAAAGTGAAAGGTTTTATATTCACACCTGGGATGATTTGAACATCCCTTTAATGGTTGATTCTACTGTAGCCATGCTGGGAAATACTTCCCTATAAAGCAATTACTGTCACTTCCCAAATGACACAGCTTTTGTTCACCACTGTCCCTGAAATCCCAACAAGAGAAATCGCAACTCTACTTTGAATATTTGTATTGATTTTTTACTAATAAAGGAATTTAACATTTACCACCTCATTTAATCCTAAAGCACCTGTGAGGGAGAGCAAATTGAAGAAAAAAATTGAAGAAACAAAGCCCAAAGGACCTAGGCCTCAAGTCCCAAATCATAGGCAAGATTGTCCTAAAGAGAACGTATCTGCCAGGGTTTGATTCCCAAGTATGGGCATTCCCTGTCATGTTTCCTCCTCTAACACCTTTTTAGGATTAGTTCTTTCTTCCTGGTATTTAATTTCCTAAGGGAAATTAGAGAGCAGTTAAAATATTAGTCAGCCACTCAATAAAAAAATACATAAAAGAAACAAAAAATAAAGCATCTCATTGCCAGAAGCAGGAATTATCAGTCTTGGAGAGAACAAGGCAAGGGACTTAATCTGGCAAGCAAATAGTCCATGAATTTTGATAACCCAGTAAAATAATATTTTGATAACACTCAATAAGGTAATGAGAGTGAAAATCTTATGATCAAATATTTGGGAGAAATTGGTTAAACATAATTTAATATGTCTCTTTATTTCAAGACCTTAATATACCAATCAATGATGTGAATTTAAAAAAAAAAAAAACACAGTATGTAATTCTCCTCAATTGAATTATTTCATTGTGGAACCTCTTCTCCCATTCTTTTCCCCCCTGTGGGCCATCTTAAGGTACCTGGGGCACCTAGATGGCTCAGTCGGTTGAACATCCACCTTTAGGTCAGGTCATGATCTCGCATTCAAGGGTTCAAGCCCTGCATCTGGCTCTGTGCTGACAGCTCAGAGCCTGGAGCCTGCTTTAGATTGTGTGTCTCCCTCTCTCTCTGCCACTCCCCTGCTCATGCTCTTTCTTTGTCTCTCAAAATATAAAATAAAATGTTAAAAATTTTTTAAAAAGAGGTGGACATATCTTTTTTTCTTGGACACAATTTTCTGGGAAAATGCTCTATTCATGTCTGTGCAATTTAGCAACCTGCTGTATAAAAGCTGAGAAATACAGTAAAGTGGTTGAATGTTTATAAATCCATTTAGTTGTAGTATTAGACATGTCTAGATTTCTATAATTGCCTTTTTATATATGTCAATTACATATCAAGTCATGGGAATATATTTATAAAAACACTAAGGGCAAGCTTAAGCCTTAAGCTTAGTGATTTGTAATTCTTTCATACTGTTTTGATTTCTGTTATTTAATATAACCTATTGAATTTGAAGAAGAAAAAAGAATTTCTGCTTAGCTTTGATCATTTCTCACATGATCAAAGATCATAGGATTGGCTCTATGAACAAAAAAGTATTGTATATTGTTGGAAGTGATACCCTCACAGGAGTGATAATAGTTTCTTGAGCACCTGCATGAAGCAGGTTATATTTTAAGGCCCTTCTTAAATGTATTAACTCATTTAACACCAAAGGAGACCCTAAAAGGTAGATAGTATTATTTTCACCTTTTCCAAACTAAGGAATACAGAAAAGTTAAGTAATTTGTCCAAAGTCACCCAACTAATAAATCGGTGCAGCAGAATTTGAGCTCATGTAGTCATCTCCAGAGTTTGTGCATCTCACCATCACATTAAACTAACTTGCAAGCATTAGCAATAGAAATGCAGTCTTTGGGGAATTTCTATTCTTGCTACTTAAAAATGGATATAATAACTCGAGTATGTAAGTCTTTTGCATAACTTCAGATTGAAAGCAATACATTTGTTTTCACCCTGGAAATAGAAACTAAAGTTTACATTATTTTTTCCCTTATATTTAAATCAACTCCTTTGCCATCCAGCCCTGGTTCAACCAATGAAGAAATCACACAGGAGATATTAGCAGGAGGCATTGGTTTGATTTTATAATAGATGTCATAGAAATGAAAACATTTTAAGCAAAATGTTGCCAGTTTTTCTCCCTTTGTTCAGCCTTACAGATATATCCTAAAGGAAAGTTTTCACTGAGCACATTAATCTGTGGCTTAAAAATCACAGATCTACAAACTAAAAAAAGGAAAACAAATCTCAGATAAAAAGTGACAGTTAACCTAAAAATTATTGCCTCCTAAGATGTATCTTTTAATCATTTCTGAGAAGGGAACTTGAAATGAGGAACATTTATTAGTGAATTATATTTAGCTTTGAACTGATCCCTAATGGCTTTCAGAACATTCCTGGTTTAACCTTGGGATATATTTCATTATTGCGTCTATGGACAGAGCTTTTTCACAGTGCAGACTGAAACTACAATTTTAAAAGAGATGTGATCTATTTAATTAGACCAATCTCCTATATATTTTTAATTTCAAATTTTGATGACTCTTTATGAAGTCTTAGCAATGAGAATAATACTAAGGGCACCTAATCCAAACTTACAAGTGCTTTTCCAAATAGATTCAAAGACATTATCTAATATTCTTCTTCTTGACAATATCCTTGAAATCTAGGCAAGTGACAGGTCTTATTCTCCATATTTTATAGGAAGAAGATCTGAGTCAGAACAAAATGAAATGACTTATTTAAGGTCAGACTGATGTTTATGCTGATGTCCTATATACAGAGTTTTTTCCTTTAAACTCTATTTCTTCAAGTCACAAATACAGAGATAAATGTGAAAGTATTTTGTGTCATTCTTTGCTCATAATTTAACAATGATTTTTTTATGTGTCCACTTACTTGTTTGCTTATGCTCCTCTGCCATCGATAAAGAAATTGAGGGTGTTATTGCAACAATAGTGCTTTTTCTACAGTCATTTAATGAGGTTATACAAATACTAAGTGCTGTCATTTCTCTAAAGGAAATCATTGCATTGTTTACTTCAACCATGATAAAAAGCCCTGATGCGTGTTTCTCAAGTCTAAAAAATAGCTAGAATTGACTGAAAGAAAATGTCTTTGACACCTGTCTTTGTTTAGAGTATATTTAATAATCTGGTATAACTGTTAGTCACCCCCATAAAGGAAACCAAAAGTACTCCAGGTATTTTAAGCAGAAAGTTATCCAATACAGGGAATTAGGTATTTATAAAATTACTGGAGGGAATGGAAGAAGAAATTACAGGATGGGTCTCCAGAAATTACCCCAAGAACAACATAACACTTACCTACCAGGGGATCTCTGATCCCACCACTATAGCTATTTGGTCAGAGAGCATACTGCAGAATAGTGATTCAGAGACCAACAAGCTATAATCAGAAACCCACTGAAGCTTCTGCTGCTGCCTCACAGCTGCCTCTGAAAACCAGGAAGCATCTGGGAAGTCCACTGGAATGTTCTTGCAGAGGAATGTGTTGTCCTCAAGACCCTGTTTGCCAGAAATAAACGTTCAAAGAGAACAAGAAGACACCCTTTGTCTTATTTTCATCTTCCAAGTTCTGTGTGTTCATCTATTTAGCAAAGCCCCATTCTCAGCCCAAACTCTGGCTGTATTGGAGCCTGGGAACCTTTTAAGCATTTAAGCTCATGCAGTACAGAGAAGCACAGCAAAAGGAGGATGGAATGAGATTGAACCAGATACTATGTAATGTTTACCAAATGTGAATTAAAAGTTGTAGCTATGATTAGCTTTAAATTACTTACCATCAATTCTAAGGCACCACTGGTTGCACTATGTGCCATTATTTCATATAGTTATAAAAAAGAAAAAAATGCTGTTCATTAGATCATGAAATGGTACAAGAGGCTTTTCATTGTAAGATGCAGCCAGTTTCAGAGATATTATCAGATAAAAAGCTGTGCAGGTTAGAATCAATGAAATCAATGAAATACAGTATACATGTCATGATAGACTGTAATGGTATGACCTTTTCATGGTGATATGCTTGGCTATACAGAGAAGTGTACTGTTTGTTTCTGAAGAAATATTGAAAGATTCAAATAAATTAACATTTCTGTTTTAAGTGACATGGTATTGTGTAAAGATTAAAGAACTAGAGCACCTGGGTCGCCCAGTCAGTTTAGTGTCTGACTCTTGATTTCGTTCAGGTCATGACCTTGCAGTTCGTGAGATGAAACCCTGGGTCGGGCTCTGTGCTGACCACATGGACCTCCTTGAGATTCTCTCTCCCTCTCTCTCTGCTCCTCCCCACCTCTCTCTCACAATAAATAAACTATAAAAGAAAAGAAAATAACCAAAGGATAATAGAATGGTAAATGACTGGAAGCAATCATTTATAACTCACCAATCCACGGATAATTTCCCAAATTAAAGAAATGAAAACTATTTATGCCTCTCTAGCCCAACAATAGATTAAATTACAAATTTACCTATTGAGAAGTTCTGATATTGTTGAGAAATGGAAAAAGGTATTTTGTGAGTGATATTAAAATACATTAAACCAAACCACCCAGACTGTATTCTGTTAACCTCAACCAAGTCCAGTTGCTACAGAAAGGGTCATTCTTCTTCCTGGCTAGAGTGCTCCTAGGTGAGGGTAGGGAGCAGTGAACATACAGGAATATGTATAGAACTGTAACTTCTTAGTATGTAAGCCCACTGGAAGCCTATGAGATAACCAAGATCCGGGGCCAAGTCTCAATCCAGATGGATACAGCAGGGCCTATACATGGTGTAAAACCCTGAGGGTCAAGTGAAGCTGTAAGGGGAGAGGCAATCAGCCAGTACCGCTAAGGAAACAGAAGGTAAATGGTCTAAGATCATAGCCTAAGATAGATGTTTGTTGAGTACCTACTATGTGCCAGGGAGTATTACAGGCGATGTTAGCAGAAGGAGGAAGGGGATGAAAAAGTACCAACTTCCAGTTACAGGTAAGCCTTAGGGATGTAATATACAGCATGGTGACTATAGTTAATTATACTGTGTCACATATTTGAAAGTTGCTAAAAGAGTAGATTTTAAAAATTCTCATCATAAGAAAACATTTGTAACTGTGTGGTGATGGTCAGTAACTTACTGTGGTAATCATTTTGCAATATATACAAATATCAAATCATTGTGTTGTATATCTGCGACTAATGTATGTCAACTATACCTCAATATTTTTTTTAATTCTAAATAAAAGGGAAATGAAGAAGGAGTCAAGGTCACATAAGATAAGTAAAATAGTATTCAGAGACCAGAGTTCTCAGAACAAGGCCTGTTAGCTGTCCTGATGCAATTATTTCAATGAAGTCTCAATCATCGCACTTTCATCTTAAATTGTTAAATGAGCCTGCTAACCTGAGGTCAGAACTTAAAAAGCTGTCCCCTGAGCTGCCGAGAGGTCTAGGCACATTCAACCATCACAGCAGCATTCATAGTAACACCCTGCTCCTGGGTACCAGCACCAAAATGCCTAAAAAAATAGAAGCTGGCTATGATATTTATGGTACATAATATATTTTGTTGTCAGCTCAAAGACTGCAGATGTCATTTGCCAACAACTTGCTTATTTGATTTATGGAATAATTAATTGTATGTAAGATAAGCCGTGCACTACAAAATGGCAGCTATAATTAATCAACCCTAGCAGCAGAGATCTTTACGTGATTGTGAATGTAAGTTCATAGACCACAAAACCAGAGTTTCCCAAATTGCTTTACTCTTTCTCAATATCTCACTCTTTAGGTGTGAGCCAAGGGCTATAACCCTTTATATGCATTTGGTGCTTTGTAATTTACAAAGTGGTTTCTGACATGTTGTGCTTAGTTGGATCCATCCTTAGGATGAACAAGGTTAAGGCATTGTTACTTGGACTGAGGGCTGAGAAGCCAAACCCTGAGAAGTAAAGTGACTCGTCCGTTACCACACAGTGAGTAAGGGAAGTCCAAGCACAGTGACTCCCAAGTCACTGTGGGTAATGCCACATGTTGTGGGATGTTAGGAAAAGCACTGACTTCAAAGTAGGTGGATTTGAATCCTGCTTCTGCCATGCATGGCCTGTACAAACAAATCTCTCAATCTCCAGGGAACAGCTTCTTCACGTATAAAAGGGACAGAACAATTTCCACTGCAAGATTCTGGTGTAGGATTAAATGAAATGAAATAAAGCATGAGCTAGCTCCTCTCTCCTGGTGCCTGGAACACAGGAGGTTCCTACACCTTTAGCTTCTGGCTGCTTCACATACTCCAGTCTCTGTGCCCCACCCGACCCTTCACTCTTTCTATTCCCTCAGCTTCCTGACTTAGCCAGGTGCTCAGTTCATCAAAGGCGCCCCATAATTCTTCCATGTCAAGGGAAGATCAGACAGCCTTAAAGGAGCCTTTTCAACACTTCAGTGAAACCTTTCTGAAATAGATCCACTCCAAAGGAGATGGTGCTTCAAATAAAACAATATTTGAGCCAGGTTCACACTTTTTTTTTTTTTTCCAACAAATGTACCAGTCTAGACAAAGCCACTTGCACGGGGCACAGAATTTTGACCAGTGTCAGTGCAGTAGCTATAGATACTTTCACGTCTGTCTTCAAGGAGCCTAGAGCCCAAAGGAAGGACTTACCAAGAGAGGACATATATAATAACCAACGCGAGTCCTTAGTTATCTTTTTCATAACAGAATGTGAGAGCATATCTTCCTTCACCCATCAACCATAACTCATTGCTAAGAATTACAGTTTTATTTCCTTTACAAATGAGGCAACTGTTCTAATTATAATACTACCTTGTGTTCAAAATATCAACAGTGCTTTTCTCATTAATTAGTGGTAGACTTGCCCAATCAAACAGCAACAATTCTTTCCCTGGCATCAGTTCTGACTGCAAATTGTAGGACTTTTGTTAAAAATAAAATATCTATTCTGACTGTAGCCATCTCTCCTGGCTAGATTATTTCCTACCAAAATCTTGCTGAAGAGTGTGTGTGTGTGTGTGTGTGTGTGTGTGTGTGAGATATGCATGTGTGTATCCCAGAGAATGAGAAAGATGGTGAACTCATTGAGGAATTTACTGTAGAAACCTAACATGGAGTGCAGCTCATGAAATGGGTCAAATAGCCCCTGATTTATTGCTCTCTCTGAGTACATTTTCATCACCATCAATAATACTTCTTGGAGCACAGTCTCCAAGTATGTGATTTCCTCGCCAGTCTGTGGACTGTGACTGCAGATTCAGCTACAGAACAACTTCCCAAAGCATTTTTAAGGTACCCCCAGATCATATACTGAAGAGGTTAGTCTGTTTTTCATCAGAGACCCACAAGCACCAATTTTTCTCATTACCCTCCAGGGAGCACAGTCTGTGCGCATCGATTTAATTGAAAGTAACAACTGAAATGAACTGATCAGAATGGTTCTGCTAGGATCTCAGCAATATCCGCCATATAAGAGAAAATGAGAAAAACCACCGAAACAGTGAGTTGTTTGTGATCTTGTACCCTGTATAAACATGTTGAATATATTCTCACTGGCTGGTTTTGTTTACACACACACACACACACACACACACACACACTGATTTCTTTTAATTTGGCAGAAACAGGATAGTTCAAAAGAGAAATGGCGGGGGAGGGGGTTGTATAAAATACGTGAGTTACTTTTAGGCAATTAGAATGAATCTTATTTCAACAAACACATAATCAACACCTCTGCAGTTAATGGTCCTGTATGAGGGAATGTTGATAGAAAGATAAAAAAGGTATGGCAAATAGCCCTCACAGAGCCCACTGCCTAGCTGAGGAGACAGGAGGTGCGCCATGACAGTGTGGTGTGGTGAGAGCTGAGGGAGGAACCACAAGAGGCTATGGATACATGTTGGGGGGGAGGCAAGGAGCCATCTCTGAAGAGGTGATGGATAGACTGAGACCATATGGTTGAGTGAGAACAGCCAGGAAGCAACAGAAGAAGGGAAGAACATTTGGGAGGGGATGTAAACTCTGAAGACAGCAGCACAGGTTAAGGGCAGAGCATGATAATGCACTGATGCCAGGGCAGCAAGAGGGAAAATGGTAAGAGCTAAGGTAGGGTCAGAGCTTCACAGACTTTGTGTGGCCAGCTAAGGAGAAAGCACAGAAGAATTTTAACAGACGGTATGATTCAATTTACTCTCTGAGGCTTCTGCAGCAGCAGGGTGGAGGGTGGGCTGAGGAGGGCAAAGGGGGAAGGCAGAGATGCATCCAGAGGCTGTGGTAGTCACCGTCACCATTCAAAGGCTCAAATCAAGGCAGTCAGAGGAGTACTGGTGAGGACGGGGAAATATAGTATAAGAGACTATATCAGCTAATATACTGGTGATTTGAAAAGTGAAATCACCTTATAAATTCAATCATGGTGTAGGGAAAATGCTTCATTCTCTCCTGGTCTCATTTGGCAGCTTAAAAAGTGGTGTATGCAGGAGGCACATCTAGTTTTTATGGTGATTCAGTGCTCAGTTTGTTTTTATCACAATGAAATCAATAACCAAAAGCTGGAAAGGAGAGTCTTTGACTTACTTGGGATAACATAAAGGAGCCCCCTTGGCTCTTTCATTATTAATAACGAAAATACTTGTCAACATTTGCACATCAAAAATACCTAATGTTTACTAGGACTATCATTGAAAGTAGCAAAACTGGCGGTGGCAATGTTGGCTGTCAAGGGGAAACTTCCAGATGAGCCGTGCCACTCAACGCATGGAGTGTTTCTGAAGCAAACACAGGCAGTTACAGGGGGTGTAGTTACAGAGGAGCAGCCTGGAAACGGAAGAATAAAATACTCTGTCCAACATAAAACCTTATTTGCTATTTTGTGCCTAAAAGTTGCTCCTTGGATCTAACTCAAAAATGTGTCACAAAAGACAGATTGTTTTTCCGGCTTACTCTTTTTCTCCAGATGTCACTAAATGTTCAAATGTTCATAGTTTTGCTGTGTACAGAACAGAAGCTGTTCAGGCACTCTCTCTCTCTCTTTTGGTATTCCCAGATTTACTTTTTGTGGAATTCATATTCCACCAGGTATAGATGGAACACATTTTTTTGTTCTTAAATATATAATCATATATATTTTTTTATTTTCTCTGCACAAAATTGTGTCGCATACAGTATATGGATTATAACTATTTGCTATGCAGAAACGCTAATGATTTTTTCTCCCTTACTAAAGACTATTTGCATCTAAACAATGTTAGATTCCTCTGCTCACCTCAGAATGACCAAAGTGAATTTAGTCCTGCTTGTCTTTCATGTTGAACAGAAGTCCTACCTATACCCATGTGCTTATATGTGAGTGTGTATATAGGTGTGGGAAGGTGATGGCTGGTAAAAGGGAAACATATAAAAAGTTTAGAGATCAAAATTATAGGGATTAAAGCACTCTAAATATTAGGTAGCTAATTGCTGTGCCCACCCCCCACCCCCCAGTCCTCCTGTTTGATACACAGACACAAGAAAGTGTATGTCATTCTTCTCACCCCTAATCCTTCACTGCACTTCCATGACACGTGTCTCAAACACCTGTGGTTTATCTACTGAGTTCGGTTCACAGTGCTAGAGGAATCAGCCAGGAAGATGGTGTAGGATGATTATAGATATTTATAAAGCAAACCAGATTGAGGGACCTGGAAGAAATACAAAGACAGCTGAATGAAGAGATTGGAAAAAATGGAGGAATTGTGTTCATTTGTAGGAATTGGGGAATGTTTCGTGAAAGGGATTTTGAGCCCTTGAGGATGGGTAAAGGTTCTTAGTAACAATACTGATAGTTCATAAGGAGGAAGTCGCAAAGACAAAGCCAAGATGATAGCAAAGGGTGTGCTAGAGGGACAGTGCACATTTGGCTGAGTGTCATGTAGTGGAAGTGAGTGGGATAAGAGCCAGGCAGGGAAAATTGGGCCGGGATGTGAGATCCCTGTGAACACCTAAGGCAGATGGACATATTTGAGTTAGAAATAGAGAGGCACTGAAAAGTTTTGAGTAGGAAAATGACTATCACAACCATACTTAAGAAAAAGTTATCTGGCACTTATATATTTTAAAGAGATGGGGAGGGAAGACATGATAAATTAGGAAGCAGGGAAATTAGAACATTATCTCTTTAAGAAAGGAGATATAGCATAGGCCCTGAAGAGAAATAGTGAGATTAGAAAAAAGAAGCTAGATGTACACTCATTCTCTGTCATGGTTAGTGCATCATTTTCTTGTGGTTGCAAAGTACTTCTCTATGTGTAGAAATAAGATGATTCCCATGAGTGATGGTTCACTGTGGAATATTTCAGAGGTAGATCAATTCCTTGATGCTAATAACATTTCCTGCAAGGGACAGCTTACTCATTAGCGCACATGTATGTACTACATATATATGTACACACATTTACATATACATATATACACACTATGTATGTATGTATGTATATATACACACAGTAAGTCTTTCTTACTTTAGGAAACAGAATGAGATGGGAGGATATTATGGAATGTGGAGAGACAGAACATTAATGAAAATGAAGCATTCAAAAGGTTTGATCTTTAATTAGATGCTACAGATCTATAGAGACAAACTCTCAAGGCTTTGATGTCAAAAGTGTTACTCATAGGTCACATACTGAAAAGGCATACAGAAAAACAAAGAAAATAGGAACTACGTGCTAGAAAGCACGTAGGATAATTTATGCAGTCAACATTTAATAAATCTATACCCCACACTGTGCTAGATGCTGGTGAGAATAAAACAAGGATGGCCATCCAGACTTTCACACAGATCGTCGTCAAGCATGATGTTTGGTCACCATGGTGGGAAATAGGGAGCACAGGGTACGAAAGCATGGACTTTAAGTATGTTGTGCTGCAATAATCAAAAAGGGAAGAAATACTGGCTTGGAAGTATTTACCTTTTAAGAAAAGAGGATTCTTTTGTAGGTACTTTTATTCATCCGAACAAAACTTCATTTTGTTTCCTGAAGAAGGCCATCACCTGACAGAACGTGGGACCTACTGTCACACAGACTTGATAGTACATGCCTGGGGAGGAAGATGCCAGGAAGCCTTGAGCTTGGAGGAGTGAAGGGGTGAAGAATGATGTCAGTGCCTGTCCCTTCCCTCTGTCTACCCTGAAAGAAGCCTGCCCGCCTTCAGTGGACTCACTTCCCCTTGTGTGTACCCTACCCCACATCCACACTTGGTAGTTGGCGGGAAGAAAGGAGGAAAAGGAGTAGAGTTAGGTCAAGTTTCCATACTTTCATTTCAGGTTGTATACAGCCATTAGGAGAAATGAAGTACCGACTCCTTTTTTTCTTAAATATTCCCTTGCTTCTTGAGTCCAAGTCCCCTCTCCTTCACCTCCAACCCTGTCCTTTCTCACAGTGGGTCCTAGAGACTGGTCATGTTTCTGTAATCACAAGTCTCCTGTGAGAATCTCATTTTTCTCATTTGTAAATGTGAATTAGAATTCCCCACCTTTAATATTCTTCACAGATTTTATAGGTAGATTCCTTTAAACTCTCTGTGCTCCTTTGTAAGAACTGCACCACAAGGATAAATCAGCCCAAGAAAAATAGGTTTTCTTTCCTTTATTTTTTCTCCTGCTTCACGGTACCAGGCAAAGTATATTACTCTACGGCAGAGGTTCTCAACCTTAGTTCCACATGAGAATAATTTGGGGACCTTTTAAAACTCCCAATGTATAAGCCATACCAAAGGATCTCTGGAGGTGAAACTCAGGCATGAATATTTTTAAAGCTCCCCATGTGATTCCAATGGGCAGCCAGGATTACGAAGTACTGATCAACAGCAACACCTAATTACCTCCCAATTCCCCAAACGGGCATTTATTTTTATGATGATTTTCCTGGTATCAAATGTCTTTCCTTATTTACTTCCTAAAACAAAACAAAACAAAACAAAACCAAGCCTGCACAGCCCATCAAAACCTAGGTCAAACCCCTCCTCCTTTAGCAAGTCCTCTTTTCTTCCCCATTACCAATCTGAACTTAATTGTTCCTTCCCCTCACTGCCTCCAAGTGACTCGTATCCATCCTAACACACAGGACGCTCAGATTCTTGTGGACACAGCTTTTTCCTCAATAAATTTCAAGCTACTTAAGAAAAGGATTTGGGCTTATTCATTTGCATGTCATGAGCATTCAGTAAATATTTTGAAATCAAAATGGCCAAAAATAAATAATATAAATAAATCTGTATTTCGCCTGTAGATGGTGTGGGTGATGACTTGTGTCTTCTATCAAAAATGAGTTCTTTGGAAAAACCATAATACCATTTCTTATAAAGCATGAGATATGATTTACTATTCCTGGCCACAGCTGCTGCTTTTCAATGATAACTTCGAAGTCAGTGATAACATAATTCAGCAGACATGGTGATTCTCAATCTACACGTGACACCATATGGGCTTCAATATAGAATTACTTCCTGCTCATACAAATACACTCCAAGTTTTGTTTTGTAAATCTTAACTTAGATTAAATGAGCATTGGCCAAAGCATCTGAGTCCTCCCAGGATAATGGCTACAGACTGAGGAAAGGAAAGGGAGCGAAGGGAGGGGTGAGAGAGGTGGGGAGAGACAGAGGGAGGGTGTTGTGAGTGTAACAGATGCATAAAACCCACTCCTGGAAGAGACCGTTTAGGCATGACCAACACATCGTCCCTGAATTTCAAGTGTCCCTGTCTTTCCTCTCTGCTCCCATTTAAAACCTGGATTTAATTATATCTTAGTGTACTGACTGCCTCCACTGTCAAAGGGGACCAAGTTGAAAGCAAGTATCATGTTTTACTCATTTTTTCCTACATAGCACTTGCCTATCACAGTTCCTATCACACAACAGGAGTCAGAAAATATTTCTTGAGTCAGCAATGGAACAAAAGGAATAGCTTTGAATTGAAACAGGTAGGTATTTGTGTGAATAGTTCTGTCTCAAAACTACCCTCGTTTGTTGCCTGCAGAAAGCAAACACCAATTCCTGTGAGACCCACAGGTACAGCAATTTAAATAGGAACCTGATTAGATATGAATACCTGGGAGAAAAATAATTGAATGCACAGTGATAAGTCAAGCAAATATTGCTTGGTTAAGTGATATCACTTGAAAATGTGCAAAATTCAAGTTATAAACTTCACTTCCCTGCTCAAAAATCTTAAGAACTGACAGTTAACTTATAGGTCCAGAACCACGGTGAGGCAAGTGAGGCTCCCGCCTCAGGTGGAAAATTTAAGGGGGTGCAAAAATTCTTGATGATCAAGATAAATACTGTTTATTATAATGTTTTAATATAATAATAAAATACTGTTTAATAAAATAAATTAATATTTTATTCAAACATAAAAACAATGCAAAAAATCCATTATGAACAGTTGTAAGGACCCAATCCACATGGGATTTGTAAAACATATTAGCGTTATCATCTCATTAGCAATATCATAACAAAAGATTATGTGAGTGTTATTACATAACACTGTTGATAAAGGGCTCCGTATGATAATAACAGCCTGTAGGATTTTTTGTTTTTTTTAGGATAAATTGCGTGTTTTGTTTTGTTTTTAATTTTAGAGAGTGAGAGAGAGCTCCAGTGAGGGAGAGAGACAAAGGAGAGAAAGAGAGAATCTTAAGCAGGCTCCAGTCGTAGTGCGGAGCCAGACACGGGGCTCAGTGTCATGGCCCTAGGATGATGACGTGAGCTGAAATCAAGCATCTGATGCTCAACTGACTGAGCTACCCAGGGGCCCGCAGCCTGTAGGTTTTGGTGCACAGAGCTTTGAAACTGTAACCAGCAATGCGCAAACATGGCCTGATTTATACGAGGAAATATTTTAATCCCAAAGCCTGTTGTGGGTTATTTTCTATAAGAGGCAGCAAATAATTTTTCATGTTCAGGATTTAGTGGTCCAAGTATCTAATGTGTTAGAAAGGAACCTGATACTGCCTCTACTGTAATGCTCTAACAAGTATTGGTGTATTGAAAGACTTATGCTTTCAGTTCACCATTCACTGTGTCCTTTCTGGAGTGTCTAGCACTATGCTCTGCACTGAGGCTAACACACTGGCCAGTGAGGAGACACCCTTGTCGCAAACACCAGTAACAGAATACTGAGAAAGATACAAGGGAAAGCAGTGAAGTTACCATGGAGACAAGAACTCCCTAGGGAAAAGATACAGAGACAAACAAAAAAAAATTCAGGTCAGCATAATATACCTAATTAGTTAACATTACTTTTCAAAACTGCATTTTCCCCCATCAGGTAATGGCAATATGCATTAAATGCCTTAAAATTTGGAGTACTTTTGATGATTCCCATTTCAAGGAAATTATTTCAAAGAAATCTTAAGGAACGTGTGTTACGATTTCTCCCCTTAAAAGTTCATCATAGTACCTTCTATAATACAACCAAAACAATAAAAGGGAACTGCTACTGCCATGGCATTGTTGAGTTACATACATTGTATATGGAAAATTTGTAGTGATTAAAAATACGTTGGTAGGAAATCAGTAATGACACAGAATGATGTACACACCTGCTACTTTTCACACTGTGCCCCGTACACTAGCTGTGTTCTCCGGGAGCTCATTAAACATGCAGATTCTCAGCCCCAGCCCAGACCTGCTGAAGCAGAATCTGCATTTTAACAAAGTCCTCAAGTGATTTCTATGTGTATAAAATCTTGAAAAGCACCAGTATATGCCATAGTTTTTTAAGCCAAAGAAAAATATATACATTATAATTCCCCTTTTCACTCCCTAAAATTTGGCTCGATGATTAGAAAAAAGAGTGAATGTATATACATCAAAATATACACAGTGATTATTTCTGGAGACTCTGCTTTTTATTTTCTCTTTTAAAAATATTTTCCAGGGTCACTTGGGTGGCTCAACTGGTTAAGTGTCCTTCTGACTGTAGCTCAGGCCATTATGTGATGGTTCATGGGTTCAAGCCCCACTTGCAGCTCTGTGCTGATAGCTGAGAGCCTGGAGCTTGCTTCAGATTCTGTGTCTCTCTCTCTGCCCCTCCTCCACTCATGCTCTGTCTCTATCTCAAAAATAAATGTTTAAAAATTTTTTAATTAAAAAATAATGAAATATTTTCTAAATAGTCAACTACAAATATATATTACTTTTGTTATAAGAAAAAAGTAAGTTTTATAAATGTACTTTCTCTGTTGTTCTTTTAAAATGATTGTCCATAGTGAATGATTTTTTTCTGTAAGATAAAAATTCAGGTCAATTATACATTGGGGTTTGCAAAATTGAAAGTATACTTCACATCAATAAGTTCTAGGACCATATACCTAGTATTGTGATTTTAAATCTTTCTTTCCACTGATTCCCTAAGAATGCTTGTCTCTTTCTATTCATGTTGCTTGCCCTTCTGCCTGTTAAAGTGATGACTACATTTGTAAGGCATTGCCTCCATCACCAGGTTATCTAATTCCTCAGGTAGTACTTCAACCTCACCCTCTCCCCTGATGTCATCCTAAGACTACTAAGATATGAAAAAATTCTACTTTTCCCTTTCATTTGTTCTAGGATTTGAAAAGCTTCTTTTCAAGACACAAGTGTAATTAGCATACCCAGCTGCTACTGGTATGAAAACCCTTTGGAGGCTATTTTTAGTCTCACCCTATTCTTAGAGGAAGATTCTGAGGTTAGGAGACACAAGTGGTACTATTCTGAAGCCAAGGCAAGAAGGAGGAAAGGTCTCTCCTGGGAGGGCTGCTCAGTTAGGTCCGACAGCCACAGAGTAGACTGAAAACAAAGAACAGAGGTATCAGAAGAAAATTAAAAGGGCCTACTTCCAAAGTTTGCCAATAACAGTCCCAGGTCATTTCAAGAATTTAGGGAATATAGCCAAAATTCTATCTCAATGCAAACTTTTCAATGTAACATTTTGTTAATGAATCAGCACACATGTCCTCTGAGAAGCGACATGGTAATTGTGCTTTGCTCATCTCATTCCATGGATCTTCTAGAACAAGGCTCATCAGTGTAGCAGCCTGATTAATCCAAGCCTTGCATGTTGGGCATCTGTGCTCTTTTCTGTAGCAGGGATTTTAAGCTATAGCAACGGTAAGATAAACGAGACCAAGAGGACGCACTTCAGAGAAGTCACAGGTGGAGGAGAGGAGAAGGATTATTGAAAAAATGGTTAGAAGAAATGGAGAGAAAGTAACATTTACAGAAGATCTAAAGGGCAGGGTTTTGCATATATCATCTCATTTAATCTTCATAACAGACTGTACTGCACATAAGCTGGCTCAGATTCAGTGTGTTCATAACTTTCTGATGGAATGGTGGTGAAATGGGAAATCAGTTTAGCCTTAGAGAGTTCCAAGGCCCATGTTCTTTCTCCAGTAACATACAGGCTCAAGAAGTAATTCTTCTGATTATGAGTCATTCGCTATATCCCCCAAAGTTTTACATTTTAAAAAATTCCCCAAAGCAGGGTTTCTCCGATCCATGGTTCATAGTCTATGTTTCATCAGAATACCCCGGGTATTGTGTTAAAATGCAGTTCCTGATTCCATTATCTTAATAGGTCTAAGTGGAACATAAGAATCTGTATTTTAAACATTTCCCAGCCACTCCCATGCACAGATCACACACAGGCATGCCTAGGTAGGACATAATCTGCATATCGTTGAAAGCAGACTCTTTGGCATTCCTGGAGCAAATCCTGTATTTGCCCATCAGTGTGTCTGTTAACTCTGTCCCCTCCTCTTGATCTGCACTCCAGGGTTCACTGCTCTCTGAGATAGAGAAGGATCTGAAGTAAGAAGACAAGAGGTCGATTCTTAAATCTCGCCATTAACCAGTGATGCTAGGTAAAGAAGTAATAAACTCTCTGAACCTTAGCTTACTTTTCTGTAAAATGGAGAGAATATTTCCTGCCTCAACCTCCTCACATGAGGATTGTGAGGAAGTAGTAAGAGGATTTACCCAAAATTGACTCATAGACTATTACTAATTTTCCATGCAGGTGTTAGGAATTGGGTGAACCATTACAGGCTGTGGAAAATGAAGAGCCCTGGACTCTAAGTCAGATATGAGTTACATCACTGACTCTGCCTCTCACTGGGTCGCACTTTGAACATGTAACCTCCTGGAGCCTCTTTCTGTTTGTGTTAAAAGAGAATAACAAACATGCATGCCCAGTAGCCAGGATGGAAGTAAAGTAAACATCCATCAGCAGGGGACTAGCTAAATTAAGGATGCTTTGTCCCTGTTGTCAGAGAGCAGTGCCGGTTCCACTTTTGGTCTCTGTGGAAAGGGAATTTTTATGCATCCCCATGGCCTCCCTCCTGCCTTTGAGTCATTCTACCCCTGGGGAAGGAAGCATAACTTATCTGCATGGTAGATCATGACTTGGCTTCATCCTTTTCATTTTGAGAACTGAGCTCAGCTATATAAATGGGATCCACATATATAACATAAGCTCACTATGAATGAGACTGCTTGACCAGTCACATAAATCACAGGCTCTATCTGCAATAAAATTATATCTGTGGCCTCTATTTATTTCCTTCTCAAATTGTTCAGAACCTCAGGAACAGAGAAACGGGGGATGCTATTTATTAGAAACTCTAAAAACTCCAATATATATATCGAAAGCTATGTTGTATTTAAAAAAGGGGTGCCTGGGTGGCTCAGTCAGTTGAGTGACTATTTCTTGATTTTGGCTCAGGTCATGATCCCAGGACCATTGGATCAAGCCCCATTTAAGCCTCCATGCTGAGCATGGAGCCTGCTTGAGGTTCTCTCTCACTCTGCCTCTCTCCCCTGCTCACAGACACTCTCTTGAAAATAAAAAATAAAATAAAATAAAGAGGTAAAGCCCTATGTACTTACTGTCATGGAAATTATCTTGGGATATGTTAAGTGAAAACTATCAGGTCCAGTATAGGGTATTTAGTGTTTTTCCATTTGTATGAAAATAAAGGGTGCATTCACAGATAAGTATACACACATTTCATTAGAAAATCAGATAAAGGGCTAGTATCCAAAATCTATAAGGAACTCACCAAACTCCACACCCAAAAAGCAAACAATCCAGTGAAAAAATGGGCAGAAGACATGAACAGACATTTCTCCAAAGAGGACATCCAGATGGTCAACAGACACATAAAATGATGCGCAGCATCCCTCATCATCAAGGAAATACAAATCAAAACCACACTGAGATACCACCTCACACCAGTCAGAGTGGCTAAAATGAACAAATCAGGAGACTATAGATGCTTGCAAGGATGTGGAGAAACAGGCACCCTCCTACACTGTTGGTGGGAATGTAAGCTGGTGCAGCCCCTCTGGAAAACGGTGTGGAGGTTCCTCAAAACATTCACAATAGAGCTCCCCTATGACCCAACAGTAGCACTGCTAGGAATTTGCCCAAGGGATACAGGAGTGTTGATGCATAGGGGCACATGGACCCCAATGTTCATAGCAGCACTCTCCACAATAGCCAAAACATGGAAAGAGCCTAAGTGTCCATCAACGGATGAATGGATCAAGAAGATGTGGTATATTTATACAATGAAATACTACATAGCAATGAGAAAGAATGAAATCTGGCCATTTGTAGCAACATGGATGGAACTTGAGGGTGTTATGCTGAGTGAAATAAGTCAGGCAGAGAAGGACAGATACCATATGTTTGCACATATAGGTGGATTATCAGGAACTTAACAGAGGACAATGCGGGAGAAGAAGGGAAAAATAGTTGGGGAGAGGGAGGGAGGCAAATCATGAGAGGCTCTTGAACGCTGAGAACAAACTGAGGGCTGCTGGAGCTGGGGAAGAGGGGAAGGGGGCTGATGGGCATGGGGGAGGGCACTTATTGGGATGGCCACTGGGTGTTATATGGAAACCAACCTGACAATAAACTATTTAAGAAAAAAAAAGAAAATTAACAGACAACACTATAGAAGAAACCACTCACTCTAGTTTCTCTTGGGGATGGAAACTGACAGTGTGAGGTGAGATGTATATCTTCTAACAGGATTTTAACTTTTAATTATCCTTGCATTTTTTTTAAATTAAAAATATATATGGGGTCCCTGGGTGGCTCTGTCGTTGAAATGTCTGACTCTTGATTTTGGCTCAGGTCATGAATGATCTCACGGTTCATTGGTTTGAGCCCCACATAGGGCTCCATACTGACAGGGGGGAGGCTGCTTTTGGGATTCTCTCTCTCCCTGTCTCTGCCCTTCCCCTGCTTGCCTTCTCATCCCCCCTCAAAATAAACTTGAAATATATATATATATATAAAATACATATACATCACATTGTTGTGCTGAAGAATAAACAATATTGCATAGGTAAATAAAACCTGCATAGCAGAATCCATAAGTTCAGCTTCTTCATTTTTCTATCATGAAGTCAGCTCCCCACCACTCTGAAAACTCTGTTCCTTGGAGTTGTAGGTCACCTTCTTAACAGTACTGCACTCTGACTTCTCAGCCGTAGCTGTGCCCAGAGGCATCAGAGGGTCTCCCACCACCAGAAAGCAAGCCACAGGACAGCCAGGGGTCCAGGACCACAGCCCTTCCAGCACCTAGCCCAGCCTCTGAACAGAGTAGAGAGCCAATATGTTTGTAACACTGAATAGCATGCAAGATTCTTAATGCCTAAGCCAACCATCTACTCTAATTGTCATGGAGTTGGAGTTGGGATAAAGGCTTTGCATGCCTCCACTGAACAGAAAGCACTGCTTCAAAGAGCAGCTGAGGTTCGACAGCAGAACAGGAACTCGGCATGTGACATTATGTGCAAAATCAGTGCATGTGTGCCGTTCTGAACCACCATCATCTTCTCACACGGAAACTTTAAATGGAAACATATGGTTAGCACAAAATGAACCTGACTTTTTCCCCCTCTGTGTGGATGGTGATTATTTATTTGTTGGGATTTAAGAAAGTGTAACATAAAAATTACCAAAAGAAGGGAAACTGAGCTATAATCTCCTTTGAAGGTTTTTTGTTTTGGGGTATTTTTTTTTTTTGTTTTTTTGTTTTTTGTTTTTTGTTTTTTTGGTGGTTGTTATTGTTGTTTTTTACCTTGGGCATGTTTTATGAAGTTTCACATTAGTGCTGTAGGTTGGGAAGCTTGGCTAAAGTCCACCTTGGATAATAGTAGATTCTGGTTAAAGGATCATAAGCTAGGAAGTCATGCAGAATCGGTCTGAGTCTTGATTCCATCCCCCTAGGTCTGTGACACGTGCTCTCTAAAGCTTCATTTCCACTGCTCTAAGAGTAATATTTGCCTTAAAGGTATAATACCTGTGATGTTTCAGAGAGATGCCTTACATATAGTAATAATTATTAACACAGAAATTAACTTATAAAAAATAATAGACTTGACTATGACTAGTCATCTGTTTAGTTACTCATCTTGTTTCCTTCCCCCACTGCTCTGTGATCTCTTAGAGGGCAGAAATTTCTTTTGCTCATTTTTTATGACCTTTGCACTGAGCATATTGTCTTATTTATACCTTCCCAATAAAGAAGAGACAGAATTGGAAATAACTTCAAACTACGCTAACCAATGTCATTTCCAATCATACTCAACATGAACCCATGTATCTGTGTATTAGGTCTCTTCCCTCTTCCTTTTCACACATCACACTCAATAACTAAAAAAGGGATAAACTTCAGGCCAATTGCACCTTAACTCCTTTATGATGTCCAGGAATTAGCTAGAAGCATAGTCCTTGAGTTAAGAAACCAAATAATTACCAAATGATTATTTCTTATCAATATACAGATTAAATCTCCCTGCTTCAAAACTGGGTCTGCCTTTGGAGGGTCAATTTATGTTTTAAATAACTTATTCTGGAATCCAAAAACAGAAATTTTGCAAAATTAATTGCAGTATGAAATTTGGTCGTATTAAACAGAGTTTGCAATAGAAAGCTGGTTATTTTAATTCCCCAAATATACAGTAACCTTCAATGTGTCAGGCAGTATTAGACACAGAGAAACCCCACCATGAGTAAGACATGCTCCTATTCCAAAAATATTAGGATTGCCACCTAATAAAATGACCCTACATTTTCCTTCTCTATTTTTTATTTCTCTAAATTTGTAAAGGACTTAATTGCTAGGCTGTCTGAAACCACTATCGACCCTTCCTCTCTTACTAATCCACATATATAATAGAATTCTCCATAATGAAAATATGATTTTTTTAAAATTCCTTATCCATCAGTGAGTATTCATTTTCCAATTACAATACTATGAATCGGCTTTGTTAAAACATAGAGGCACAGTTTATATGTGCCTGGAATTTCTACAAAACATGTAGGTGCTAACCTATATAATTTTTAAATTACGTACCTAAAAGCAAGGCAATATTCATTTTTAAGCATACTAAAATACAATGTGATATCTATTTATTTAAATTAAAATGGACATTTTATTGAGACATAATTTACATGAAGTATAAAGTTTGATAAATTTGACAAATGCATAGACCTGCAGAAATGCCACATTCCTAACAAGTTAGAAACTTATCACCCAGAAAGTTCCCACCTGCTATATTCCAATCAACCTCACCCTCACACTCTTCAGAGGCAACCACTGTTCTAGTTTCCCTTACTCCGTATTAGATCTATCTGTTCTAGAACATCATATGAATAGAAACATATACTATGTACTCTTTAATTTTTTATAATGGTCATTTATTTTTGAGAGAGAGAGACAGAGCATGAGCAGGGAGGAGCAGAGAGAGAAGGAGACACAGAATCGGAAGCTGAGCTGTCAGCACAGAGCCTGACACGGGACTCGAACCCACAAACCATGAGATCATGATCTGAGCTGACGTTAGACGCCTAACCGACTGAGCCACCCAGACGCCCCATTATGTACTCATTTGTGTCAGTTTCTTTATTCAATATTGTGGCTTTGAAATGTATCCTATAGTAACAGTTCTTTTTTCACTGTTGAATAATATTCCATTGTATGCATATACTACAATTTATTTGTCCATTATCCTGTTGGTGGTGTGATTTCTTATTATGAGCTATTATGAATGAAGAAGCCATAAGTATCCTATGAAAATCTTTGTGTGTATATATTTTACTTCCCTTGGATAAATACCTACAAGGAAAATCCTTAAGTTGCAATGTAGGTATATGTTTAACTTTATAAGCACTTTCCAAGGAGTTTTGAACATCTATGGGCAATGTTTAAGAATTCTGTTTACTCCCTAAACTTGGTAAAATGTGATTTGTCAATCTTTTCATTTTGGTCTTCCCTGAAAAACAATGATGGCGAACATTTATTCACGTGCTTACCAACCATTTGTACATATTTTCTTTTTGGAGTATTGGTTCATGCTTTTTGCACATTTTGAGTTTTGTTTATGTTTTTTGTCCATTAACTGAGCTGTTGAAATTCTTCATATATGTTTTTTGATAGGTATAGGATTGCAAATATTTTCTCATCTGCAGTTTATCTATTCATTTTCAAATACATGCTTTTTGAGAAGAGTTTTCAATCTTGATGAAGTGCAATTTGCCAGCTTTTTTTCTATAGATAATGCTTTCTATGAACCATCTAAGAAATGTATGTCTACTCCAAGGTCATGAATATATTTTCTCCTATGATTTCTTTTAGAAAAGCTTTATATGTTTTAGCTTTTATATTTTCATAGGGTGTGATGGTTAATTTTATATGTCAACATGTCTGGCTACAGGGTACCCAGATACCTGGTAAAACACTCTGGGTGTGTCTCTGAAGTAGTTTCTGGAACAGATTTGTATTTGAATTGAGAGCCCATGTGAAGAAGGTCACATTCAATAATGTGGCTAGGCATCCAATTCATTGAGGGCCCTAATAGAACAAAAAGGAAAAAGAGTGAATTTGTTCTCTTCTCTTGAGCTAGGACATCCATCTTTTCCTGCTCTTGGATATCAGTGCTGCTGATTCTCAGATCTTTGGACTCAGACCAAAACTTGCACTCTGGTTTCCATGCCATGAGGATGTTACTAAATATAGATTCATTCTCTTTGAAATATGTAGATCTATTCAGATTTTCCTTTTTTCTTTAAGATTTATTTAGAGAGAGTGACTGCAAGTGAGGAAAAGGCAGAGAGAGAGGGAGAGAGCGAATCTTAAGCAGGCTCCATGTTCAGCACAGAGCCGGTCCTGGGCTTGATCTCACAACCCTGAGATCATGACCTGAGCCAAACTCAAAAGTCAGAGGCTTAACTGACTGAGCCACCCGGTCACTCTGATCTATCCAAATTTCCTAATTTTTTTGGACCAGTATTGGTAGTTTACATTTTCTGAGGAATTTTTCCATGTCATTTAAATTGTAGTATTTGTTATTCTCTTAATGTCAATAGGATGGGAGACATGTCTCCTATTTAATTACGGACATTTGTAATTTGTGTTTTCTTTTTTCTTTTAACAGTCTAGCTAGTGGTGTATCAATTTTATTGATCTTTTCCAGGAATCAGTGTTTTGTTTCATTGATTTTTCCTATTGTTTGTTCCTTACCACTTCATTGATTTCTACTCTTATTTCCTTTCTTCTACTTATTTTATATTTAATCTGTTCTCCTTTTTCTAGCTTCTTAAGGTAGAAGCTTAGAGCATTGATTATAAATCATTGCTATTTTCTAATCTAAGCATTTAAAGCTATAAATTTTCCACTAAGCACTATTTTTGTGGCATCCCACAAATTTTATATATTGTGCTTATATTCTAATTTAATTTAAAATATTTTAAATATTAATTTTGATTTCTTTTGTCAGGCATTTAGATGTTTCTTCCCTTTTAACTGTTTGTAAATGATTTTGCTATTGATTTCTAATTCAATTTCACTGTAGTGAGAAAAGATGCTTTTAAATTTATGGCTTGCTTTATGACTCAGCACATGTTTTATCTTGGTGAATGTTTTATGCTCTCTGAAAAATAATCTGTATTCTACAGGAGTTAGTTGCAATTTCTTATAAATATCAGTTGTGTTAATTCAATTAATAATATTTAAATCTTCTATATCATCACTGATTATTTTTGTGAAGTTGTTCTAACAGTTACTGAAAAAGGACTATTAAAATTTTACAAAGTGTTGATTTACCTATTTTCCATTTAGTTCTGTCCATTTTTCCCTCATGTATTTTGAAGTTCTGTTACTAGATACATAAACATTTAAGATTGTTATGTCTTATTATGCCTTCTTGGTGATTTGATCTTTTAAATATCCCTGGTCATATTCCTGGTCATATTCTTTGTTCAGAAATGTATTTTATCTACTATTAATATAGTCACTCAAGCTTTCTTAAGATGAGTTTTTTCACACTATGTTACTTTACTCTTAACCTGTCTATGTCTTTATACTGCATAAAGTTAAGTCATACTCTTTTAACCAGTCTGACAAACTTTGCCATTTAGTTATAGAGTTTACTCCAATTACATTTAATATAAATATGAATATGGTTTTGTGTCTTTTTTCTTGCTACTTGTTATCTTAGATTTCTACTTTCTTAGTTTTCTACTTCTTTGCTTACTATTTAGTTTTCTTTCTAGCCTTCTGTTGCATACATTAAATATTGTGTAGCCCCGTTTATCCTTTCTAATGTAACCAGGATTATAATAGTTTCTCTATGGGCTACACTGTGCATCCTCAACTTAATCTTTCTTGAATTTAATACCTCTTCACATATTTTACGAGAACCTTACAACAGTATGCCTCCATTTACTCTCTTCCATTCTTTGCAGTAGCTGTTGCCATCTATTTCATTCCTACTGATACTATAAAACCCGTGTGATCTTATATTTTGATTTCTTGTCTGTTTTAAATAGTAACTATCATTTAAAGTAATCTAAAATGAAAATTAATGTATTTTTATTTTCTAGATATTTATCACTTCAGGTACTCTTTATTCATTTGTATATCTGAATTCTTTACCTTTCAGTCTGAAAAACTTAAATTTCTTTTATTGTAAGACCTGCTGTGATAAATTCTCTCAGGTTTTTTTGTGGTCTTTATTTCACCTTTAATTTTAAAAATTATCTTACTGCAAGTAGAATTCTAGATGGATGGAGTTCTTTCCATACATTAGAGATGTTGCTTCATCATCTTCTATGCTTACCAAAGGAGGGGTACTCCCATCTTCTGGTTTGCTTCCTTTTGGATAAAAAGCTCATGTCCATTTTTACCTTTGGTCTCCAGAAGGTAATCTCTTTTTATTTCCATGAAAATATTGGTTTTCATGGATTTGGGTATGAATTGCCTAGGTGGACTGTTTTTTTTCTTGGTTATGAGTCATATTTTCCTGATTCTTCTCATGGCTAGAAATTTTGTTGATATTTGAGACTTTTATTGTCTTCTTTAAAGAGTTTGAAGTTTTGTGTTGCTAGAAAATTAATATACTAGAAGATTATCTTGATCCTGTTGAGACCTATACTTACACTTTATTAGGTTGGGTCTAGAGTGGTTCTTACTCTTCCTAAGGCAAAGCCTTTCTGCATCTTAGGTGAATTCCCAAGTTTCAACGTACCTACTTGGACTGCAGAGGGAAATCTTTAGAATCACACTGTTCATCTCAAACACAGCAGTAGCCATTCTCTCTAAGACCTCATAGAGTTGTGCCCTATATGTGTACATCTTAGTATTCAGCCAAAGACTCAAGAGAACCCCCAGTGCAGAATTCTGGAGCTCTTTCTCTAGAATATTCCTTTTCTTCACAACCCTGGTCCACAAATTCCAACTATCTCAGCAACCTCATGTTATGGTCCCTGTTTTCCACGTCTCATAAGACCACTGTTCTCTCTTTGGCCTCTATAGCTTGAGGCTGTAATTTTGAAAATGTTCCATGGGAAAATCTGGGTAAATATGGAATTCATCTTATGTGTATCTCTTCTGCCAGTAATCATCATCCTGCACTATATGTTATCCAGGTATATGAACATATTTGATTAATACAGTTTTTTTAGTGTAATAATCTTTGGAGGGTAAGTAAGATACATGATACATATTAGTCTATCATGGCTAGAGCTGAAAGCCTAGATCTAAACTATACTGTTGTGACTAAAGGTGAGGTAAGAACTTAGAGCAATAAGAGATCTTTAATAAACATAGTACACAATACACGTAGTATTGTGTTTAATAATGACAAAATTATATGAAACACTGTCATTCCTAAAATGAGAAATCTGAGACAGAGAGATTCACTGAGGTCAGTTGGTAAATGACAAAGCCGAGATTTGAATCAAGAGGAATTTTACTTCACAAACTATATTTTTCCTACTAACTACAATGTTTAAAGTAGTCAAAGCAGGTTTCTTAGAGAAATGGAGACTTGACTGGGCATTGATGAACTGGTGGTCTTTGAGCTTGTGAACAGGCTAGAGGGAGCAGGAACAGAATATGGTGGGTGCAGATGAGAGCCAGACTAGAGAGACAAGATTTTGTGTGGACATATTGGAGACAAAGTTGACTAGCTTGTGTGAGGTCAGTTTATAGAAGATAATATGATTTGGGAAGAAGAAGAAGAAGAAGAAGGAGGAGGAGGAGGAGGAGGAGGAGGAGGAGGAGGAGGAGAAGAAGGAGAAGAAGAAGGAGGAGGAGGAGGAGGAGAAGAAGGAGGAGGAGGAGGAAAGAAAGAAGGAAGAGATGGAGAGAAGGAAAGACAAAGAAAAAAGAAATAGTACTACCTTACCAGTGTTTTTTAGATTATAGTTTATTATAATATTTTAGTCAGAGATTTTATTTTACATTTACTTATAACTACATAATTATACACACTTTTTTGTTACACATGCTTATATTGTATTATCCCTTTCTGTGTTTATAGCCTCATGAACACTGAAGTCCCTGCCAATCATACTTACACAGATGATTGAAGAAGTTAAAAAGAGAAGGCAAAAAGGGAAAAGGTGAATTCTATCTTTATTTTTCTCTATTCATGTCTGGTTGGTTTTCATAGTAATGTAAAGAATATCTCTAGGCCTCCTCAAATAACAAAAAGACTAGAGTGGCTAAAATTCCCTTTCTGAGATCACAAGAGATATCTTGCCTCTCCTCATTTAGCTAAAATATTATCTACAAAGTCTTTTCTTTAGCCCATGACCTCCTCATCCATCTATTTACAACTATTATTGAGCCATTTCTCTGCTGGAGGCAGGGTCACAAACCTGCCTTCTCAATCCTAAAGTGTGAAGAGAATTCCCATTCTTCAGCAGTATAGAATTGCTTTCTTTGTATGGAAACTAATTTTAAAAATGACTATTTGTTTGGTATTGAAGATTTTAAATTTCTTAAAGGATTCACAGTATGGCTTTGATCTTTCTAAGTGATATTTAAAATTTGACTGCTTTAGCACCATCCTACTCAGTGTCTTACTTTGTTAATAATACCAATATCAGCCAAGATACACTGAGCACTTTCTATGTACCAGGAACTACGACCTCTACAAAAATTATCTCATTGAGGCCTCCCAACATCTTTAGGAGGTAGGTTCTGTTATAATCATCCCCATTTCACAGACGAAGAAACTGAAGTTTATAACACTTGAGTAACTTGTTCAAGAATACAGAGCAGTGAATTGCTACATTATGAGTTGAACTCAGAAATTCAAACACTTGAAGAAGATAAAACCCAATCCTTAAGCATATGTAAAGGCAGTAAAGGTTACTTCTGTAAGAACTTCACGTATAGCAAAGATGCTTACAATTGGACATACTTAAGTTCAAATTATGGCTCTCCTATTTTCCATGTAGGGGACTTTGGGAAAATAACTTACTCTATGTTATCCATTTATCTCTACAATTTCATGATATTAATACCTCTTTGTGAGTTCATGATGATTAAATAAGATAGTATCTGCAAAGTACCTGGTACATAAGGGGGAAGTAATAATAGTAGCTACCATTATTATTCTAATGTGCTCCCCATCTTGAGTCAAATTTAAGATTAAGATTTCCCTATTATGCTGTTCCACCAGCTTCTAGTTCCATGACCCTGGGTATGTTACATTTTCTAGGCCTCTGTTTCCTCATGTGAAAAAGTGAGGCTAATAATAATTACCTACTCATGAAGTTGTAGGAAGTAGGTGAGCTATATAGCAGTCCTTGGCACCCCATAAATGTTCAGTGTATTATCTATTATGATGATTATGACGATGGCTGGACAAAACGGTATAGTGGGCTTGTTTAAAGTTCAATATATTTGAGGGCCAACATGCATGAGAACATTATTTAGAAGAGATCCATAGTGTTGAAGAGATCTGTTACTTGTGTTGATATCTTGGCCCTGCCCCCATCAGACTCCTATCTGTATTCCATATGGAGCAGTAAAGTCCCATGGAAGAACTGTTCCCTATCTGGGTCACTGTGGACCCCCACCTACAGAAAATAATCCAATGGGAAAAGAACCATTCTTCTCCCTATACTTTGTCTTTGAATAGCAAAGATCTTGAGTACACTGCTGGCTCAATGCCTCTCCCATGCAACTTGGTAGAAAAGTAGAGTCACCCACAGTGCCCAAGAGAACAGCGGCAGACAAAGATGGTGAAAGAGACTATAGTCCTTGGAGAATCATTAACGGCAGAGTAGCAGCAGGATATAGCAAGGGCATGTTTGTAGGTGAGCACATCTAGGGACTTGCAGAAATAACTGAAGAAGACTTTTCAGAGAACTCTATTATACAGGTGGAGGCAATGAGCCAGAGTAATTTGAATAATGACTAATAAGGTGACCTCATTTATATCCATAGGCTGGTGAGGTCTGGAGAGATTCAGGTTACATTATAATAAAAACAAGTAATTATTATTATTATTGTGGTGTAATTGCATTTGAAGCACAGATTTTGCTCATAGCTGCTTGCTTGACACTTTGAATTGCACCAATTTTCTAGTGGCACAGACCCAATTTTCTAGTGGTTTGAGTTTTGACTTTCTCTTGACATTGCTTAGTGGGTCAACATGAGTAAGCTTTTAAGAAATTGTGTATCTGTTCCTTAAGTACATTTCCCTTTTTAAAATGCTGACGTGTTTTTCCATATGTCTAATTAAAGTTTGCATAAACCTTCATGTTTGTGCTTTCCCTTGTATCCTATGAGAATAGTTATTTTTTAAATGGACTTAATTACCATAGAAATAATTAGAAATAGGAGACCTTGCATTAGTAAATTATTCATTATTAATTAAAACCTAAAAAAAAACCCCACTCCTCCTGAGAGTATTAATTCAAGAGGCCACCATCTCAACTATAAGTGTGACAGCCTTATCCAGTCTCGCATTCATACAACAAACTCATCAAAGATATTTAGGAATAGGGTAAGCGTCATTTGTTACATATATATTTTGTTTTGTTTTGTTTGTTGATGTTGAATAAAGCCACCAAGCTATAATCACCCTAAATTAAGTCTCATAAATATAACAAGGGACAAGAGGTTAATTTTCATCAAAAAAGCCAATTTATAAATCCAGCACTGCTGATGTAGAATTTTTTGCTTTAATTTCTCCATAAATCTCTTCCCCCCAAAAGGTAGATAATCTGTGAACTGATAGTGAAGTTACTCAAGGAAACAAAGCATATATTTTCAGAAGATAACACAGTACATATATCCTTTAGAATTTAACCTCAAGAAAGTAATGTTTAATTAGCAAACTGCCTAAAAATTTCAGCTGCTTCGTATAGGAAAAGGTCTATTTACTGTGAAACTGATCTTCCTCCTATCCTGCACCATAGGCACTGATGAGAATGTTATCAGTTGCCTGGCTGGTTAAAAATGGACTTCCTCAAATACTTCTTATGATAAGTAATCTTTCCAATACTTACATATGGAAAGTATGCTAACAATACTTACATATGGAATGTGTATCTTTCCAATACTTACATATGGAAAGTGTCTAAACAAAAGATAACTGCTATTTCTGATTCATATTCACCCTTAAGGAGCATAAATCCTTTGAAAACAGATGAATTTTTCAGTACATCAACCAGTATTTTGAAGCCAAGTCAATACCATTAATGCTTAATAACAACTACCAAATCCTTAGAACCACTATCTTTATGAAGATTATATTACTTGTCTAATCATAATTATACGGGGAAGATGAGAACCCTGTTTTACAGAGATAAAAAATGAGTCTTGCAGAAGTTACCTTATGTAAGATCACACAGTCAAGTTTAAGAGACACAAGACTTACCCATGGAACTTGTACCAGTAAGCTTGCTCTTATCCACCATATTATGTACAAGACATTGTGATCAGAGCTAAGAGAAAGACAAAAAGTCTCTAAGTCTGAGTTCCTGCCTCAGGTTATTTATAATGCCATTTCTAATAGAAGGACATAACACTCTAAGACAGAACCATACCATGTGTATTGAGTTTGTCCCAAGGCTCCTTCACCCATTCCAAGGCCAAGGAAGCATCTAGGCACTCCACTCCCTCACCCTCACAATAGGCCATGTTGAAAAACTAAATTTGCTGGGGCAAAATTGTGACAACAATTTAAATACCTAGAAACTGCCTAATACTGAGTCTCAAGACTCAGGAGAATAATGTAAGGTTTTGGAGGAAAGTGGAAGAAACATTTGTCATGTAGGAGGTCAACTGGCAGCAGGGAACTCACTTACAATGGAAAAGATAGCTGAATGAGTCCACTTTACAACTCAAATTCCTACAACACTAGCAGTGTCAGTGTGGCCATATGACCCAGTTAGAGGAAAGCTAGCAATTAAAATCCTTATTTTCTATTTGATGTTAGTGACACTTGGCTTTGACAAAATCATTTTCATAAAGCAGAAACCAGCTTGTTCTATGGGTCTTCCTATTTATATGCTCCTTTTTCAAGGTGAGTAATAGATTAATTCTCTAGCTTCTGAAGAAAATTTTTCTCAGTTTATTTTCACTACCCTTGTATGGAAGTGACCTGAATTAAAATTACCTACTCTATTACTGATTTTTCCCTCTAAAATTACAGTTGTGCTATAATGTGCAAATTTTCATTGCTTTTCAACATGAAATTAAAATTCCATAGTTATAAAAAGAAGAACTTCGATTTACAATTTTTGAAAAGAAGTCTTGGACTTCAAAGTATAATTACCTAGGGCTCATTAAAATGCAGGATTATTAACCCAAGAGCTGAAGTTTCTAGTAATAGTGGATCTTTTATAAGAGTAATTATAAGAGTCATAAATATTAAGCATGAAAGTAACACTCTGCATTTAAAGGGAAAGTGTACGCTCCCACCTTTGCCAAACTTAATGTGAAAAAGAAGACAATGAAGAAGCCACCAGGTCTTAAAGAACCAGGTGCAAGCCCTAAGCATGGACTTATTAATGAAAGATTCTATAATAAAAAGTTTCAGAAAGTACTATGTATCAAAAGTCAATGCATGAAAATATATTAATTAGTGGAAAATATATTAATTAGTATCTAGTAGCATGTTTAATAGGCTTATTCCTAAACTGTTCTGGGGGGAACAAGTAGAAGTAGTATATTGACTATGATAAGAATTTTGAAAAAACGTGCAGAGAAAATGACTGGAATGATATATGCTTAGGCATTAATAGCAGGAATATCTGCATGGTAGAATTACAGTTTTTACTTCTAAGATTTCTAGCTCTGTTTTGTAATGGTTTATTCTTGTTTTATGTTTAAAATGTTCTTTATATTTCTCTGGAGATATATATATATATATATATAATACAGTATTTTGCAGATGACTATCTTTTAAATTATCTTTTACATCTATTCACCCAGATTTTCTATAGGGAGGGGTTGGAGTTGCTGCAGGCTTACACGTGTGTGTCTTCCCTATGTGTTAGTGTGGGTTGGGTGGGGGGTGGGGGGAGTAGATGTACCACTAGGCTGACTGACTGGTATTTTAGAATGAATATTCCTTTCCCTTCCAAGTTCTCGCCAGTCAGGAGGAGTAATGCCCTGTCTCCACACCCAAAGTCCTACACTTCTTACCTTCACCTGGAGGTAGACTGTGGCATTGCTGTGGGCCACCTCCTACCTGTTCCCTCCACAAACTCATCTATGGAACATCTTTGTTCTGCTTCCTCTTCATTTAGCAAAGAGATTATGTCTCCCTTCTCCTAGGATAGTTCCCATTTTGTGACACGCCAAAAGCTGATTTGAGTATATGGTATATGTTTAATCACTAACAAACAAAAATCTTTCCTATTTTTCTAAAAATAGGAAGAGGCAGATCACAAATTGTATTTAGTCTGCCATCTTAAAACAGAAAATAAACAAAAACCAATGTTTGTGTTACTTTAAAACTACCATTTCAGTAAAGCTATTGTTATTATTTTGCTAATTAAAGAAAACAAAAACAGTGGTGTAATGAACATTGGAGTGCTAATACTTCCTCAAGACCCTGATTTCCTTTCTTTTGGATAAAGTGGGATTATTGCTAGATCATAGGGTAGCCTATTTTAGTATTTTGAGGAACGTTTATACTATTTTCAATAGCAGCTGCACCATTTTATATTCCACCAACAGTATTATAAGGGTTCCAATTTCTCCACATCCTCACCAACACTTGTCTCTTGTTTTTTTGACAACGGCCATCCTAACAGGTGTGAGGTAATAACTTTCTGTGGTTTTGATTTACATTTCCCTGATGATTAGTGACACTAAATATCATATATCTGTTGTCCATCTGTTCATATACCTGCTGGCTATTTGTATGTCTTCTCTGGAGAACTATCTACACAAGTTTTTAGCCCTGAATATCCATCAGTGGATGAATGTAAAAGAGAATGTCACACACACACACCCACACACACACACAGAGAGAGAGAGAGAGAGAGAGAGACTAGAATGGTGTCTATCAGGACATGGGCAGAATGGGAAATGGGAAATTACTAGTCAATGGGCAGAAAATTTCAATAATGGAAGACCAATAAAGTTCTAGGCATCTGTTGTACAACATTATACTAATTTTAACAATACTGGATTATGCACTTCAGAAAATATTAAAAGGGAGTAGATCTCATATTAAGTATCCTTACCACAATAAAATAAAATTTTTAAAGGCAAAAAGTAAAGATGGAAAACTAAATTAATTGGCGCATAAGTCATCCATGTCAGAATATATGACAAAGGTAGTGCCACTCCCTGGTCCTGGTTTTGTTTTTAATATTGTTCCGGTGGTATGATTTTCTTGGTTCTGAGAATTTCCCTTTCTCCTCATTTGGCAAATAAGTGAAGATTTCTCACTTAAGGATTAACTCTTTGACTCTTCAAATGTAAATTTATTAAGGAATAGTAATACCATAGTCAAATAGCCAAGTAATAATTAAATTAAAAATTTAAAACTATTAAGAAATCTAACTGTATAAAAGGCTTGCTAGTAAGTTGAAACAACGCAACTTAAGAAAACTTGCTTCTCCATCATGCCTATCTGGGGACCTGTCACAAAGTCTGGATCACTTGAAGATGGGCCCTATGCACTAAAAGAAAATGTCAGTGAATGTTTTCAAACGGGCCCCTTAAAAATGCTTGGAAAAACACAATACCACTTTACTTCTCTGAAAAACCTCTTGAAAACCTGGAATTTAATCAGAAGATTGTGAGTCAATCTTTCTTGATCAGTATGTTTCCTAGGAACTTTACTTTTTTTTAAAATAGAAATTAAGAATCATATGAAAATAATAACCAGGAAAAAGGAAATAAGCAAAACAGCTATTCTCTTAGCTCATGAGTTTGAAATTTTCAGGTTGACTTTTATCCTCTTGAGGCTCAAGTTCTAATTATAGCCAATGAAGTGAGATTTCCTAGTTGTAAAAAAGACAAAGCCCCGAATTCTTTTGAACATCAAGCATGTCTTAATAAAGTGCATTTGACGACTTAAGGGTAAAGGAACAAGAACAAAGTAGATTGGATTTCTTTTTAAATACGTAGGGGTTAGAAAATGAAGGGGGAGAGGCTTGACATAGAATACCTTTAGTTTTGCCCAAACCTGAAACATTTAAGGAAAAAAAAAGTTGAAATTATTTTCCAAGCTCCAAATATGGTTTGTTTCTTCAGTATGTAAAAATTACAGTATTAACTTTTCCTGAAATGAACTCCAGCTGTTAACTATAGGGCAACTACAACAAATTGTTTAAAAAAAGAAGTATATGAATTGGAGTATGCTGCTGCAGACTCATGGTTGGCTGCGCCTAACTCAAAGATCCTATCTTCTTGAACTTCTGAACTCAGATGTTGGACAGAACATTAGCAGAGAATTTGTCTCTGTCCTTTACACACTGTTTTGATCATGGGTTGGATAAACAGCAAATTTATGAAGAGAGGCCCGCCCAAAGCCAGCCACATTCACTGGAGATACACCAGTAAAGACAATGAATCTGATTCTGTTATTTATACCAATGGAAGTCAGCCCCAAGCTAGGCTGCGCTGATAGGGGAGAGGAGGGCAGAAGGTGGTCCCTGGTTGTTCATACTGCAACTGGACCATAGCTAAGAAGCAAAAGAAATCATCCTCTACACATGACCAATAAATGCGAAAAGATACTCAATTACATTATTAATCATAAAAAAATACTAAAGCGATATGATAAAACTGTTTATTCACCATTCTCACCTATCGGATTGGCAGAGATTATAAAGCTTGATATAGAATGGTTTGGGGATGGTATAAAGGAATAGCATTTTCTTCTAATAATTTCTTGTTATAGATTTTCTGGAGAAATAAACTTGAAAAAATTCAACAAACAATCCAACAATTCCACTCTAGAAATTTATCCTAAAGAAATGAAGACATACTTATATATGTGTTTAGGAATATCCACTGAATATGTTATAATATAGGGAAATTATAAGCAACTCATAAGTTATACAACAGACAACAATTGGTTGCACGTCTGATAATACATTCATAAGATATTAAAAATGGTATTATATCAACTCTTTGTTAGGAAGATAAACTCCCAATTTGTTTTTTAAAAGATCGTATTGTAGAATATATACTAAAATGGGAAAATGCTCATGATATAATTACTAAGGAAAATGGAGTAAGCTAAAACACCATATGAGAAGATTATTAAGTTAAAATACATGTGAAGAAATACCTCTTGTACCTTTGCTCTCTTTCTGTTGGAGGGCTCAAGGACTCAATAAGTTAACACTCCTTTTGTACCAACCAGTTCAACATGATCTCAACCAGACTCCTGGCTTTAAACACCGCATTTAAGCAAACAACTACCAAATGAAAACCCCAGTCCAGATCTCTTCGTATGCTCCAAACACATACATCTAAATCTTCACTCGCATGGAAAAAAGTCTCAGGCTAAACACATCCAGAACCAGTCTCCGGCAGTCTTGGTTGCCATAAAATCTACATCTTTCAGAGTCTACCTCATCTTAACTAATGCCAGCTCCAAACTTGGAGGTACGCATGAAACCCTGAAGATCTCTCATCTCCACGTTAGTTTTTACATCCCATATTCGATCCACTGGCAAACACTGGCAGGCCTTTTCCACAATCTCCCCAAAATCTGACTGCTTCTCTGCACCTTCACTGCTATCACCGTGGTCCAAGCCAACCCTGTGGCTCATCTGGGTTAGTAAAATAGCCTAACCTCTCCATTTTAACTTTCTCCCCATATTGTCCATCCTCCCTGTTTTAATCATTTCCATTTGCTGTCTATTCTCTAAATAGCAACCAGAGCGATTGTATTAAAATTTAAGTCAAAACCCATAACTCTTCTATACAAAATTCTCCAATGACTTCCATTCCAAAAAGTAACAAAAACAAAAACCCAAAAACATGGCCATCCGCATGTCCTGCAGGGTCCTGCCTGATGTGGCTAATCCTGATCATTATGACCAACTTCTACAAAGCTTTCTCTGGCTCACTCTCCTGCGGCTACCATGTTCTTCCTGTTTCTGAAATCTCATAACCATCATTGCTGTTCCTTCTGCCCAAAATGCCCTACCTGAAATATCCACATGGCTCATTTTCTCACCTCCTTCAGGTTTTCCCTCAAATGTCAAAAATGGGCACTTTCTGAAATGCTCTATTTAAAATAGGAACATGTCTCCTATTCCTTTCTCTACACCTATGTCCTCCTTATACCCCTTTCCTTGCTTCTATTCCTTCAGAACATTTATTAACATCTAAGATACTATATTTCTTTATTCACTTGCTTTATTTTTTGAGTCTTCTTCCATCCCAGGTAGTATAGAAGCTCTACTGGATAAGGAATTTTGTCTGTTGGAATCATTGCTGTGGCCACAATGCCTAGAATGATACCTGATATTTAGTAGGTTCTCCTTGATAATCATTGAATAAATGATATAACGATGTATGCTAAAGTGAGCAGTTGTTATTGCTGGATGGTAGAATTTAAATGCTTTTTGTTTCTTCTTTTGTGCATACATTATTTTTTAATATATGATTTTTTAGAAGTATTTTAAGGTTTATTTATTTATTTTGAGAGAGAGTGGGAGAGAGAGAGTCCCAAGCAGGCTCTGCCTTGAAAGTACAGAGCCCCACATGGGTCTTGATCCCACCAACCATGAGATCACAACCTGAACAAAAATCAAGAGTCAGACTTTTAACCAACTGCGCCACCCAGGCACCCCTAGAGCAGTTTAAGGTAATAGCAAAATTGAGCAGAAAGTACATAGGGTTCTTATATACTCTCTGCCCCTTCCCACAGCCTGCCCTACTATCAATATTCTTCATCAGAGTAGAACATTTTTAAATTATCAATGATTCAACATTATACCATATTACCATCCCAAGTCTATAGTTTATATTTAATGGTTCACTCTTGGTGGTGTACATTCTAGGAGTCTGTACTAACATATAATAGCCATTAACTAATGAATGAACGTATCCACCATAATAGTATCCGATAGAATAGTTTCATTGCCCTAAATATCCTCTGCACTCCACCAATTTACCCCTCCTTCCCTACTAACCCCCAATAACCACTTATCTTTTTACTGGCTCCATAGTTTTGTCTTTCCCAGGATGTCCTATTGTTGGAATCATAAAGTATGTACCCTTTTGGTACTGGTTTCTTTCACTTAGTCACACGCAGGTAAGGTTCTTCCAAGTCTAGGGTGCTTGAGTGGCTCAGTTGATTTAGCAGCTGACTTCAGCTCAGGTCATGATCTTGTGGTTTACAAGTTCAAGCTCTGTGTTAGGCTCTGGGTTCACAGCCCAGAGCCGGCAGCCTACTTCAAATTCTGTGTCTCCCTCTCACTATGCCCCTGCCCTGCTCCAGATCTGTCTCTCTCTCTATCAAATATTTTTAAAAATCACAAAAATTACAAAAAAATTAAGACTCTTCCAAGTCCTTTCATGGCTTGATAGCTCATATCTTTTTAGCACTAAATAATATTCCATTATCTCAATGAACCACAATTTATCCATTCACGTGCTGAAGGACATCTTGGAATTTATAAAGATACTATAAACATTTATAAACCTGCATTATTTGTAGGTTTCTTGCGTGAACATCAGTTTTCAACTCATTTGGCTAAATACAAAGGAGCATATTGCTAGATCTATGGTAATACATTTAGTTTTGTAAGAAGCCTCCATAGTGTCTTCCAAAGTTGTTGTACCATTTTGCATTTATGCCAGAAATAAATGAAAGCTCCTGATGTTCCATATCCTCACCAGCATTTGGTGTTGTCAGTGGTTTAGATATGGGCCATTCTAATAGGTGGTAGTAGTATCTCATTGTTGTTTTAATTTGTATTTCCCTGATGACTTATGGTGTGGAATATCTTTTTATGTGCTTATTAGCCACCTGTATATCTTTGGTGAGATGTCTGATTACATCTTTTGCCCAGTTTTTAATTAAAGTTTTCATTTTCTTATTACTGAGTTTCAGGAATTCTTATATTTTGGATAGCAGACCTTTGTTAGATAGGTCCATTGCAAATATTTTCTCCCAGTCTGTAGCATGTCTTCTCATTCTCCTGAGATTATTTTTATAATTGAATAAATACTCCACATTTTGAAATATATGATATGCCATATGCCAGATGAATATTAAATTATTTTAACTGATGGCTGTGTACATAATGGCTTTATTATATTGGTTATACCATAGAGAATGCACATGAATCAATATGGCCTGAATCTGTATAACTGAATAGCCTCTATACATCTTGACTTTTTAAAATATATACTTCAAGAGCGGAGCCCTCTGGCTGAGAGTGTCTGAGGATCCGCCGCCGGATCCGCGGACGGTTTAGTGAGCCCGTTAGTACCCCTGCCGAGACTCACGTCGCCGTCATGTCCCGCTACCTGCGCCCCCCCAACACGTCTCTGTTCGTAAGGAACGTGGCCGACGATACCAGGTCCGAAGATTTACGACGAGAATTTGGTCGTTATGGTCCTATAGTTGATGTGTATGTTCCACTTGATTTCTACACGCGTCGTCCAAGAGGATTTGCTTATGTTCAATTTGAGGATGTCCGTGATGCCGAAGATGCTTTACATAATTTGGACAGAAAATGGATTTGTGGACGCCAAATTGAAATACAGTTTGCACAAGGAGATCGGAAGACTCCAAATCAAATGAAAGCCAAGGAAGGGAGGAATGTGTACAGTTCTTCACGCTATGATGATTATGACAGATACAGACGTTCTAGAAGCCGAAGTTATGAAAGAAGAAGATCAAGAAGCCGGTCCTTTGATTACAACTATAGAAGATCTTATAGTCCTAGAAACAGTAGACCGGCTGGAAGACCACGGCGTAGCAGAAGCCATTCCGACAATGATAGACCAAACTGCAGCTGGAATACCCAGTACAGTTCTGCTTACTACACTTCAAGAAAGATCTGAGAAAGCGGAAAAAGAACCAAAGAAGGGCAGTTCAAGCGACCAAAGGGTGGGTGGAAGGTGCTGCAGTATGAATACTGTACGAATATTTTGACTCTGGTCTGAAAAGATAAAAGAATGTTATCGAAACTACATGGAATAATTGAAGTCCCTTCAAGTTTGAAAGTAAGCATTTTAGGACNATAAATACTCCACATTTTGAAATATATGATATGCCATATGCCAGATGAATATTAAATTATTTTAACTGATGGCTGTGTACATAATGGCTTTATTATATTGGTTATACCATAGAGAATGCACATGAATCAATATGGCCTGAATCTGTATAACTGAATAGCCTCTATACATCTTGACTTTTTAAAATATATACTTCAAAATAAATGTAGCTATTGCTGGGATTTCTCATTCCATGTGGTCCATGTCACATGTCAGTTTTTACAGGCATAAAAAGCAAATGGTCAATAAATACATCTAAACCAAATGCTCTATTCCTAGACAAAGCATCTGTCCTGAGTCCCAGATTTCCTACCTGGTGAACAAAGCAAGCACACTCTCTCTCTTTTTGCCTCTAGCAGAAAGCATCCCAAACAGATGCTCCAGCTTGCCTTGATTTGGGATTTTTTCTGGTCTGCAGTACCAAGTAGGACTGCCTTGCCAGAAGTTTCCCTAGCTCCAAAGAAATCATTCTACTGAAACAGACTCAAGAAGCTCACACTCCCAGAAGCCTCAAAGCTTCCTGATCAAAATACCAAGAGGCCACAGATTCTCAAAAGCCAAAAGTCTATCCTGCCTTTCAGATTTTCCAACCCCTTCAAAATGTTCAGTTTCAAAATCTTTTCCTTGCCTCTACTAAGGCCTGTCAGAAAGGTAGGAGGAAGACAGATGTAATCTGTACCACTCTCTAGCCAAGACACTTCCTCTACCCATCTCTGTCTGCTTCTAATGGAAAAAGAGACCTCATAATTATTATTGAGTGTCCTTAAGTACATTTCTTATTCTGCCTGAAACTCAGCCTCCATGTCTGTCACTTGAAGATAGTACTGTCTTCCTTTCAGGTCTATTATGAAAACTAGGAGTGATGTATGTAAAACACATTCCACATCTTAACCGCTCAACAAAGCTGCTATTATTTGCCCATTGTTTATTCTACTAACATTTCTCAGTTAACTCCATGTCACTCAATCCATTCCTTTCTGAACTCTCAAGTCAATGCTGCATTCCAAGGCTCTTCCTTGAGAAGGAACATGTAAGAGAGCAGAACATTCTATGTACTTGGTTTTTGTAATAATATATCTTATGGAAGGAGATGTTCCATTCCTAAGTGAATGGGGAGGTAGAGCCTAGATCTGATGTCACATGTGGAACATATTCAGTGAGATGGCTGGGTCTTAAGTTCAATCTGAGGATATATTTCTGTCCTACCTTTATAATCACTAGGAAACATTTTACTGCTATAGTCATAGAATATTAGAGATGTAAGAGAACTGAAGCTCAGAGAAGCCTCTTATGTCTCGGCCATAGCAATTTTTTCTGCACATTAGTTCCTCTCACTATCCTGTGCTTACTACATTGTTCTGTTTACCATGCTAGAATAATTAAAGTCTTGCTTTTACAGCCACTTAACTAAGCGGTATAGCTAGGTGGTCCAGATCTAGCTAAGGGGCAACTGGAAAGAAGCTAGAGAGTACGGTCTGCAGGGTCTGAAGATGATTAAAAAAAAAAAAAAAAGGCCCTATAGGCCCCCTGCCTTCTCTTAATGTCCCTGGTGTTGCTGCCAGTGTAGACTCTGAGATCTCCTCATCATAACCTTGACAACTGCTAATGTTAACCTATTTATTTCTTAATTTTTTATTGTTGAAGAGTACCATTTTTAGAGATTATTCTTTCCTTGATCCCTCCTAGCTACATTTCTGATATGTTCCCACTTCTAATTTGCTGATATGTTCATTTATATGTTCTAATTTGCTGATGTGATAGGAAATATTTAAAGATTGTTTAGCAATTTTCCCTCAACCCATACAGGATGAATGGCCCTGAATCTCTCCAACAGAGAACCACACTAGGGGGTAGTAGGGGGCAATCTCTAAAACCAAGACAAAGCCTAGAGACTCAGCTCTGAAATTACATATTTCTCCTTATCTGTATTTATGTGACAAACCATAAACTGGGGTTTAGTTTCTCATCAGTAAATGGGGACAATAACATCAAACTTATTGATTATTGATACTGCAACCCTTTGCAAATTATTACCCCTATAAATCACAAATGTCCTGTGTGATTTAAGCTTTACTTAGTCCTGACTGAATAAAGGAAGATAATAGGCAGTGTTTGGTATACAAGGCTGGACATCACCAACAGAAAGCCAACATGGCCCTAAGAACAGCTTTGATACCTTCTCAAATGCATTATCCTATTGAGTATTAAATTATGAAGATGGAAGAGCGAATACATTCTTAGCAAAAATGCAGTGATACTATAAAGATTGTGGTCATTACTAGTGAAATGTTTGCAAAGGGTAAACATCTTCCAACTGTTAGCAAACCAAATACCAGCATGGCAGAAGGTCACCTAGTATTTAAAAGACAAACAAAGTGGTAATTACAAGGAAACCAATTAGAAGACTAACAAATTCAAAATGGTTTAATGTCATATAAGTTACTTAGTAAAAGTCAGAATTTTAAATTCAGAAGATAACAATCTTGGAAATCCTCCAGCCAAACCTTCCCTGGGGCCCAGAGTTATGAAGTGATTTGCCCAATGTCACACAAAAACTTTGAATGCAAATTTCTAGACCACTTCAGGTGATATTTGAGCTCTTACATGTTCAAACAGTTTAACCAACATGAATTTTTAGGATGTCATATTAATTGTTCAGTGCTTATTAAGAGAAATGCATTTTATTTTTATTTAAAAAATTTTTAACATTTATTTATTTATTAATGTTTTATTTATTTCTGAGAGAGAGAGAGAGAGAGACAGCGTGAGCCGGGGAGGGTCAGAGAGAGAGGGAGACACAGAATCTGAAACAGGCTCCAGGCTCTGAGCTAGCTGTCAGCACCGAGCCCAACGCGGGGCTCCAACCCACAAACTGTGAGATCATAACCTGAGCTGATGTCAGACGCTTAACCAACTGAGCCACCCAGGTGCCCCTAAGAGAAATGTACTTTAAAAAGCATTTTACATATACCATCTTATTGTTTCCTCTCAAAAAACCAATGAGATTGGAACTGCTAAGTTTCCCACTTAGGAGGTGGAGAAAACTGAGGCTCTGAGAGGTCAGTAAACTTGGTTTGAAGCACCAGAACTATGGCAGAGTCAAATTTCAAATCTTGTTTGACTCCACAGCTGGTATTTTTTGTATGATCTTTTCTTCCATTCTCAACTTTGACAAAGACCAGTTATTAAAGATACCAGAGTAACAAACCATCTTGGTATTTCACAAGAAAACTTAGGGTAGTCCTACGGTGGAACCTTTCTGACACATTATCACTGAGCCCAAAATGCAACTCCCACCAAGGCCAATGGGCACTTTCCCCAGGTTGACTGCTGTCTGAATTACTGGTTTCCATAGAGCTTCAGCAAAGCCATTCAAAGAAACATCAGGGCTCCTGGACAAAGACATAGCACTCCCGAGACATGTGACAACCTATCATGTTTCTACAAATATTGTTAGAAAATTTAGGACAATGAGCACCAGTGGTAAAGCATGCCCTAGGATTAAAGCCAGAAGGTTTGAGTACATAGAGAACACAATGCTAGACACATCACCTCACCTATAAAACAAGGAAAAGCTCTGAAATGATAGAATGAAATCATTTGGTTAGACTGAAAAGTTATTAAAGTAAGTCGTGAACAAATATTTATAGAATACATCATTCTATTAAAAAATAATATGGGATAGAGGAACATACTATGTGCAAAGTTTAAAACATAATTCCTGCCTTCAAGGTGTTGATATGTTAGGTGGAAAAGCAAATGTGGGTAGATATAGAAAAAAAATGGACATCTGATTTTCTTTCCCCATCATCTTCAGGTTACAAGTAATGCTGGAATATTTGTAATAAAGTATTTATTTTGCCTTTTGAATTTTTTTTTCCTCAGGATGAACCCTAATGTTAAACTATATCAGGTATTTTACTAGTTTAAGGTATGACTCCAGGTATCTATTGCTATAACATTTAATTATCCCCAAACTAAGTGGCTTAAAATTATACAAACCATTTTTTCATTCGTTTTCACAGCTCTGGGAGTTTACTGGCCTCAGTTAGCCAGTTCTTTCCCTGAGTCTTTCAGGTGGTTGCTGTCAGCCAATAGCTGGTGCCAGGATCATTTCAATGGCTTCCTCACTCACAAGCCTGTTGAGTCCACAACTGACGCTGACAATGAACTCAGACCTCAGCTACAGCTCTTGTCCAGGACACCTACACGTGGCCTCCCCATATGCCTTCCCCATGGGAGCTCGCTGCTTCCTCAAGGCATGTGGTGCCTGGATTCCAGGAGCAAGCACCCCAAAAAATACCTGCAGAATCCCTATCACTTTTTATCACCCAGTCATCAGAGAATGACTTTGGTTATAGTCAGGGCTTCCCAGACTCAAGGGTAGTGAACATGATAACTTCCTCCTGATAAAAGAAATTCATACTGAAAGAAGAATGTGATGATGGGAGAGCATGTTGCGGCCATCTTAAAAACTAGAGTCTGCCACAGGGCATAATAAGCAGAGCTCAAGGGTCTATTATATAATGATGAAAATTTGTTAGATCAATGTGCATAGGAACAAACGGAATATACAAAAAAGTTACTATCAAACCAGGGTATTGGGGTAAAAGAACCATCTCACTCTCCCAAAGGTATGTTTTTTACTACACTTCCTTTCTTTCAAAATGCTCGCTCATGATAACAGATCATCATCAGTGTTCTACAGTGTAGTCAGGCTGAAGAACTCAAGATGCAGAACAAGGAGACATATGCTCTCATGGGAGTTTAGGGCTTCAGTGGAAGATTAAAAGGTTGGGTCTTTGTTCCTTAGGTGACAGAAGGGCAAAGACATCCACTGAAAAGGTCAGCCTGTATAAGTTAGTGTTTTCCGGAAGACACATCTTTACTTGCCAGGGGAACAGGGCCCTTATGATCAAACTTAGTAGCTCAGACTCTATTGTGACAGACCAGTTGTAGAATGTGAGGGCCTACACAAGGGTGGGAACCAGAGGGAAGGAAAGGAAGTAGAAGAGTCAAAGAAAGAAGGAATGGGATTTGGAGACCAGAGTATTGTGCAAAGAGATGGAGTCGAGAACAACAATGACCCTGCCATTCTGAATAACTGGGAGATTGTGGGAATCACTCACTGACCTCAATGGGAAGGCTATGTAGGGGGCAGAAAGCAAGTTTCACAGGAAAAGATGGGAAATCCAGTGTTTTCATTGCTGTTTTTCCATACAGCCCATTACTAATGAGTTTGGAAGAAACAGACATAGAGACGGTCTGCTAATACATGTTAATCTTTCTCAACACATCAACTCTTCACTTTCAAATATGCTATGCCCTAACCACCTCTGTACCTTCCTCTCTCATCCAACATTTTCTTATATAGTCTTTGTTTCCTACTTGTATTTCATGTCTCAGCTTAAAAATCCCTTTCTTGGGGGAAATCTCTCTTTGCTCCTAGACTAAATTAGATTCTCCTGCTACACACGCATCCACAGTGGACTGCAGGATTCCTTTGTACTTAGCACACTTGTCATTATTTAAGTATTTGTAAAAAAAAAAAAAAAAATGTTTGTGCCAGTGCTCCTAACTAGAATGTGAGCTCTACTGGAGAGAAGCTGCATCTGTGTCTCCCTTGGTAACCCCAGTGCCACCTACTTTGCCTGGCACACGGCTGGTACTCAGTAGCTGTTGCCTGAGTAACTGGCCAGCTCTGCCTTCTTAATTCCTTGGGCTCATTCTTCCCCATTTAAATACCTTCAGGGGAAGGAGGTCAAAGTAAAGGGGGCCAAGTGGTGAGGGCTGTGGCAAATTACAGGATGAGCCTAATGAAAGCATTAACATTCCCCTTAAAAACAAAACAGCTAATGAAACAAAAAATAACACTATGTAGTGAATAAAATGTATCTTTAATTGCCTCCAGCACACAGGCAATATTCTAACTCAGATATAACTTGTGTTCTCCCATGTAGAATTTGCCCCCTCGAGTAGGAAAGAGTCCATCCCTGAACATTCACAAGCGATGGGTGATCTTTCAGAGGGTGCTCCCACTTAATACAATGGCCTTCAGTATCACTGTTCTAATATCAATTCTGAACATCAAGAAGGATGCTATTTAAATCCTGTTCCCACATACCATCTACCACCACCCTCTACAATCCTCTTCCAGTTTTTGAACATCGCATCTACAGAGAAACTTAGGCATCATTCCCTCCGAACTCATCATTTTACACATGGGGCAGATGCCTTCTTTGACAGGTCACACAACCAGTTGCTAGAGACATGCAGATATAGGCTAAGATCCCAAGCTCATCTAAGTGCTATCCGGTGCTTCTCCCACATCACCACCACATCTGACATGAAGCCCAAGGTGACTTTTAGAACTGAAACAGTGTGAAAATATTAGATACAGAAATAACTGCCACCGTGTATCTATTTTAATATAAAGTATAATATATGCATATGAATAAACATTCTTACACATTGCTTTTCCTTAATTCTGGGCATGACCCAGACTGGGATCTGAAATTGATCCCTTGCTAATGAGAGACAACTAAAAGGCAAAGATTTAATGATAGAAATTGTTTATAGTTGGCCATAAATAATGCAGTAATGGAATATTTATTGATCCTGAGTTCAGTAGCTCAAATGAGTGATAGGCTAGGAAATGCCTACCACTTTCTGAAGCCTGACACACCAGTGCAATCCACCCTATTAACAGAATGTGCTAAAGCACAGAGCCAAAAATTGACTGAGCTATCTGGACACTCCAGGCTGACTCATTTGCAAGATGGTTCTTTTCTTAGATTCCCAGGATAGAAAAGACATAATATTAGTTTTCGTACATTAAAAACAGAAATGATGTGACCTTGCTTCCTGTTAGTGCTGTCAAGCTGAGGAAAACAGAGAGGTGTCAAAATGTCCTGAAGTTCAAGTTCATTTCATGGCCCATCTCCCTCCCCAAGTACAAGGACTGCACCTCTGAAGACCCTCCTCAGAATCCCCATGTCACTGCGTTGTGTTTGCACTTTAATTTCTGAACCAAGCTCTAGAGAAGACCCAAACCTACAGCTTTGAAGCCTTCTGTCTCCCTCCCATCTCTCTTGCCTAAGTGCTAAACAGAAACCACCTTGCTGCCTCCATTTAATCACAGGATGACAATATTTCAACGTAACAGAGGGGCTGTTTGTGCTTTATCTTTTTCTGCATTTTTATGGGGAGCAATATATTTTCTTCCTTTCCTCCCCAATACTGTAACAATCTTTCCTAAATTAAACATGTAACAAATTTCTCGTACAACTTTATTCCCAGGCTCTTTTTAAACCATCATTAAATATCTTCATGCTGTTTGACAGTTATTCCTCATCACTGTGTTACTTCCGAGACTTCCTGGTGTAAATGGAGGTTGACAGTGTGCAGAGAATGAGCAGAGAAGAGCCCTGATGGTGGACAGACCTTCCCATGGTAGGCAGGGACAAAGTCCAGTCAGTAGGGGATGACAGCTAGGGAACCAGAGGGGTACACACTTGAGAAACAGAGTTCATCCTATATACCTTTGTATCCAGGTATACAGAAAGGTTCTGTGGAGATATTTGGTGGAAAGAAAAGGGGAGAGACAGAATATAGGAGAAAGGGTAGAAGAGGAAAATGGAAGAGATCAGGGAAGAGACAGCAGGTTGGGAGATGCGTGGTGCAGAGATAAGACCTGTGGAAAGCATCACACAAGAGAGAGCTGTAGAGAAGTCTTCCATTATTTCACCGGTTTGATCCAAGCCAAGATGTGCATAATGATGGCAAAGTGGTTCCTCAAGAACTATGACTCTTGAAGAGAATAAGTCTGCAGAGCAACCCCTGAAGACTAAGCCATGCTCTGTGGTGCACCCAGTTAGCTGTGGCCCAAGGAACATTGTAACAGGCAGCAAGGGAGGCTCAAGGGGAAGTATGAAGGGCTGAGCCACACTGTCAAAGGAGGGGGGTCATTGGATTGAGGGAATAGGTACTGTGGTAAGGGTGGACCAATAGCTGTGATACCCTGGAGGAAATTATATAGGCCAAGGAAGGAAAATAAAAACACAACTTTTCTAATAGTTGTAATTATCTAGATTCATTGATCACATCACTGAGCTTATCTGAAAGAAAGGGAAATAAACTGGGATTAGATGGGGGCTATAGTCACAGCTGCTGTATGTCAGTCAGCTTTAATTTGCAACCATTTTCTTTGACACATAGTCTTTGCGATATTAAGCAAAATTGGTAAGACTTCTATGAGCCTGATTCATACGACTTCTGCAGATACGTGAACCTCACCTAATGCAATATTTTAAAAAATCACCTAAACACTTGTGCTATATTTAAGTCTCTTAGGTAACAAAATTGTGTAGGATAGTCCCATTTTGGCACTTTTTATTTTTGATGTCAATCCAGATATGTAGATAGATGCAAAACCTATCACAGAAATGGAAGGAATATTTTGATTAATTTTTGGTGGATAATCCAATCCAGCCAATATTTCTTAGCAATCATGTGTACTGCTGCTCACAGGGTTATTTCCTGTGTTAGACTTCCCAACAGGTTCTAATATTGAACATTGTAAATGGTATGAGTCTGTTTATAATAGAATGAACTGTCACCTGTGGAGTTCTCCCAGCTATTTGAAGGGTTTAGGAAGCAGCTCGGAACAGAGAAAATATCTTACTAGAAGTCAAAAGAGCTGGTTCTACTTCAAGCTTTACCACCAACTAGGAAAACTGACCTTGGCCAAATCCTTTAATGTGGCCAGGCCTTCATTTTCTTATCTGTGAAATGAAAGAGCTGGACTAGATCTCTAAGAACTCTTCCAAATCCAGCATCCTTAGATGCAGACACAAAATAAGGAATGACATTAAAACCCCCACAACCAAGTTCCCAAGAAATATAGAAAAGGAATCGTCTCTGAAAGGTCTCTCCTCCTCTGCCTTGGTATTCATGACATTGACCAAAATGATCACAGTAAGCATTGGTTCTGAAAATTGCGTAACATACGTGCTAAAGAAGACAGCCTTTGACATCGAAAAATATAGCATAGGATGGTAATGTATGTAAACAAGAGACCAACACTACTCTGACCATCAACTAGTCTGTTCTGCCTGAACCGGACTCACCAGGACAATGAAACAGAAGGATAAAAGTGACATGAGAAACACAGACAATAGAAAGTAGAGCACAGCCAAGGTCCAGTTTTTTGTTTTGGTTTGGTTTTTTTGGTTGAGCTTCGGTTGTTTTTTCAATAATTTTAGACTTTCAGAAGAGTTGCAGAATGAGTACAGAGTTCCTTTAAACCCTCCACTCAGCTTTCCCTGATGTTAACATCTTGCATAACTATAGTACAACTATGAAAACCAAAACATTAACATCGGGACAATAATATTTACTAAACGACTGATTTGTATTCAGATTCCAGCTTTTTGATGAATGTCCTTCTGTTCCAAAATTCAAAGCAAAGGCCCGGGTTTAATTGGGGCAACTGAAGACTGTCTTTGCACGTACCAGAGCAGATAGAATTCTAAGTCTTGGGATACCCTATCAGTTAAGCTCCATGACAGCCCAAAGAAAGACCTTATCAGTCTTACTTATCTCTGTAATCCCAAGCCCGAGAATAGTGCCTGAAACACAGAAGCTCAAACATGTGCTGCATGAATGAATGGATGTCTAAGAAGCCAGCTAGATCACCATACCTTCATTTTTATAGAACAAAAGCCAACATGACCAGGTTCAAAGGATTCTTCTAAATATTTCATTTTCCCTTAGTTCTTGAATTACCTTGGTTGCCCTAAGATTTTTCATATGGCATAGTTTTACTAGAATTAGATTTCAACTGTTAAGAACTATTAAGAATTCTGGGGACACAGATGATAATTCCAGTACTTCCTGCCCCAACTCAGAGTTACACTAAATAACTTCATCTGTGTTCCCTTAAGCACGTTTCATCACTCTACATATTATACTATCCCATGAATCACTATGCAGTCTAGAATAAATTACTGAGAATTTTTTCATCTAATTAAGTCACATCTCTACCAGATGTTAGGTACCAAGTAAACACTTATTGAGTAAATGTTTGGTAACCTTTCTTCAGTATACCAAGATTACCCTATATACCAACATTAAACACATAACATTGTTAAATTAGCATTGTTGATGCTAAGCAAAACTGTTCAGCAAAATATATTGTCAAATTCCCATTCCCTTATAATAAAACGGAATTTCAGGCCCACATTCTCCAGCAAACCCTTAAGAGAAAATTTACTCTACAACCAACTTACAGATCTATGACCTTCCTTTGTCCTCAAGGCATATTTCTGACTTAAAACGAGAATATTTCTGTTCTTTACATGTTTGGTAGATTTGTCCACCAAACAGAGCGAGAGTTGGTTTATTTCAACTGTGGCCTTAAAGTACTCAAACCACTGCCACACTCTATATGCTACTCAATAAAAACCTGTCCTTGGTGTAATCAAAAAAGAGCAGAGACTATGAAAGTCATTCACTGCATGCTTCCAATGCTTTATGACCACTTCTTCACACCATCATTCACTCTTACATACAGTGACTCATGCAAACCCACATCCTTCTCTATGACAGGTACCAACATCCTGTTGGCTTGACCTACCGGGAGGCAGGGCCTCACTGTGGCAATGAAGGTGTTTAAAGTGTTTTAGATCTGTCAGCTCGTGGATATGTCAGAGTTCTGAGTAATCAAAGATAGTTTACTCATACACATATGTATATTCATACTGTAAGCAAATCTGTCTACGAACAAAAAAACAAACCACATCGTCACAGAGGAACATTACTAAAAAGGCCCTTGTAAATGACAAGGTGGTGTACTTGGAAGGTAAAGGGACTCACCTAAGACCACACTATTCAAATCCCAGTTAGTGGTCCAAATATTTCAGGATGTAAATTATTGGATTGATTCTTCTAAAATTGTTGTTTCAAAACTAGATGTCAAAGGTAGCAGCGGCAGGTATCACAAACCAGTTCATGCTGTTCCCTTGCTTGAAACGTTTAATGGATCCTGGTTATGCTCAGGGCCAAGCTTTGGGACTTGCAAGAGCTGTGTTTCTCTGGACCCTGATCAAGTTCCAGCCTCAACTCTAGTTAACCCCCTTATACCACATGCTCCTACCCCACTGTCCTGCCAGCATTTGCTCTGTGATACCTGGCCCATGTCCCATGTTGTCCTTGGCCCCTGTCCGCATGGCTGGATCCCTTGCAGCTCCCAACCTCTGTGCTCCCATCTTACCCTGATTCCCTGTATCAGATTGCTTAGCTCAGTGTTGAAATTAACCTGTTTTCTTTCCTGTCTCCTCCACAAAATAATAAATGACTTGAGAGCAATAATCATGTCTATATGATTCATTGCTTTATTCCCAGGACCTTGTACCGTGCCTGGTGCATTATACGTAGCAAATAAATATTTTTTCAGTGAGTGAATACATCTAAAGAAGGACATAAACATTCTTGTTATTTATATGCAAATAATAACTAAATATCTCATTAATACCATTTTCCCACTTGGAAAAGTCTAAAACCAAACCTTATGATATTTTATAAGGATTGACTTGCTATAAAGGCAGTTATTATCATTATAATTATTCCCAAGCACCATGCTATATCTATGTCCTTTAATCAATTAGGTGATTAAAAAAAAAACGTTATCTACCCACCTTATTCCCTGTGAAATTATATTCAGAATGCAATTTCCACATGCTAGGTCCTTAGAGCTCTGATCCACTAATTCTAGACTTGCAGTCATTTCCATTCAGTTAAAGAAGAGTGCTTTCGGGGCACCTGGGTGGCTTAGTCGGTTAAGCGTCTGACTTTTGCTTAGGTCATGATCTCGCGGTTCGTGGGTTCGAGCCCCGCGTCGGGCTCTGTGCTGACTGCCAGCTCAGAGCCTGGAGCCTGTTTCAGAGTCTGTGTCTCCCTCTCTCTCTGACCCTCCCCTGCTCACGCTGTCTCTCTCTCTCTCCTAGAAATAAATAAAAATTTAAAAAAAATTAAAAAAAAAAAAAAGAAGAGTGCTTTCAGTTCCTAACCCTTGAGTGCAGGTGCCCAGACCAGGTTACTGTGTCATTGGAGCCCATACACCTTCTTGCTAACTCTCACGGTAAGCAGGCTGTGCACCCGTAGATGCATTCTTTCTGCTATAAAGATCTTCCACATAAAATGCTTTATAGCACAGTGGCATTTCATACATACAAAAGAGTTAAACTTTTATTCTTGTAATATTCCAGAGTTTTTCTGAAGGGACCACATGACGATGAAGCTGTCTTTCCTACAAGTGTTTACATTTCCTGTCTTCTTTTACACATGAATAAAGGATTGCATTTGGATCCCTGCCGAAATAGGCCTTAATTGATTTTTTTCAGGTGTTTCCTACTGCCATGGTAACCGTAATCAAATATCTTTTCATGAATAGCCTTGTCAATTGCAATGTAATATTCTCACTGAATACAGTCTCCGGTTCTCTTTCTGCCACGCTCTCCAGAGCTTTCTTTCCCTTGACCTAACATTTTCTTCAGGTTCCTAGGCCCCATGGAAATAATATATTTAAGTAACATGCATGGTTTTTAAAAATAAGAATCTCCTATGAATTCCATCAGTAATGACACATACACAAAGGATACAAACAGATCATGCTTTCAAGAGTAACAGATATTTTAATACTGGCATGATTTGTCAAATATCTATAATCTCTCCCAAATCACCTTTTAAGGTACTGTTTCATTTTTTTTTTTTTGCCCAAGAAAAATCATTATTCATCTTAAGAGAGAACATCTTGTCAAGTGTTGCAGTTCAACAAAATAAGGAAAACATCTCTGCCAAAATGCAGCAAATGTGATTACACAAGGCCAAGGAGAAGCCCATAATTAGATCATTACCATGGAAACAACCTAATTACATGTGTAAAGCAGTGAGGGCTGAGTTGCAGATCTGAATATGTTAATACCATTGTCTATGTTATAATATTTCTGCTACTTAGCCTTCCCCAAATATAATCATATAAGCCATATAGATAAATCCTCACTCAATTTAAATGAATGAAAAACTACTGTGCAGTTATGTGAATGAAGTTCAGGAATATTCACTCTCTTTATTGTAAACATACACCTATACTCTTCAATGAGAGAAAATGTTGTGTGTATTCATAATAAAGGTACGTTAGCATGTAAATACCTGAATGGCCTTAAGTATGTATGCATTCTGGAATTTCACACTGTACACAGATTATTTATAAGGGCAACCAAAGTTAGGGCAAGATAATCAAAATTTTTAAACCATATATTCTTTATTTACGCTAAGGAATAATTTTATATGATCTACTCCTCATTATTTTGAGGCCCGTTGTTTCTTAAGGTGTGATTTGCAGTCTAAAGTGTGAGTGTCCCTTTATTACTCACTGCAAAGATATAAACCACATCCCTAGGGGGCAGTGAAGAGACAACCCAGAACAATTTTATTAATATAAGGAAGAGCCTTTTTACCTTTTAAAATGATCAAATCTAAATACCTGCTTCTAATTGCCTTTTAACACTACTCGCAAATGCTCTCATGTTTGCATTTCTTAAACATCGCCCATTTTCTGTCCTTGCTTTTCCCAACTGTTTCCTCTTCTTGAAGCCATCTCAGACAATGGCTGTCACTCACACTGGGGGTGGGAGCTTCTCCTTCCCTGCTGGAGTTACAAGCAGAGCTTCGGAGAAACTTTTCTCACCCTACCAGGCTGCACCATTTGAAAAGCATCTTCCCCCGCAGCCCCAGGAATCAGCGAGTCCCTGACCTCCCTACCTCTCCTGAAACAGCATGGCTTCCAGAGGTGAGGAGATACCGCTAATGCATCTTGTTCTTGTCCCCTCCACTCCGCACCCCCTGGGAACTGAATGGGAGGAGTGGCCAGTCTGTGCTCAGCTCAAAGATCCTGGCCCCAAGTAACAATGTCTTTCTTTGACAGAGAGATCCAGGCACATGAGCGCATAACTAGCTAGGGTCAGAGAACAGAGTCCATCATCACAAATACAGGATCTGAAGAAGAAAGAGGACCTGAGGGAGACAAAAACAGCTGTGCTTAAAGTCAGGCCTTGATTCTGGTCTTGGATTGTCCCCTTGTATGAATTACTTCCTCGCTGGGCCCTCCACTTTCTCCTCTCTGCAGAGATATAGGCTGGGCTAGATAAGGTTGAGGTCTTCCACAAGCTCTAACATTCTGATTCTATGGCTGTAACATAGGCCAAGCCAAACCCTGTTGCCTGCCTTCCTTTCCACTTCCAGCCGGGGTGGTCCCACTGAGAGGGTGCTGGGCTCACTCAGGCTCCTCTCCCCTTGACTGCCCAGCCCCCCTGCCCATACAATACACACACTGCTGAAATAGAGAGGAGCCTGAAATGCAGTCAAGATTACTCTATTTGGGCTTAAGCAAATCTCATAACTTCTTTAGGCCTTAATTTTCTTTTCTGTTGAATCATGGCCATGGGAATCTGGAGGATGTGATGAGTGAAGGGATCTCTCCAATCCCTTCCAGCTCTTACATATCGTGAGGAAAATTAATTTTCTTTATGTACTTCTTTCATCAGCTTCCTCCCATACTCAAAATCTTCCAATGACTCCTTGTTTTCATAAATTCCAAATATAAAAGCCATTGCCTTTCCAAACACCCTTTAATCCAGCCACAGGTGTCCTGCCCAGTCTTGTTTCCCCCTGTACTCTTTTCCCACAATCTCTAACCCCCACCTCACTGGTCTAACCAGGTTTTCTCATAGATCCTCCCATCCTAACCTTCCCTTGACCTCAATGCTGGCTTCTTATTCATGAACTTGACCCATGGTAGGTGCTCAATATATGCTGTAGCTGGACTGTTGAACCATGCTTTCTCCCACCATCCAAACCCCATCCCCATTTTCAAGGAACAGATTAGGTCGTACCCCATTCTAGGAGGCTTGCCCTGGTCCCTCTGGATTACATAACCATGCTCTCCTCTAATCCACAGAATTTATGTTGTAACACACCATTTAAGACCTACAGTCATGACCTCTTAATCACTGTTAAAAGTGTGTGGAAAATTTAATCTGCTCATTACAAGTAGACATTTTGAAGACTAATAGCAAGTCTTCCATTTCTTCATAATTACCATAGCACCTAACCCCACACTGAATCCTTGATAGGTACTTAGAAAACATTAAACTGATAGGCTGGGAGGTACTCCAAGAATATGTCCTCTAGCAGGAATGAATATTGCCCCTTTCATAGAATCTCTACTCAGCAAAATGCTCATCTCTCAAGAAGAAACTTAACTGCTAGCTCAATGCGGCTCTTTCTCTGTTTTGTTAGTCAGAGTTTGTCTTTTCTTGTATATGTCTACTGGCACATGTCGTGTTACTATAATTATTTGTTTATACACCTGCCTCCCCACCTAAACAATGAATTCTTTTCCTTCAGAAAAAGATCCAAATTTCTCCTTTGTTATAATTCCATGTCCAGTACTACTCCCATACATAACAGATACCCAGTATAGTGAATTTTTAAATTTTTTAAAGTTTATTTCTTTATTTTGAGAGAGAGAAAGAGAGCATCAAGCAGGATAGGGGCAAAGACAGAAGGGGAGAGAGAATCCCAAGAAGGCTCCAGATTGTCATCACAGAGAGCTTGAACTCAAACCATGAGATCACGACCTGAGGCAAAATCAAGAGTCAGATGCTTAAGCAACTGAACCAATTTATGCTTTGCCTTCTCTGAAAACTGTAGAACCAATTTTTGACAATATAAGAGGATGAACTAATATGTTGCTTGATACTCAGTTTATAAATTCATAATCTAAATTTTATACAAGGTCAGAGGATAGAAGATTCCATAGGTTTCCAGTATCCATGCCAAGTCCTCCCCCCCAGTTACCTTTAAGAGTTCTGAATTGGCTATGTATTATACTGCACTTTGTGGTTTTTGAAATTCGCATTCAAGAATCATTAAGTATTTAAAAAGCACCATAGAAACTAGCATAGTTAATATATTAGAAAGTACAAAGAACATACTTGTTATTATATCTTCTCCTGGGGTGGTCCAGAGATTGCTATCAGACTTAAATTGCTTCTTTTAACACCACACCTTTATTTCTCATTATGACCATCTACTTTGAACTTCGTTTATTAACATATTACTTATACTCTCTATTGGATGCATATTCTCTGAGGGCAGGGATGGTGTTAGACATCTGTAGCACATAATACAATTTCTATGGAACAAGGGCTAAGTAGTTACCATATGATTCTATTAATCACTATATTCCAAATATCTGACAAATAATAAAACTGAGCAACATGGACAAATTACTCATATCACAGAATTAGTAATGGTTTTTTTTTCCTGAGCAACTAGTTTGTTTAACATAATTGATCATAGTGAATTGTATTATCACTTTAATTTCTTCTCTTAAAGTTGTTTAGTAGACATCTTAGAATCAACTTTGTGGGCCATTTATAGGAAGTGCATGGGACTTCAAGGTACAGTTTCATGTACAAATCTATCACCTTTCCCACTTTCATTTTCCTTTTACCTAATTTTTTCTACTAATTTCAACATAATATTATCTTATTACATAATATGCTTCTTTGTAAACTGTCAGATTATTTTCAGGTCAACAGATATTCATGAACACAGATAAACAGATACATAAGTACTATAAATATAAATTAATAAATACCAAATCTGAGATTTTTTTAATATATGTAATTCTTGATTAAATATTGCTCCCAGCTTTGCCATTGATAAATTCCCTTAAGTTGTTATTAGTAAATCACAATTTTAACCACCCTTATAGTGGTTAAAATCTATCTATCTAAAATCTATCTATACACCTTATACATTATTCATAATTTTTCTCATGTTTGAGAAACACCCTTTATTTTCTATGTAATCATCTGGTCTAATTGTTGCCCACTTCCAACGTAGCTAGTGGTTTTATGGGGGGGGAAAAAAAGAGGAGGTGGATAATAATTCCCTTCAAGATTATTTCCATTCTGCAAGAGTGGGAATGCAACAACAACTAACACAGCACTTACATGGGCAGCACTGAGAACTTACTAGCATTCAGTCCTCACAATACCCTAAGAGGTGGTGCTGTTATTTGCATCCTAGATTAGTGATGAGGAAACTGAGGCACTCAGAACTGTGGTAACTTGCCCAAGATCACACACCTTGAGTACATGACAGAACCGGGTTGAAATCCAGCCTGTCAAAACGCACTCTGTTCCCCAGGAGGACATCTTCCAGGCTTTGTCCTTCTCAGCCAAGCAAGGCATCAGTGCATAGCACTTTCATAGGAACTTTGCGGATTTTTGTAAAAAATCCAAATGCTATTTAAGTGAAAGGGATTGAGAGAAGGGGGAATTTTCTTTCACTCTTGGTAGCAAAATTATTCATTGCTTCCTGCTATTATAAGTCATTTGTTGCTTCAGTCAATACTGCCTGGGGCAGGCCTGGGCTTTATTTGCCATCTCTGTGTTTGAGCCCTGAAATGAGATTATCGATTTGGGATCAGTGTAACTCCTGGCTGAGCCCTGGATGTTATGATATTCTAATAGAGGGTCTTGAGGAAATCAACTGCTACCCCTCCAGGCGGGATCTACATCTCATTCATTTTTGTGTCACTCCAGCATCTAGCACATAATAAACACTCAATAAATACATGCTGGCTGAGTGACTGGATTCATAAATTATTCTTCGGGTATAGACTTTAAGTTTCTCATGGATAAAAACCCTGTTTAGCACCTGTTATAGTGCTAACATTGAATAACACAGAGATGATCAAGTGAATGAACTGTTCACGGTTTTAAGGTAACTAGTAAAAGCTGGTCATGTGTTGCTGAAGCCATGTGCTAGAAGACACATGAAAATAAAAGCATTGCCAATAATGGAAATTTATTTAAACCTCATGGATCCTCTTTCATAAGAAACCAACTCCTTCTTAACTTAATAACTAGTGATTTGGCTTGTTTTCTTTTCTTTTTACTTCCTCAGCAACATAAAAGAATATTAGGCTCTCTCATCTATTCCCCATTTTAAACCTTTATCACCTTAAACACAAAGTGAGTCCTACCTAGGTACAAAGGGTCTTAGGAAAATAAAAGACATATTTCTCCAGTTAAAAGATTTCCATTATTTTATAGAACTGTAAAGGGTCCATTACGATGCCATTCAGAGGGGGTTTCCCAACACGAACGGGATGGAGAAGACAGTCTCAGTCAGCCTGGAACTAAGATCCAGATATATATGGCACTTAGGTTTAGAAGAAACTCCTGTCCATTGAATTGTTTGTTTCTGCCTGGTGATTTATGTGGTAGATGAGGAATCTCCTAAAAATTTCAAACTCTATTCCCGACCGGGGATCAAAGGCATACAGATGTGCAGGCAGAACTAAGGGTAGCAGGAAGCAAAGCCACAGGGCCAGGAGGACCTTGCAGAACCCGTGAAGGAAAACGCTCCAGAGAGGAAGCCACGGGACAAAGACTGAGGGGTGAGGGGCAGTTCTCGAGCTACCGGCAACAGCCCCGCCCTCACCGCTACTCTGTGAACTCAGCCCTGTGCCCTCAGCCCCTCGGAGGGGCCCAGTGAAGTGGGTGTGACGGCAAAATCAGGAAGTGCTCCCCCTCTGACTTTCCAGAAGACCACCATCTTGTGGGCCATGAGGAGGGAGGGGTTGGGGTCAGGTGGCTGGGCAAGGATCTGCTCTTCAGATGGATAGAAGCTGGTGGAAAACACCATAGGGACCTGTGGCGAGTAGAACCCTGGACTGGATGTGTGAAGCTATACAGTTACCATTTGTGACCCACAGAAATACCTGGGGTAGACTTCTCGGAAATTTCATGCATGTTTGGGTGAGTAGAGATTATGGTCAGCAAGACAGGTCTGTATCCACTACAAAATTCAAGCTTAACTTTAAACGTGAAATCACCCATACCTGTATGCTGGAGAAACCTAGAACATTCATTTTACAAGTTCTTCTATAAGATAAAATAGAAACAAAATTATAAATTTGTATATATCCTTGACTGGCATCCTGCTTTGTCTCATTTCTTTCTTAGAACAACTCTGTGAGGAAAATTGAACAGGCATCACTACTATCTAATGGATGAGGAAACTGAGGCTCAGAGGTCAAGGCATTTGACTGTGATGACACAGCTCATGTAACTCACAGTGGCCACAGCATTCCACCAATCAGGAATCTCTGTGTGCTGTTCATTTGCTGACGCATGATGCACTAATCACTTGTTCTAGAAGATCCTGAGTATGATAAACCATGATGATAAAGCTGGGAGACAGGTTGAGGAAAGGGAAGCCCACGCTTCAACAGAGGTGTGTGGACTAACTTGCCCCCACACATACTCTCCCAAAGCAATCTGTGATGGTGTCTTGTCTTTGCTTTTCCTGATATATGCTGCTGCTGCTGCTGCTCCTCCTCCTCCTCCTCCTCCTCCTCCTCTCTCCAGCCAGGTACCTGGGCTGTGCTGGGAGTATAGTGGTTGCTTGGAGGAGGAGGAGGAGAGGGACGAAGGGGAGACAGAGGGCAAAGGATAGGAGAAAAAGCAGATAGAACCTGCAGAAGTCCGAACTACCTCTCCTCACTCAATACTCTTTAAAAACACTCCCATGGGGGCACCTGGGTGGTTCAATGGTTAAGCAAATGACTTCAGCTCAGGTCATGATCTCTAGGTTCCTGTGTTCGAGCCTCATGTTCTGCTCTGGGCTGACAGCTTGGCTCTGTGCTGACAGCTCAGAGCCTGGATCCTGCTTCTAATGCTGTGTATGTCTTTCTCTGTCCCTCCCCCACTCACACACTGTCTCTGTCTCAAAATAAATAAACATTTAAAAAAGTAAAAAAATTTACAAAAAGCCATTCCCACTGTTGTTGCCTTCTTAAAATCTCATGAAGCCAAAACGTGTAAATACAATTAACCGAATACAATCATGTACTCGCTAGATGAAGAAAACCATAGCAGCCTTTTGCCCTCAGCCCACAAATGATGCAACCTCTTGGCACGACCAGCTGGAACAAAACCCAGGGGCTGTAAGACCCCAGACACGACTCACTATTAAGTGGGTTTTTCACCTTTTCTTCTCCTTGTTCCCCATTTTCAGAGCCAATTACTCTTTCTTCTGTCTTTTCTGCTTCTGCGGAAGCCAGCCCACCAAAACAACATACACGGGCCAAACAGGGAGTTGTGCCAGCAGTAAGGGTCACCAGGCCTCCAGGACATCAGTCCCAGTTCCGTCTGTCCCAGGACTGGAACACCCCATCTGACTTTTCTGCTTTAGAAAGAAAAGCAGAGAGGGGCGCCTGGGTGGCTCAGACGGTTGGGCGTCTGACTTTAGCTCAGGTCATGATCTCACGGTTGGTGAGTTCGAGCCCCGTGTGCGTTCTGTAATGACAGCTCAGGGAGCCTGGAGCCTGCTTCAGATTCTGTGTCTCCCTCTCTCTCTGTCCCTTTCCTACTCGCATAAATAAAAATAAATAAACCCTAAAAATTTTTTAAAAATAAAACACCATTTAAAAAAAAAAAGGAAGGGAGGGAGGGAGGGAGGGAGGAAGAGAAAGAAAAGAAAAGAAAAGAAAAGAAAAGAAGAAAGAAAGAAAGAAAGAAAGAAAGAAAGAAAGAAAGAAAGAAAGAAAGAAAGAAAGAGAGAAAGAAAGAGAGAGAGAAAGAAAGAGAAGCAAAGAAAATGAAGGTTGCCAGGGGCAGCTAGATTGGCAGGGACAGCTTGGCTCCTAAACATGGCGGTGAGACACTTACCAGGGTCAGGGGTCAAGCAGAGCACTCCTTGGTTTACGAACTAAAGGCAAAGCCCCCAGCCTGGCACTCCGTGACCGTGACCGGGAGGAGGCTGCCTGTGTCTGCTCCCGCAGTGCAGGTGACTGCTCCCGCCAAGCGATAAAGGTCAAAGATGTTGGGTGCATAAGCCTCATTAGAAAGCCTGGACAAGGGGCACCTGGGTGGCTCAGTCGGTTAAGCGACCGACTTCAGCTCAGGTCACAATCTCACGGTTCATGAGTTCAAGNACTGTCAGCACGGAGCCCGATATGGGGCTTGATCTCACAAACCATGAGATGATGACCTGAACCAAAATCAAGAGTCAGATGCTTAACCAACTGAACCACCCATGTGCCCATCTTTTTTTTTAAACAAATGTTTATTTATGTATTTTGAAAGTCAGTGAGTGAGAGAGAGAGAGAGAACATAAGCACAAAGGGGGAGAGAGAGAGNTCACAGTGAGCGAATCAGAGTGAGCTATTTGACAAATCTTGTTCCTCAGAGATTTATGGAGTGCCTGCCACATGCAAGGCACTGGGCCGTGAATTAAAATTTTAAAGGAAGTCTCATAATCTCTATTGCTTTTGATCGATAACCCCTGGGCAGGTAGAGTTACTCTTGTTACCAAATGATGAGCTGAGGCCCAAAGACGTTCTATGACAGTGATGAGGTAGAGGAGTTACTGAGCCTGGTGCCAGTCACCCACTTACAAGCTGGACGAGTCTTTGAACTACTTTGGTTCTTTCACTATAAAGAGGGGGTTAATAGGATGGTCTCTGTCAAAGACTCCTTATAGTTTGTTTTTATCTTTTTTTTTTTTAGAGACTGTACCAGCTTGAGTGGGGGGAGGAGCAGAGTAAGAGAGAGAGAGAATTTTATTTAAGTTTATTTATTTATTTTTGAGAGAGAAAGAGAAACAGTGGTGGGGCAGAGAGAGAGAGAGAGAGAGAGAGAGAGAATTCTAAGCAGGCTGCACACTGTCAGCACGGAGCCCGATATGGGGCTTGATCTCACAAACCATGAGATGATGACCTGAACCAAAATCAAGAGTCAGATGCTTAACCAACTGAACCACCCATGTGCCCATCTTTTTTTTTAAACAAATGTTTATTTATGTATTTTGAAAGTCAGTGAGTGAGAGAGAGAGAGAGAACATAAGCACAAAGGGGGAGAGAGAGAGTCCCAAGCAGGTCCCACACTGTCAGTATAGATACCAATGCAGGGCTCCCTCCCAGAAACCATGAGATCATGACCAAAATCAAGAATGGGACACTCAACTGACTGAGCCACCCAGGCACCCCTGTTTTTATCCTTTGTATCTTACATTTGTTGAGTACCTGTTAATATGAAGTGGGTACCCATTTTACACACAAGGATATCTCTAACATTCTGTGATTTGGTAAGGTCCTGTACTCTTGATACCATACAAATTTTATATTTTATTAGATTTATATTAAATCTTATATATAACATATTTCTATTAATTTGTTCATGTGGAAAAATAAGGAAAAAGTGAGTAATATATTCTTTCCTTCCCTCAATTGGCATTTCTTTAGACCAAACCTGTGTCTCCCCTTATTCCTTGCTTTTAGTTTTATAGGAAATGTGGAGTCTGAGCCAGAGTGTCCAGATTTTCAGACTAAAAGTCTTTATTGTTATAAAGTTAGTAAAGTAAGTTTACTGTGTTTGTTTTTAGTTTTGATATAAAAAGTAGTTCAGAGAGAGGACACTTTTTAGTCCATCCTAGGGGTGCCTCAGAAGGTCATGCAAACTTTCCACAAGTAGGAACCTAAAATCATCCTTTTAAAAATCCATTGCAGGGATATCTGTGCGGCTCAGTTGGTTAAGCAGCTGACTCTTGATTTTGGCTTAGGTCATGATCTCACAGTTCCTGCATTCAAGCCCCAAGTTGGGGTCTGCAATGATGGCATGAAGCCTGTTTAGAATTCTCTCTCTCTCTCTCTGTTTCTCTCTCTCTCACCCACTCTCCCCCCCCTCTCTGCCCCTCCCATCCCCTGCACACACTCTCTCAAAAATAAATAAACTTAAAAAAGAATCCATTGTAAACAAGTTTCGTGATCTATATATTATTCTCAGTTGTTACTATACATTTCTGCTGTGGTTTGCATTTCTAAGGGAATTTATAATTATTTAGCTGACTCTGTGCTAACCTTCTAAATTAAAACTCAGTCTCAGTAATGGATGTTTTGACTCCACTTGCCAAGTCCACGAGCAGGAAATGAGTGAAGTCCTCTGGTTGGGAAAGAACCTTTCTGTGTGTTTCTAGCAAGAAAACTGTCATCACATTTAATTGAGATTTGAGAAATGGGTAGCAAAACAACAGTGAATGATGGTATTTGCAAATTAGTTGAAGCCAAGTGAATTTTTGCCAGGAGTGTTCCAACTGAAAAAATAAATATAAGGAAAATCAATGTTAGTGGAAGGAATCTTTCTTGTTTCCCTGCTGATTTTCCATGAATTAAAATGTACATATTTGATTCAGCTTGGAAGTCCTTGTCTTTTTTGACCCTTTAAGGGAATCTGTCAAATTGGAAACAAGATGTAGATGTAAGATGAGTTGTAGCAGAAACAACCTTTGAACCTACTGGACTGATCAAAGGAATGGTTCAACCTCTATCTTCCCCTACTCAGCCCCTAATATAGATTTCTTCTTTTCCAGGGAATTATTTCAAATGCTTCTAAAAGGGGAGAAAAAAAGCTTTTCAATTTTCCTCACTTTCATCTATGATATGGCCAAAATCATCAATACTCATTTCAGCCAGTAATTGACACTATGGTTATCAATGAGCCTACCCGGAGCTCTGTTCTCAGTGCTTTCCTATATTTTTATAAAATTTAAGTATGTGAGGTCAGCACAAAAGTAACAAGTTTGAAAAAAATGTTAGGTAACAAAGGCTTTATTTTACACATAATCATCTTTCATGTATAACAGCTCTCACCATCTCAAGTGTAACATATGTTTAATTTAGATTTTTAGAGACATTGCCATGTAATTAATATTAGTCTCTTTTTGAGAAAGCATTTCATATTTCCCAGGTAACACAATACTCTGGCTTAATAATTACTTAAAATCAGCCAAACTCTATTTCTATATGGCAATATGATTAAAAATCTATCATTTCACACCTGCACATAGAGAGAGACTAAACACACATATAACACATACATACATACAGGTTAAAGTTTTCTCTGGTTATTGTCTACCTCAGTAAGTTTTAGTAAATATTAAGCTTCAAAATTTAGTGAGATTTTTTTTTCCTATGCCTAATTTGTACTGGACTTGAATGGTAAATAAGGAGGAAAAGACAAGATAATCCTTGTCATAAATGACAGTTGATCTTTCTTTTTTAGTGTCTGTGGCTGGATTCTAGAAAGACCTAGTTTTATAGATTGTTTTTCAATAGTTTCATAATAAAATTTTTCACCATGATTCTATTCAATCCTTTTCAGCTTTTACATGGAGTTTGTATTTTTATAAAATCAAAATATATTATCACTCAAAATTAGATTCACTTCCAATGTTGATGTAAAAGAACTCAAAATTTTCAGTATGGTATTCAGCAGTGGACCTTCAAGAAACACTCCTAAGCTTCTGTACCGTATCAGGTATGAAGACTAGTCATTTTCCCTACATTGAGTCGAAACAGATAAAGAAAAAAAAAGGTTTCCAGGAAGGGGGCGGTGGGGGGAAGAACGAAACAGAAGTCTCAACTTCACAGACCAAGAGTAATGATTAGCCTCTGAAAATGATTTGTTAATGATTTAGCCTTTAAATTAAATTGTGATTCTAACCATGTAAGAAAAGAGAACCAAAATGAAAGGGAATCATCAAAATCTCCACTTGGTATATTCTTACTTTAAGCATTACCTCAGTTGTTTCCAATTCCTGCGTGACTTCCCAGCCCTTCTGCATTACTCTTATGCTTATTCTTCCCTAATATGTTTCACATTGATTTTTTTTTTTTCTATTCTCTACTGACTGCACAGTCTGAAAATGCTTTGACCTTAAAGTCAAGGTCAAGTTTGCATTCCCGGAATAAACAAGAAAGAAAGATGGAGGAGAACTTGAAAGAACACCATCTAACCAAGAAAAACTATGCAGCAAAAATACGTCTCCTAAAAAAAAAGAAGAAGAAGAAGACAAGAAAAAGGAAAAGAAAAAGAAAAAGAAGACAATGTCTCTCTTCTGGGATTTCTTTTTTCTTTGAAATTTGGCATTCAAGGTGAGGAACATTAATATGAGCTGCCAGTAAAAAGAGTGAAATTTTTCCCCAAGTATTATTTGTGAAGGAGCTAATCTGGCATTAAACATTCCTATCACTCTGTAGAATGATAGATCTGATAGAATGAAATTTCCAACCATACTATTATGCTCAGGTACTATACTGGAAAAACAAGAACTATACATTATGGCTCTAAGAAAAGTTTAAATAAATTAGTGTTGGAAAAAATATGCTTAAAACGCCATAAGTTTGAATAATCTTCTGGAATTGTTGCAGGTTTTATAAAAACTTCATCTCTGTCTCAGGACTTAACTACGGTAATTTTGACAGTTAACTGCTTAAAAAGATAGTATTTCTTGAAATGTTCATAACTTTCCATTTATAACAGAGGCAGAAAAGCAACCATACTCATAAAAACATATTTCTTTTTATTCTAGTCTAAAGCAAAGGCTTCACACAAGTAAAAGAAAGCATTTGAAAACTCCAGTACAATGCATCTAATGTGGACATGGTGATCTAATGAAAGTTTACCCCACTGGCTATCTGGGAGAACTACTTTTTGGGAAAGGCCCTCCACTAAAATACTGTGTCTCCCTGAAGAGGTCTTTTCATCTAAAGTCAGTTCTACACATAAGCCTTTTCATAATCTGTGCCTTAATTATGATGTGACATGATATGATGTCATTCAGAAAGCAGTTTCAGTAATTGGGTTGCATTCATATGGACTGCCTGGTGCAGCTTAGACATGTATATTCCATCATCCAGCGTGTCATAGGTCTCTATCCATTGAAAGCACATTTTCCCTAGGATTAGACACCTACATCTTTGGTGAACAGTATTGGTGCCTACCTGGCATCCATTCCTTCTTCTTCCTTGTTTTTAGCAGAATCTAATTTTGTCCAAATAACCCTCTACTCTCTTTATAAGCATGGACCTCAACTCCAGCAGCAGCCTCAAAGAAATAGGACTAGTTTATTTTCTTTGCCAGAAATGGATTCAGGAATAGGAATATCATCCAACTCTGGACAAGAAGATGTGGAGAGAGGCTACAAGGGGGTTTCTAGAAAAGAGAAGCATGAGAATAGACTCTTTTCTTCCTCACCTGCGTATTAATACCCATAAATACATTGCTTAGAACTGACACAGCCTGGAGTGCCTGGGGGCTCAGTTGGTTAAGCGTCCGACTTTGGCTCAGGTCACGATCTCATGGTTCACAGGTTTGAGCCCTGTGTCTGGCTCTGTGCTGACAGCTCAGAGCCTGGAGCCTGCTTCAGATTCTGTGTCTCCCTCTCTCTCTGCCCCTTCCCCGCTTGTCCTCTTGTCTTCTCTCTCTCAAAAATAAATAAAACACCTTTAAAAATAAAAAAAAGAACTGACAGAGCCTTCTCAATACCAATCTGAAGATGAAACTGACTCAGAGAATAGCACTGTGGAGAAAAGACTAAAAACAAACAAACTTGGTATCATTGAGGCACAGTATCAACCATCCCTGAGATCTACCCTAATCAGGACTTGGTTACACCAGATGCTATTATTACTGTCATTTAAGATACTTAGCATCCAGGTTTCTATTATTTCTATTTGCCAGTAGCGCACTAACCAATTTCTCTTGGCTTTCCATTACATCTACCTTCTGAGCTTAGGCATTTCAACAGATTCCAAAGCTAATTGTTTACCCCTTACTTAAAACTTTCTGCCACAAACATAGGGAATAAGATAATTTAACCATAACAAAACACTAATTTCTGTGATGTATCTTGCAGGTGTTGTTTCACATTTCTTGGCAATGTTTCCAGCCAGCGTTAGGCGGTTGAACAAAGATGTGAAAGGCAGAGCATTGTCAAGTGATGGTCATTTATGTGTTATGAGCTCACACAGATTATAACCAGTTTATTAAATCAGGTTGATATGATGAGGAGCAAGCAAAATTGGAATTTGTCTTCACAATCTTTCTCAAACCTGCTATCAGGGTTTTCTTCCCTACCCCTCAGTTACATCTTGGGTAGATCCCACAAGTTTTGGCTTACTTTCAGGTACTACAGAACTTTGCAAGAACCAACCAACCAACCAAACAAACAAACAAAAACAAAAAACAAAAAACACCCCAAAAGTCCAATCCAAGCAAATGCCAAAATTTCAATCTGTCTTCCATTTCAAAGCTTCTCTCCTCCCCAGTTCAGGTCTGTTTACAGACCTTTCTTTCTTGTCAAGGGCCCCTATATAGAAATATAAGGGGCTCACACAGACAGCATTTCCTGATGCTCATAAAACATTCTTTTTGGCCTGTGCCTTGCAAGATCCTTGATTTCTGCTCCTGGAAATGCCTTGGGATCCCTTCACCCTAAGCAAGCTTCCCTCTCACATAAGGGCCTCCCCACACAACTTGTGCTGTCTTGCACAGCCTCTGCTTGTCCATAAGAAAACAAACACTTCCCTCCCCGCCACATTGTGTAGACACAATTGCCCTTCTGGCCTCAGCCACTTTGCACATCTTCAGCCCTCCTCAGGCCTTCTGATTTCTCCTAAAAAGAATCAGGCACTAGTCTCTATACTGCCCAAACTCTTTAGCTCTGGTCAAATACTATAGCCAATAACCACATGTGGATTTGAGTACTTGAAATGTGGCTAATCCAAATTAAGATCTCCAAACTTAATTTAAAAATGTAAATTATGATGCGGCTCACATGATATTTCTATGGGTTGCCTCTAGACCTCGCTACTCCAGACCACTGTCAACATCTAATGAATGAGCCTCTTAGAAATACAGACATGTATGCTTCCTGTAGTGCTTCCTGTAATGGGCATTGTAACTGGACCCCCACATAAAGCTCTGATATAGAGCAGTGCTGCTGAATCTGAGATCTGGAAACTCCATGCTAATCCCTGAATAGTCCAGTTCTTGACAAAGTAAGTATAGAAAGTAAGGGTACTATTTAGAAAATTTTAAGCAATTTGATGTTACATACAGAGTATGTGATCAGTGAAGATTTTTAATTTCATTTTTCTAGAAATTCAGTTCTATTAAATGTTATCCAAATATGTGTCCATTATGAAGCATTGCTCTAGAGAATACACTTAAAACTCTCCTAAGAAATTTCTCATACTCTGTGAGACAGTATCTTCCCTGCTTATAGCTCAGCAAACATCTCTTTCCCATCTTTTCTTTCAGTCTCCTTCCCTGACTTGAGGTGAGGTCACATTGTTACTCACCCCTCCCATTCCACAGTGCTCGCTATCCCTATAAATTTCCTCCAAGAAATTATCCTCTAATGAACCTCCAGACTGGTAAAAGTCTTCTTTGAAGTGACAGTAGTTGACAGCTGGGACACCTCTTAGCATATCTTGTAAGGAACAAATCTAGTACATCTCTTTAGAATGAGAAATAATTGTCACTAGTTGACCTCAGTTTTGGACTTTACCCCAAATTCCAGAGCGCTAGGAAAATTCCCACCCAGCATCCTATCAAGGCCAAGACTTCCACATTCTCTGGAGAACTTATTTTAGGCTTTGGCAATCTCTGTTTTTATTTTTTGTCCCTGCCCCTCCCCCCGCCACTGAAACATTCTTCCAATTTCCTCATATAGGTTGAAGTAGTCATATTAATCAATCCTGTTTTGAAAGTTTTAGTTGCAGTAACATGCAGTCTTTCTAAAATATCAAACTCTATGCTGCTTTTAATGTCAAAGAAAAATCTTACAGCCATGCCCAACACATTCTATTAAGACACAGATACATTTAATTTTGTGCATATCATATGTTCTTGGAAAATGGATATTTTAATTCTTTTTGGTCAATTTACTGCCTACAAGCAGTTCATCATTTAAAGAAATCTTGTGGCCTATTTTGTAAAACAAAGGCTTCTTTGTTAAAGGAAGAGTAATTTCCAAATTTTTCATTTCAACCTCATAAAAAACATACTACCATATACCAAGTTCATTTAAAGAAAAATGAACCTGAGTTTTCACTTATATCTATTTCAGTATTTTATTAATACTTTCAAACTTGGTGGAAGGAACATTAAAAAAATTCTGAAAATTCCATAATTTCCTTATGGCTTTTTTAGAGCTTTGCTTCCTGCCATGACACTTTCAATACATTCATAAGTATAAGCAATTCAATTTTTAAAAATTCAGTGGATATTTGTAAAGTCTTTCATATGCACCAGGCACTCTGCTACACCCTCAGGGTACAAAAATGAATAAAATATGGCCCTTCCCTTGCGGCACTCAGAGCATGGTAGATGAGACAGATTTGTACACAGGCAATGCAACACTGTGAAGGGGCCGTAAGACAGCATGGCGTGCAGGGATTCTGCGGCAGGAGACCAGAGGGGATTCAGGAAAGGCTTTCTGAGGAAGAGGATAACTGAACTAGAAATAGATGGAGTCAAAATCAGTTTTTCACGCAAAACCAAAGTTTGAAACATTCAGGGAAGAGGGTACTGCGTGGTCACATGCCCAAGACGCATGAAAACAGCACAAAAGAGTTAAGTGGGATAACCTTAGGCTGGAGAACAGAGACCAGGTGCTAGAGACCCTTACACCCAGGAACATGAATGGGACTTCACAAATGTCACCAGCCATGGAAGTGACCAACTTCACAATGATTTCTGTAGAAGATCTTTAATAGCAACACTTGGCGAGTTCAAAGTCACATTTAAAAGTCACAGAATGAGAATGACTGTGCTGGTAAGACAAGCAATAGATAAGAACTAGAAGCAGGAATATTTTCTAGCTCCATTCATTGATAATGATAATTGCCTTAACTGACTTTTGGCAGTTGGTATTTTAAGGACCCTTTCTCATATAGTGTTTCATTCTCTTTTTTTTTTTTTAAGTGTTTTATTTATTTCTAGGAGAGAGAGAGAGAGAGAGACAGCGTGAGCAGGGGAGGGTCAGAGAGAGAGGGAGTCACAGACTGAAACAGCTCCAGGCTCTGAGCTGGCAGTCAGCACAGAGCCTGACGCGGGGCCCAAACCCATGAACCGCAAGATCATGACCTAAGCGAAAGTCGGACGCTTAACCGACTAAGCCACCCAGGCGCCCTGAGTAGTGTTTCATTCTCTAGAGCAACTTTATGACATACATAAATTGGATATCATTCTTTCTCAGAGAAACTCAAAACCAAGAGAGATAGACACAGCAGTTGTAAGTGGCAGAGGAAGTAGTTAGGACCAGCTTTTTAAGCACTGTCAAATTCTTTGCTCTTTTCCTTCATCATGAGATAGAATTTATTCTAATGAAATTCCTTGTCAAGTTTAAGAATGATCATCAATAATGAATACTATAGGTAACATTAATCCACTGCACAGGTACTAGTTTTTTGTAAATTTGTCTAAACTGTTTCCCAAGCCTTCTACATAGATGACACAGATCAAACAGTAATTATTGAGCACCAGGAAGTGGCTCATTTTTAATATTTTTCTCCATTGTAAGCATTTCAATCCACAAATCTTTCTCTAAGAACCAACGTAGACACATCTCACAAATTTTGATGTGTGATGCTTTTCATTATCACATCGTTCAACATATTGTCTGATTTCTCTTGTGAGTAATTCTTTGATCCATGGGTTATTTGAAATCATTTTGTTTAATTTCCATATATATGAAAGTTTACTTGATATCATGATGTTGTTGATTCCTAATTTAGTTACACTGGTCAGGGAACCATATGCTGTCCACTTTTGGTCATTTTAAATTGATTGAGACTTATGATAAGGTCAAGCAGATGATCTAGGTGAATGTACCATGAGAACTTGAAAGGAATGTGGATTGTGCTACTATTGAGTGTAATATTCTATAAATAGTGATTTGATTCAGGTGGTTGATAATGTCCAGATCCTCTCTATCTGTATTCTTATTGGATTTTGCTATCTTGCACTCAGTCACAGAGAGAAGACTTCTAAATACCTAAGTGAAATGTCAGACTTGTCTATTTTCCCCTAACTTCATGTATTGCAGTGCTTTGATTAGATAGATGCCTACGCATGTAAGTTTTCTATTCCTTACTGGAGAAGGTCCTATTATCATTCAAAAGTACTCTCTTTACATCTGGTAATACTCCTGATCCGAAAGTCCTCTTGGTCTGATACTACCACAGCACACTAGCTTTCTTAGGTTTTGGCATGGTTTCTCTCTGGCCACCCTTTGATTCTCAGTCTGTGTCATCACACTCAAAGGGCATCTGTTGACTCCAGATTCCACTCAGAATGGAGAGCTGGAAGGAGTGTTGCTTCATTCTTACAGCGACAACAACCGCAACTAAGAACAGATTTATCCTTTCCGATGCTATTCATTCAATCCCGTGGATCTGGTTTCTCTTCCCTTCACCTGGAAGGATTTCCTTTAGCAAGTCTTATAGCTCAGTTCTACTGGAGACTAGTTCTCTCACCTTTTGCTTTGTGAAAATGCTTTGTAATGCAGGTCTGCTGAAGATGAATTTACTGAAACTTTATTTATGTGAAAGTGTCATAATTTCACCTCCATTTTGAAAGATATCAGTTTTCTGTGGCTACCGTAACAAATTATCACAAACTTAGTGGCTTAAAACAACAATAAATTATTTTACAGTTCACAAGTCCAATGTGGGTCTCACTGGGCTAAAATCAAGGCATCACCAGGACTTTGTTCCTTCTGGAAGCTCTAGAAGACTTTGTTTTGTTTTTTGCCTTTCCAAGTTTCTAAAGGTTGCCTGCATATCTTGGCTTATAACCATCCTCAAAGCCATCAATGTGCATTATCACCTTAAGCCGTCTTCCAGAATCACCTCTCTCTGACTACAACTGGGAAATACTCTCTGCTTTTAAAAATAATTATATTTGATTATATGTGATTGCATTTGACCCACCTGGATAATCTCCCCTTCTCAAAGTTTGTAACTTTAAACATGTCTGCAAAGTCCCTTTGTCATGTAAGGTAACATATTCTCAGCTTCTGGGAATTTGGGGATGGGCATTTATCCAGGCCTTCACTGTTTCGATGGAAAAGCAACTACCATTTGTATCATTGTTTTGCAGCATTGATATTATTTTTTTCTCTCTGACTCTGGTTTTCAGCAGTTTGCATAAGACATGCTTTGGTGTTGTTTTGTTGACAGCTATTTTCTTTGGCACTTGGATTTGCAAATTGATGTGCTTCTTGAAATTTGGGGGATTTGGGGCCATTACTTCTTCAAACATGTTTTCTACTCAACTTTCTTTCATTTCTTTCTCTGGGATTCCAATTCAGTTTCTGTGAAACCGGTCAATATTGAGTTGAGATCTGACACCGAGACCACAATTCTACTTGGTTCCACCCCGCTTCAGAGTGGCAAGAAATTGCACTGAAGGGTGGAAACCTGGGCCCATGACCTGGCTGACTTCTCAGGGCCTGTGGTCCTCCACTATCTTTTATGCCTAAGAAAAGCTGCCTTGTGCATTTTGTTCAGTTTTATAGTTGTTGTAGCAGGAGATCCAGATTACTACAAATTACTCTGTCATCGATATAAGTAGAAGGTGCCGAGATTAGTTTGTAACAAACAAATTAACACTCTGATTTTAGGGTCAGAATAGGAAATATTTTCTCTTACATTGTCACCTTTGGTTCATCTCACCCTAGCAGTCTCTTCATCTTGTAACACTGATAGGAAATGTTATAGGTAAGTGTAGATTGAGAATTAGTCTAAGTATAGTAAATTCGTGGCAATGATATGTAAAATTTGTGCATATATTTTATCTAAGTCCACCATCAACATTATTGCTCTTTGTATTCTAAGACAAAATATATTTTTACTAAAAATCCCTCCTAAAGCAAATTTAAAAACAGCCGAATTTTTCATTCATCTCATCTATAATTTATATTTTATGCTGTCAACCTAGCAAACTACCGTTTTCTTCTTACTTTAACCAAAACGGCAAATAAAATGCAGTGCAGCTGCCTTTCAAATAGCTTGTGAATGCAGTACAAAAGTTTGGTTAAAAGAAATAAAAACTACAAAGTAGATCTTCTAACTTACCAAATGCTATGGTACCCTCCCCAGCTCAATACTGTGACCTTTGATTCAATGTGCTATGTGTAAACACCTTTTTTTTTTTTTAACCAAGGCATAATTTTAGGGGCTATGGTGTAAATACAACTGCCCTTCTACTTTAACAAAAGCATAGTCTTTGGAAGCAAATCTTAGTTTGGATACTGGTTCCATTATCCTATACAACCTAGGAATGTAACTTCCTTCAGCTCCTACTTCACATCTGTGATATTGACCTAAACACATCTACTCTGTAGGGTTACTGTACAATTTAAATATAGTGACTTCTGCACCATGTCTGGCATAGAACAGATGCTCTTAAAGTGTTAGCTTGTCTTTACCCTGCCATCTTCACACCTTTACTCCCTTCCTAGCTACAATCCCATAGAAAACGTGGTTAGTAGAGTGAACATCAATCTGTTCTCTGTTGAGTCCTCATCTTCCTCTTAAGAAATTCTTGGCCCACTGGCATTTAGGGATGGCAAAGGATGGAGGTGCTGTTTCAACCCTTTATCCTTATATATGCTATGGGTTAGTGTAAAATGTCCTCTAAGATACATTTTCTTCCTTCCTGCCTGCCTGCCTTCCTTCCTTCCTTCCTCACTATCTTTCGTTGAAAAAAACATTTAGAGAAATAATCAGTCTTACATCCTTTCCTCACTACTATCCACTTCTCTTTAGAAGCAAGTATTTGCAAAACACTTAAAGATAGGGAAAAATACCCTTCCTCCTCTCTTCCCCTGTTACAATTTCTAACCCATTCCTATATGGGTAAGTGGGCTCTCCAAATACTCCTGCCACCATCGATGATACATAGAGGCTCCAGTTGGCTCTGTGTGGAGTAAATGAAAGAATAAAAATTACTTTGAGAAGAAGAAAATAAGTGATAGGACCATATTATTGAGCATTAACAATAAATCCAATATAACTTTATAACTGTCTTTAAAGGTATTCATAGACAGCATGTTGGGTGGGCCTTCTAGTCAAAAGGATTGTGAAAAAATAGAGAAAGCTCTATTATCTCCAGGGAACAAGTGAGGAAATTGAGGTGTAGTGGCATCAGCTGCATAAAGAAGAGAGGAGAGAAGACAGCCTTGCTCTCTCACAACTGAGAGATCTTCAGCATAAACAGCAAAATATATGCTAATCAACTGAAGCATTTTCAATATATTATCAATACAAAGAAAATGTTAGAAATAAGTACATCTCAGAAGTACTTTTCGTCATATTTCAAGTATTTATCTTTAGGCTGCAGTAAGTACAGATTCTTCATCCGTCTCTCTAGAATGAGAGTCATTCACAAAAATCCTACCTTTAAATTCTTATTTAAAACAATTGAGTACCTTCAAACTGTATTTTTGGGTATTTCTCTTGATCTTTTTTTTCTTTTATAATTTTTCATGTTACTCATAGACTTTTAAGAAAAACAAACTTAAACCCAAATCCCTAATTTAACAAAGCAGGTAAACAATGAAAAGTATATTTTCAAAATGACAATCAAGAAACCTCAGTTAATGCTTAGAGAATATTTACAGACTAAAGAGGAAATGCTGCCTTTGGCAATAAAGAGGAGATATTTACAATGATCCAATTTCAGACAAGGTACATAACTGAAGTTTAGGTCCAAGTTTATTATAGTTTGTTATCTTTTTAATTAGGTAATTTTAAGTTTATAGTTTTGAATCATCAGGAAAGAAATTGCAACATAATCTGTTTAGAGCCAAGGCATGCTGCTGACACATTCAAAAAGTCCTGAACCTTTATAAATAAACCCTGCCAGTGTTTATTTCAAAACATCTGAGAACAAGGGAAATACAGTGACTTTCTGAATGCTTCAATTTGGAACTGTTTGTGCTGATTCATCATTATCTGTGGATCCCTTCTGAGATACAACGGAGTGTGTTCAGTACCTGCCAAATATACAGATATGAATAATTCTGGAAGGAGAATCACATTATAAAACTTATTTTTTCCTACCTAAAACATTGCCAAAAAATCTGGAAAAATAATTTTCTCTATAACTGCAGACAGTAGCTTTTACTTTCAGTGCTCATATAAACAACTTTTTCAAAGAGAGAAGTTATTTAAAGTGAATCTGGAATCTTGCTTCATTTCTTTTATATTTAAAGAAAAAAGATTTTTTGAGACTTGCCATGACTTTATAAATTCGGTTTGAAAGACTATCTCTACTTTCATAGAAACTGACTCAGTGGTTTTCACCAAGTAAGTGGGAGTCATGAGTTTTACTTCATAGGCCAAATGGCTGGACATATTGGACCAGATAAGAAGAAAAATAGGACTTTTGTTCTTGTTAATTTTGTGTTATTTTTCAGACACAGATGATTAAAGTTGTCAGTTTAGTCAATCCACTATTAGTAATACAAAATATTTTGACCTTTAAGCATGTGTGTATAGTCTCACAAGTATTGTTAGCACTATCTCTCAATGCTTAATCAAGTATTATGTCGTTGTCCAGAACTAAGCTGAAGATACCCCTCTACACCTGATTTTTTCCCTCTTAACTAAGCACCTCAAAGGCATATGCAGTGTTCTCAGGGCTTGAGACTTGAAAGTAGTTGTGTGACTCTCATTTTCCTTTTAATCCAGTCTGTCCATAAGTATTTATTACCAATTAATATATGATACATACCACACTAGGCCCTGGGGATAGAGACTGGGATATAATAACTGTCATCAAGATTGTCATTTTCTAGCATACAGACACATAAAGAAATAAGTTAAACATATGTTATAAATGTATAAGACACAATGGGGACTGAAATGAAAGACATTGTAGTTAGTACAATCATTGACTCTAAATATAGTGGGCTAGTTTTTCTTTTCCACAATTATTTTTGAAAAACCTCTTTTTGCAGTCTCAAAAAGATGATTTAAGTTAGAAACCATTTTCAAATAGGACGAACTATAACAAACTTATATTAAAATTTTAGTGCCAACTCATATCCTAAAATCAGAGCATTTACTATCTCTATTTTATGTAAAAATAGCACACCTTTTACAGAACATAAATTTATAAACATATCTTTCATTTTTATAGCATAGGATGGACTTGTTTAGGGCCCAGCTCACAAGCTAGAATCAGGAAACTGGACCACAATAAATGACACATGAGCTGTCGAGCAGTTTGGAGAGAGAGCCTGGAATAGCAGTTCAGCAGAGAGAAAAGACTGAAAAAATCAAAGAAACTGAATATATATATTTTCAGTTCAGTTGCATTTTTATTTTTCAGTTCACATAATTACAACTTGAATTCTCTGTTTTGCTAGTCAACGTTCCTCACACCAGAGACTAACTTTTTGTGAAAAGTCCTACATTGTCCTTCCATTTTCCTACCTTATCTCAATTCATGGCTAAAGGGGAAAAGAAGAGAAAAATTCATGACATGGCATGACTCTTCAGATGTTAATTAAAACTCTTTGGACGTGAATGTTTTTTTCTGTCCAAACAGAATACTTTTACTCTAGAGTCCTTCTTTGATGCTTAGTTCCTACTTCTTTGATGACAGTAACAGGTACATAGTCTCAAGCACATCAAAACAAACATTCTTGGCACAAGAATAGCTACAATTAAAACCACTGACAATACCAAGTATCCTCAAGAATGGAAATCATCTGGAACATTCTTATATTGTGGTGAAAGTGTAAAATAGGCAACTACCTGGAAAATGATTTGATGGTTTCATAAAAATTTAAACACACCCTATGGCCCAGCAATTCCACTTTTATATATATAATCAAGAGAAATTAATGTTTATATTCACTAAAAAATTTTTTTCTTAGTATGTTTATAGCACCTTTATTCATAACCTAAAACTGGAAAAATCTAGATCAGGTAATGAACTGAAGAATGGATAAATATCATGTACATCCACACAATGGAATACCATCAGCTAAATTGTTAAACACATTGAAAAGAACAAACTACTAATGGACACATATAGATAAACTCCAAAAATGCCAAGCTGAGTGAAAGTCAGAAAAAAAATTAGACACGAATAATTTTATTTAGTTGAAGAAGTAATATAATAAGAAAAGAGGATAGTAGCTTCTTATAAGATGATACCTTGCCTGGAATGGGGCACGATGAAACCTGCGGGGGTGATGGCAGTGATTTGTATCTTTATCTGAAGTGGTTATGTAAGACTAAACAGAATGTCAGAAATCATAAACTTGTAACTTAAGATGAGAGAAATTTTACTACAGCAAATCTAAAATAATATTCTCTATTAACCTCTTGATAAGGTGTCTGGTGGTTGCAAAACTCCTAAATATTTTTAGAGTATAATTTTATATTTGAGAATCCCTTAAAGCATAAGAACAGAGTGGGACTAAAATTTTAATCAATGAACATGAAATCTCTTCATATCAGGCCAATCCAATGACCCCACTAAAATATCTCAGCTATGGCTACTTCCCCCTTGAAAGCAGATGGTTGAAAATGGAAAAAGAGTGGGTGTAAACATCAAGATAAATATTATGTTACTTGTTCATTTCAAACTTTGGCTCAATTTACAAATTAACTGGTCTTATTTTCAATCAGAAAAAGTATCTAATTTCAAGTATGTTAAGAAAAGTGACCCACGATAACCAAGAAGAAAAATACCTAAGCTTTGTACAATAATCTGAAGGGGTCTGTGCTGGCTCTCACATGTGGTCCTAGAGGACTCAGAAGAAGAGAAAGATGACCAGCACCAGAACTTCAAGATCATCTAGCCATGTGGCCTGAAAGAAGGATTGGTTGAGGGAAGAAGCCATACTTATTTATGAGCAGGAGCTAATGGTTTGGTGGGACTATCCGTGACCTTAAAGAAGCAAGACTGAAGGGCTACTGAAAAGTTTTATCTCCCCATTAAATAAACCTTACCATTGGATATGGTAGTCCATGTAGCAGAGTAATTTCTACACCTCATCTGTGCTGCCCAAAACCTTACTATTTCCTGAAAATTCAGGTCTACTGCCCCCAAGCAACAGTTAAAACTCTTTCCCTCTTTCCTATTTTGACTGGTGGTCTGAGAACCAGGAGGCCAGGAGAGAATCTCTTCTTTCATGTGAGTGGAGTCTTATTTCGGACTCCTAGTGGAAACATTCTTTCATTGGGTAGAAAAACCATTAAGATAAAGAACTCTGGGGTTACAGGGTTATAAAAAAAATAATTGGAAGTGACTTATTAGGTGTTATCAGCAAACACATCATCCATTTTCCATTCCTTGTTCCCAAATCTGTTCTTCTAGGTACTGGGGGAAAGCACCCAAACTACCACCAACTTGGGTTCAGCCAAAAGAATGACAGAAAATGTCTAAGCCTAGGGCAATGGAAAATGCCGCCAAGAACCCACTTCTGTATCTTTTCTGTGCCCGGCATTCCCTTCCACTGTGATTTTCTCTCACAGTCACACTGGCAGGCAATGATCTGCTTCCCCCTGCTATTATGGCACAAATAAAACAATGGAGATACTGGGAAGAAGCAGAGGAGCCTCAGTCTCTCTGCCCAGGGGAATCTGGGGTGAAGCCAGGAAGAAAAGGACAGTGAGGGTAGAAGTCCATATGGCAGGTCAACATCCACCGTTTGATTTTTCAAAGGAGAGAGGAACAGGGGACTCAGTATTAAGCCACTAGATTAGGGAGAACAAAGAAGAAAAAAATGAACAGCAGTCAGGGTAAGGGATTGACGGAAAATACTGCAGAGCAACATCCTGCCCCAGAACCCCAAAGTAGGAGGTGTGATTCAAAGTATCCAGCAGCTAGAGCATCAGCGTGAGTGCAATGGTAAGAAACACTGGTCCAAAAGGCAAGCTTGCCCTCACCCTGTGGGGACTGTCCATCAGGACCATTTCACATAATCCCCCCTCGTTATCTCACTCTAACTATACCAGCAGCATGCAGAAAAATGGACTCTGGCCTCTACTGCTGAACCAATGGTGAGCAGCTCTCTATTTTAATACCTAGCACCCTCTGCTCTGCACCAGCTTTTCCTGTTCCCTCTGCTGAAATGCTTCCCTCCTAAATATCCATATGGTTCATCCCTTCACTCCTTGAGCCTCTTCCCAAATGTCCTATCTCCAGGCAATTTTGCTTTTTTTTTTTTTTTAATATTCTTACTTATTTCTAGGAGAGAGAGACAGTAGGAGCAGGGGAGGGTCAGAGAGAGAGAGGGAGACACAGACTCTGAAATAGGCTCCAGGCTCTGAGCTGGCAGTCAGCACAGAGCCCGACGCGGGGCTCGAACCCACGAACCGCGAGATCATGACCTAAGCGAAAGTCAGACGCTTAACCGACTAAGCCCCCCAGGCGCCCCCAGGAAATTTTGCTTTGAATACCCTACTTAAAATTGCAAACACCAGCCACTATGAAAACACACACTGAGCAGTCCTGACAAGCCTCATTCTGCTCTACTGCGCTTCACAGCCCTCATCACATTCTCGCATACTGTGCGGTTCTCTTAACTCATTATCTTGTTTACTTTCTGTCTCCCTCTACTAGAATGTAATCCTCATCTGATTTTTTCCCTGATGCCCTCCTGGTCCCTATGACTGAGCCTAGGACACAGCTGATGTTCAACAAGAAATTTGTTGAACTACTTGATGAATACATAAATGAATGCAATAGACTGTTGGCTCTGAAGGTACAAGGACTAATGTGCATTCATGCTTGTGTTCCTTGCAATCAACATCATACTTGGTACATGCTAGACTCCCAATAAATTCTTGTTAAATGAGTGAACATATTTAAAACTTAATTCCAAATTCAAATATCTGAATTTGTATCCTAGATTGGAGTGGAGATTCCTGTACAGGATAGGTGGTTAATCAAAAGAAGGAGGGTATATTATGATAACAGTAGTAGTCATAATGGTAATAATCATAGTAATAACCTGTTAGTGGTAATATCAATCTGTCATGCGTGTTGTTTGGTATATTATGTCTGGTCCTCCCAATCATCCTGCAAGGGAACCATCACTATCTTCATCTTAAAGATATAGCTGTTAGGGCTCAGAGTATTCACCAATTGTTTCACAGAGAAGGTAAAAACAGTTGCGACTCAAATCTGGGGCTGGCTGGACTGACTCTAAAACCAGGGCACCATACTGCATAACGCACGTTTTGCTCTTTAACTACAGAAACTGAACAATGGTTTTCTTCCCATCTCAGGAATGCTCATATAGGAAATAGAACAATGCAGGCAGTTCTTGCCACCAGATTTTAAAGTGTATCAGGACTTTGGAACATGGACTAGCCTCACATGAAAGCATTGCTGGTCTCAAAGACTAGGTAGCATAAACATTACACTGAGAACTGAGAGGAGGTGATCTCCATGTGGCAATTCAAGAAAGCTTCCTGGAGGAAGAAGTATCTAGGTAAAATTCAAAAGGATGTAAGAGATACAGAAGGGAAAAGGCAGTGGATCTCCAGAAAAAGATAAACTGAGCCCCAGGAAGAACTACAGCATTTAATGAACTGAAATGCAATCTTTTTGCACTTTTTAATTTATTCATTCACCTACCATATATAAGTGCAATTCTGTGTGCAAGATGCCTTTCTGAGCACTGAACATACAGTACAATGGCCAGAAAGTCTCTCCCTTCATAGAGCTTCCATTCAAGTGGGGTGAAAGCAAAATTTAGGTGAAATATGTAGCATATTCACTGTAGTTATTGCCAGGTATAAAAATAAAGCAGAGAAAAGAGGTTAGGAGTGCTGGGGGTTGTAATTTAACAGTGTGCTATTTTAATACCCTTTGAAGCTATCAAAGAAATTGATACATTTAGGGCAAAATGGCCAGATTTTTGTAAAACAATTCAACCTTGAGTACTGTTCAGCCATATAAGATTTTCTAGTTCTTCAATCAAAGCTGGCAGTTCAAGAGGGCAATGCACCCTGTCTCTCTACTTGACGCTCTCCACTGATTGCTCTGAGTTGACAATAATAGCAGAGCTCCAGCCAATTTCCAGACTGGTGAGAATCTTGGGAAAAGATATTTTTAAAAAATATTATGCCCCACGGAGTCCTCGCAGTTGGTGAAAAATAACAGAGCCTCACCAGGCCGGCCAAAATCCTCTGAGTTTCGCTGTGGTCACAGTGTGCAGGCCTGGGTCTGGAAGAGAAGAAAGAAGTGAAATAAAATGCAGATGGTGTGCAAAGAGCTTCATCATACTTGATAGGTCATTTCTAGAGAATTACGTGATTAAGGAACGTGAGGGAGCAGAGTAGCAGATGTATAGGGACTTCAGGAAAACATTTTGTGTGGGGCTTTAAAATTACTTAGTAGCTTAATAAAAATTGACGTCTATATGGACACTATCTCATGGTTGGAAAGCCAGCTGAAAGATGGAAAACCTGTAAACAAATGAGAATAAATGGCTTGCAGTTCATACTGGGAGGGGTTCTCAGTGTTGGCACTTGAAGAGCTCTTATTTAGCTCGAGAGCTCCATGGCTAAGCTATTACATTGGGATAAATAGATTGGGAATGAACGGCGCAAATGAACTACATTGGCAGGCACCTCTGGAAAGGTAGGAAACCTTATACCGTGGAGTTGTTTGTACTCAAATTTAGAAAAAAGACGACTCCTGAACATCTGTTTTTCAGAATACAAAGTGGTGTCATTGGGGCTGGAAAGCCAGGAAGAGACTACAGTCCTGACTGCATTTGGGAAGGGTGATTGGGGCAGGAGGAGAGATGAAAGTGTCTCTGTTACATCAGACAAACTGATGCTTAAGAAGGAAATGATGCTTAAAAGATGTAACTACCAAGTAAAGTATAAAAAGATGTATCCCAATACCCCAGGGCAGAGTGATAGGAGAGACTTAAAGAAAGGATCACTGCAGGCAAATTCCTTCTTTCAAAAATTGAGAACTCTGTTGGTCAGTTAGACTAGGAAATGATTCTTTTAGAGTTCATATTCCTATTTCAAGACCCTGCTCAAATGTCACCTGTTGTTTTTTTTTTGGGGGGGGGGGCTTTCTTTGATTCCTCTCCCAGACCTCCAAGGCAGAATTAATCACTCCCTCAATTCTCTTCCACAGCATCTCAGAAATGCTTCCATTGTGGCACTAAGCACACTGTATGTTAGCTCCATTTTGAACTCTATTTAGTAGGATGTGAGCTTCTTATGGACTGGGTTTGTGTCTGATATTTTCACCTCCAGCACCTAGAATATTGACTGGTCTATTAGATGTTTAACAAAGTGAATGGCACACCCTGATGCATTTCCTTGGGATTTAATTATCCCAAGTTATTCTTTATTACCTTGATAAGGCCACAGTGCATTACAAAATGAGGGAGAGAGAGAGTATTTTAGGTAATGAAATGGAGAGATTGCCAATGTGTTTATTTTAAGAGAAAAAGGCAAGGTGCCAAGGAGTGTGTATATCTTGCTACCTTTTATGTAGAAGGAAAGAGAAATAAGGATATATTCCTATTTGCTATTATATTTGTAAGTGGCCTCTGAAAGGATACTTAAAAAGTTAATTACTGGTTAGCTCTGGGGGGAGATAGTGTAATAGAACGATGGGGACAAAAATAAATGCAAAATATTTTACTGTATACATTTGTATATTGTTTTGACTTCTTAAGCAATTATTCATCAACTATTAAAATATTTAAAAACATATCTGTAAAACTAATCACACAGAGAGTGAAAGCAGTAGCAACAATGATAAGGTTGACAAGATGCCATGGTTCATTAGTTTAAGCAGAAAGGTAGTGCTGTCTATTGGTTGGTTTTAACAAATGAACTCAATTCCAGTTATAGGTCAACTTGTTGCTGAAGAAATTAAGGGAATTTTTATTTTCTCATGCAAGTCATGGTAATCACAATTTTTTTTTTGGAAAGCTAACTGGATGAAGGTGGCATTCACTCTGCTTCTGCTAATTGCACTACTAGGACAGCGTGCCTTAAGGATTCTCCATCTGTCACACTGAACCCAAGACAATTCCTTAACATATTGTTAGAAAAATCAATATTTTAAGTAATGAGATTTGGTCTGTCCTTGAAGTAGTGCCGGGTCCTAAAATAGATTTATATGAAGTTTTCGTTTGTCTAAACTAATTAGTGATTGCTTCCCTGACTGATTACTTTCACACAAAAACTATCACATTAAATATATATATGTACATACATCTATACATACATCTTGAATGACACATGTCAAAATATAATTTTCAAGAAGTTATCAAACATAACCCATACAAATATAAAATATGCATGTGTTAAAGAGTTATTCAACTCATTAATGAGAGAATGAGCTGGACAGTAAAGATGGTTCAAAGGAGAAGTAAACTGAGGTTACGTAGACACGGGAGAAAAAATGTTTGACTACAATAGATACATAGATAAGATGTCTACACAAGTAAGATGCTTAATAAATCCCACAGAGCAATAAAACTATAGCCTTCGGAATCATCTTTTCTTCCAAGAAGAAATCATTTGTATGTCTACTAGATAAAAATCTACCAACAAACAGGCAACTTCACAGAAAATAGACTTTTAGTCAATTAGTAGACACAGTCAAATAAGGTATATTCCCTTGAATGATCAAATGATCATCAGGTGGGCCTGTTAAACAATGCTCCAATATGACATCAAAAATGTATATGACACAGTCTCTTTGCTTACTTTCAAGTTAGGTGATGTTTCTTAATACATGCTAATAAAAGTAAAAGCTATTGAAAGAGTGGAGTGAGTTTTATCTTTGTCACCAGGCCTGAGAACAATGGGGTTTTAGATATTTTAAGAGGTAGGCCTTTTCTAATGGGATTCTCTGTACAGATGGGTTAAAAAGAAAGCATTATTAAGCAATGCATTTTGCAACTAATATGATGTTGAGGATGAGGACAACATCGGTACCCCTAATAAAGACAATAATAAATTTGACTTCATTTGTAAGTAAAATATATCCATTATTTTACATTTATTCCTTGAGATGAGGGAACATACTAACTCACAAAACTACCATCAGTGGTAGAAGACCATTTTATATTTATACAAACCGAAGATGCAGCTGTAATACATTAAAATATCTCCACAAACCAATTAACAAGGAAACTTGTCTTTCCTTGCTAATTGGGAAGCTGAACAACAAAGCTTATAGCTTTGTTGCTTCAGAGTAAATCACAGGGCTGATCACCAGAAGGCATATTTTTGATACATTCGACCCAGCCTGTCAGTTCTCTAAATTGTAAGCAAAATAGTCATACAGTAAATGGCAAAGGCTCAGCAGAGCTCTTCAAGAAAAATTAAGGTCCACAGAGAACCAAAAATGCAGAGTTCATGTTGACAAAAGGATAATTTTTCAAGGAAAAGCAAAATCTATATTTTTCCAGAACCTAACGCGAGACATAACCTCAAGTATCACTAAGTAAAACTGGCTGATTTATTAGTAATAAAGTAGTCTAGGAAAATTCTTAGAAATGCATCAAGCCAGCAATTCATTAAAAAAAAAAAAAAAACCCAAAACTTTTCACCCTTGAAATCCATGGGCTAAGCCTAGAATAAGAACAATTCTATTTATCTTTGTCCAAGACACTACTGAGTTTTCTACATCAATTTCTTTTTGCTTGGTATAATATCCCAAGGAATTTTCAGTTGGAAAGTTTACAGTTGGCATAAACATTTTATACTTTCCCATAGGAATATCAGAGATGCTCTGCTTATAGAGGAAATTTGCCCTCAAAAAAAACAAAACAAAACAAAACAAAACAAAACAAAAAAGAAAGAAAGAAAAAGAAAAGAAAACAATACAAAACAAAGAAGAAGAAAACAGCAGCTGGTTATCCAAATATTTCTCTTATAATGGCCAGATGATTTGAAAAGGGAAAATGTTGTAAAGAGAAACACACGAAATTTGAATTATTTAAAAGCCTCACAGCTACTACAGAAAAAAAATATCTAGCCCAAATAAAAGTGTCTCCAGTACTACTTAGTATTTTCTTACTTACTTAGTACTACTTAGTATTTTCTTGTTTACTTTTTACCCATTAAAAGCTGATGTACTGTTCAGGAAAAATAGGAACCAAAAAAAAAAAAAGACCACTTAATACCTTCAAAGTAATGTCATCATTCTTTGTATTTTTTGTGCCTGAGGCAGATTTTTTCTTTGTTCTTTTCTCAATTGGTCTCTTAACAAAGCCTGAGGAGAGACTATACTTCCCCATGAAGATAAGGCTATTAATTAACCAGATTTGCCAAATAAGACTGGGAAAGTAAAGTATTAAGTAGGAAACTTAAGTGCTGCAAAGTCGTAACTGTGACAGCAATGCAGAGAAATTTCAGTGTTAGAACCATCTTTAGTGATTTAACCTCTACGTGGGTAAAGCTCCAAGGTTAACATCTGATTATTAGCAATCAAAACCTAGGCTTTGGGGTCTCCTTATGGTTAGGAGTGTTTTTATTCATTTATTTTTAATTCCTGAAAAATGTATCCGTATCTGCTCTCGATTTAAAAACAAAGCACTAACCAAAAACTTTGTCTGAAGAGAGACAACTAAGGACCTAAGAATGCTGCATAGTACGGCTGGGGAAGAGGGATTTCCCCTCTTACACTGATTTGACTGGATGCAGAAGTCTTGGAGGAGGGAAACACTGGTCAGAGATAAAGCAGAAGTAGAAAAAGAAACGTCTCCAGGAGAACCTTTGTTCACAGAGGCTGATGGGCTCAAGGCTCCCTTCAGCAGATCCCCCAAATCTCAAAGATGCAGCCAAGAGCTCAAATGCCATCAAGTCTACAAAAGAGGCAGAAAAGGTACATCTGAATGGGGAACGAGGGAGAAGAAAGTATAGAAGCACGTCAAGAAGGAAAATTCTATAAAAACATAGAAAAGTTTTTACCTAAAACGAAGGCTTCATACATGCAAATAAGTACATTCAAACTAAGAAGTGGTACTCAAAGGGCAAGCCACAGGGAATGGAAAGTCATTTTCCTAGTCATGCAAATGAAGGTCTCAGGTTTGGCTTGTGACCTTGAAGATGAGACATTGCAAGTGTCTTAGACCACTAGAAGTCTAAAATAATGTTATATGTTAGGAGAGAGAAAAGGTTCCCAAATATATAAGGGATTTGATATACTCTCTGAACTCCCAGGCAGAGTAATTTTATCATTCTTATCTTAGTCTTCACCTCTGAAATTTCATTCCTCTATCCTATTTAATGGTCCAGCACACTGTAGTGTTCAGTTAGAGGCAATGTGGTTGGGTGTCAAGTCAAAGAAATAAAGACACAGGTCAGATTCTTGCTCTGACTCTACTTTTCAAAGTAACCACTGGAAACCAAATCTGAAGCATTTAACCTCTTTTCCACACACTAATCTTCTCATATTTCCATAAATGGTCCACCTTTTAAGCAAGTATTTTAAATCCTTAAATTGAAAGACCTTAAGCAAAGGGAAAAGACCGATTTAAAATTGTTTTAGTATACTAACGTTTACTAAAGGGAAAAACGATGACAAAGTCATTGGAAAGAAGTCTAAAAGAAAGTCAGATGGAGGACTTTTGCCTTATGAAATCACCAGTGTTGGGAAAATGAAGATTTCATAGTTGTTCTATAAATGGAAAGATTGATCTTGGATCACTGGAGGAGGGAAGAAGAAGAAGGTAAGCAGGCAGAGGAAAGGAATGGGGGAGAAAACAGGAGGAGGGATCTAACCTATTTTTATTTTCAAAACAGACTGTATGATCGATTCCAATTTCCCTTTCCTAAACCAGTTTGCATCAATACTAATATAACCAGTGGATACAAGTGAGTAGTTTAAATGTTGTTAATGAAGTGTATCAATATCTTCCTCTCATAAAACGACCTTGGTTGATGGGGAAAGTGGGGCATGCAGTTATATCTGAAATGGCCACATACATGGTCCATGCAAAGGGGGAAAGGGAAATACAATTTATAGAGCCTCTACTTGGGGCAAGGTCCTTCACACAGGTGACAGGATTTACCCTTACATTAACCTTATATGGTTTTGTCCCTGTTTTGAAGAGAAGGATAAAGAAGCTCAAAAATGGTTATTCCCCAAGGTTTCATGGCCAATAGAGGCAGAGCCACAATTCACATCTAGTTTGGCCTGACACCAGAGCTTCCTCTCTTTTGCACATCATCTGCTGCCTGCACAGGCCTGACTGGCTCCCCATGGGCATTTGACTTCATCCAAGATTTGGTAAGATCAGCCCTCCTCTACTCGTATTATAATCCAAGAATTCTTATAAAATATCAAACTACTAAAAGTCTAATAAAATACTAACAATTCTTATAAAAGTTCTTATAAAATATACATCTTTCACGTAAAGGAGGCACACACATGAGGCGCCCTTGGTTCTCAACAGGCTTCTGTACTGATAGAAATGCCTACCTACAAGCACAACGTGTTTCTCATGTGGACACACATAGCCTTTGTGGTACTGACGGTACACTTTCAAGTCAAAGACAGACCTGCTCCTATGAACAACATAGCCTATAAACTTCAAACATTCTAAGTGATATATGATTTATAATCTTTTATTCTTTCCTACCAAACTGCCAACCAAATGGCCTGGTGAACACCACCAGAATGGTCTGTCTTGTCCTGCCCATACTGCTTGCTCTTTTCCTTTCCAAACTAATTCAATCTGCCAACACTTCTTAGATACTTGAAAGAGTATAGGTCACTCTCTTACTGTAACTCAAAATCAAATGAAAAACCAGTATAACTTATCAGGAATAGTCTAATGTGAAAGACCAAAGAGAACCTGTATGAAATGTGAATATCTCTGAAGAGCAATAAGAACGATGGATTCCACTTTAATATACAGAATTCATGGGGAGTGGGGCTAAGACAGCGTGTACCTATCCCCAAAACAGAAGGAATAGCTGTGGCTTTTTTAACTTCAAAACCAGAATGATGGCTGCTTCTTAGAAGAGATTGGTTTCAGTCTCTCTCACTTAACATAACCACCCATGTGGAGTGCCTAGACGAGCAGTCACAGCATCAATGTGGAGTTGATGAGGACAGACCATCATACTGACCCCACCACTGACCTGATGAATTAGAATCCGTGTATTGGGGAAGTCCTCTCTCCCCCAGTGATTCATGTGCACATTCATATACACTGATCTATTGAATTTTGGCACAGAAGAGAAGGATTCCTTTTCTTAGAGATGATACTAGAAATAATAATTAGACTAAAAAATAGAAATGATGGAATAAAAATTTAATTTTACTACAATAGTAATTCTACTGAAGTTATAGCTAGACATAAAGACTGACTTTTACAGGCAGAGAAGGACAGATACCATATGTTTTCACTCATAAGTGGAACAGGAGAAACTTAACAGAGGACCATGGGGGAGGGGAAGGGGAAAAATAGTTAAGGAGAGGGAGGGAGGCAAACCATGAGAAACATTTGAATACTAAGAACAAATTGAGGGCTGACAGGGGTTGAGGAGAGGGGAAGGAGTGTTGGGCATGGAGGAGGGCACTTGTTGGTTATATGGAGCACTGGGTGTTATATGGAAGCCAACTTGACAATAAACTGTAAAAGAATAAAAAAGACTGACTTTTTAAAAAATGGAGATGGTTTTAAACTTTTTTTTTCAAAATAAGCTGTGTGATTGAATTCAGATTCTTTTTCTCAATGATTTGCTGACATTGATATAACCAAAGGTTGAGTGAATGCATATCTTCACGTGTAAATAGGAATAATATTGCCCATCCCACAGAATTGGGGTGAAATTAAACAATGTGTGAACAGTGCCTGGCATATGGCAGGCAGTCAAAAAATAGCAGCACTATTCGTAACCATCATTACTAATTTTTGTACCAGAGCTCAAGTGGATTAACTGATCAATTTAACCGGCCCTCCTCAGCAATTTTATTTTCTCCTCTGTTGTTTGTTTGTTTGTTTGTTTTTAGAGATGTGTGAGTCTACAATAACAGCAAACCTTGATTTTATATTTCTTAAATTTCTAGATATGTAAATGATGAATCCAGTTAAAGGAAATTCTCCAAATATGCCAGACCCTAACACACTGATTCTACATTCTCCTGTGACTCAAAAACAAACAGTACAATATTTATGTGCACTGTTATAATTAGAATGGGAAATGTTTCAATTAGACTTCTCTTCTCATGACAAAGACTTTCATCAGGGAACCATTCCCTTAGCATTCTCTCATGTGACAAACCCACCACAATCTATATCCATCACCACGGTTGCCATCTCTAATCCTACCCTCAGAACTGTGAGCTGTATAATTACCACTACGCCATATTAGCATTTGTGGGCTCCCTCGAGACTAATGGGACGCAAAAGGTGACATGTGTATGGATTGTGTCAAGTTGTCACACCACACAAAAACATGGTCCTAATCCCACAGGCTGCAATATACACCTAGTGATACACTCATGTCACAGAAGTACGTAAATAGTGCTCTGCTGCCCGTTAAAGGTTTCCTGGCAGTAGGATGAGCTCAGGGGGATGTATGCGAATGAGTGATCACATGTCATATGAGATGATTAAAAATGAGTAGGTCCCTCTTAGAGATTAGTGATTGTTAAATTATTTCATTCACTTGCTATTCATGATGAATAATAAATCACTCTCCATGTCTACTGTTCTATTCATTTGCTACATAGGGATGTTTAGAAGCTAATTACTCTGAGATAGCCTCCCCAGCATGAAGGGAGTAAGTAGATGGGGAATTCTAGTTCTTATTGCATTTTTTTATGGTAGGCCTAACATTTAGCCAGATTCTTTAAAGCGTTACCCATAATTATCTCCATTTCCTAGTTTTCTTGTGGAGTTTTGCTTAGTATGTCCTAGTGTTTTAAAGCCTGTTGGGGACTCATTTAAGGTCAAAAAGTCCCTTAATCTAAACTAGTACTTCCTAGAACTGGATAAATTGTCTATTTGGTAGGCCTCAGGAGGACTGATTTCCTTACTGGGCATATGTTAAACACCTCACAGGATGGGCAACACTCTCAGCCCCTTCCCTCTAAGCTTGCAATTAATCTGTTCCTTCAGCCCAGTGTTTACTGAGTACCTATTACATTCTCAATACTTTGATAAAGATTGTGCAAAAGAGAAAGATAAGCCATGTTCTTGGCTCTAAAATTAGCCTAACATCACATCAGGGAGACAACTGATATACATAAACTGATAAAAGATTCAGTAAATACCTATTTCACAGGAATCTTGGGCTATGCACTGTGTTAGGCACTTTTGTAAACATTATGTCATCTATTTAATAATAACAATGCTTTGGAATGAGTTTTATCACCATTTTACAGATAAAGAAATTGAAGCTCAGAGATGAGCCTTGCTTATGTTTAAACAACTACTCAGTGGGAGACCTGAGACCCAGAACCCTCTGAACATCAAGCCTAGTATACTTTCCAAAACCCCATATGTTCCATACATGAGAGATAATTAGGTGTTAATTTGTGAGGCAAGAAGATTAAATCTTGTAGTTCAGAGAGAGGGGCCCAGAGTTATCAAATAAGTCTTTGTAGAAATAGGGCCTTCACAGAGTGAGGCTTTGAAAGGTAAAAAAAGATGCAAGTGGTAGAGAAGAAAAGAAACAACAGAAGCAAAATCATAGAGATCAAAATCAGAACGGGAGATGGGAGGGGCTACTACAAACTGGACTTGAGTAAACCATATACATTTTGTAGGGCACTGATTGGTTAGGTTTCCCAGGCTAATGAAGCCATTACATGTCACATAAGAGAAAAAGAGAGCTACTGGAGAGTATTCTTTCTTTGACCAAATTTTTGTCATGTTTCTCTGAGTTGCCTTCTTAAGTAGGCCTCAACTTCAGCCGATGGGAACTACAAACTCTCAGCACAAACAACTATGCCACCACCTCCCCCCACCTTGCTGCATGGTAAGGGACTTAAACTCTAGCATGGCTTCTATCAGCCCAAGGCCTTGTCCCTAGGATGACAACAGTCCCTTCAGTCTGACTGAGAAAGCTTCAGCTGCCACAAGAATTTATTGTTTGTTCCAGCCAAAACCTGACTGTAGACCCCTAATCTCCCTCTTATTAGAGCATTTTCTTCAGAAAACCTGCAGTTATAAATCCTTTTCTGTCCCTTTGATATGTATCTTCTAAAACCCAGGAATATCATTCTCAAGTGAGCCATTCCTTTGAAATGTAATCATCAAGAAAGGTAGGGCCCCTGTTGTGTAGTTTCTGTGGAAGGGTAGAAACCTAACTTTGATAAGTACCAGTTAATTAGCAAACACAGATGGCCTAATCACACTGACCATTACCACCACCCAATATCCTTCAATACTATTCCTTAGGTACATGCCATCATTTAAAAAGCTTCCCACTCTTTGTTTCAATGGAGTTGAGTTCAGTTTATACTGAAGTCTCCATCCCCTACTGCACTAGATAGAAGAAAATCTGTCTTGCCATCTTTAACATTCAGCAATTTTTTGCTCTGACAGTATTGGGCAGGAGGATGACAATAAAAGCAATGTTTAGCTTAGAAGCAACAAGTAGAATGCTCACTTTCCCCCTTAAAATCCTTCAGTGAGTCCTTGTCACCCTGAGGTTAAAGCTCAAAGAATTAGGCATGGCACACAAGGTCCTTCAGGTGCTGACTCCTGCTTGCCCTTCCAGACTCATTTTTCACCACCCCTCAACCAATACCTAGTGTTATACCCACCTGTAATATCAGCTTGCCCTTCCTGAAACAGATGATGCCAGTTTCTCATCTCCATAATTTTTTAAGGCTAGTCCCTTTGCCTGGAATGGTGGGAAAAAGAGTTAGCATCTATTGAGCATTCAAGGTATAGTGGGCTCCATTCTAAGAAATTATATTCATTAGCCATTAATCATCATAATTTTATAAGATACATGGTCTCCTCATTCACATGAGGCAAGTAAAGCTCAATGAGTGTAGATAAGTTGCCCAAGGTCATTCAGAATGGCAAAGCAGAATGTATTTCAGAGACTTTCATTGTGCTCTTGACAAGGCTTTTACTCAAAACCAAATAGACCATACTGTTTCCTCCCCTCCTCAATTATTTTTCCCACCTTGTTCCCATTGTAAAATTCTAGGCATACTGTCAAACCCAGCTCAAGACTCTCTCCCACTTGAAATAGACCCAATCCCTCTCTCTGCTTTTATAGCACTTTATGTCTTCTGTGGTTATAGCCCTTGTTATGTTACAGAGAGCATTTTTTATTCATTTGTGTCTCTCCCACCTTGAAAGTAGAATATCTGTACTTGCCCAAGCCCAGTACTTGCCACAAAACACATGGTCAGCTAAAGTCTTTTGTATAAATTCTTGAAAGTAGAGAGAGACAAACATAGGACAGGTAGTTGGAAAAGTTATGGAACAGAGAGCCTACATTAGACTTGCTTATTTGCTACATAGGATTATAAAGAAGCAGAATAGAAAAATATGATCCATTCAACATATATTTATTGAACCCCTCTGTGGGCCTAACCCTGTGATTAGTACTTGGATAACATCGAAGCTTCTAGCATGGTTAATGGGAAAACAAAAACCATTGGCAGGAACAAGGGAATCCTTCCAGAGAAGTGATTTTGTTGGGGATATGTGTCAGAGAAAAGAATTGGATACTCAAATTGATTATTTATAAAATCTCCTAAACAAACAAATCCGCATTTTTCTGTTTTGATTTGATTTTGGTTTATTTCTTCCAACAAGAAGGAAGACAGATATTTGTCATATAGAGAAGAAAAAAGTTCATTTCAGCTGGGTAGATTTTCTGTAGGTGGCAATGTAGGAGAGTGGTTTTGAATGAGCACTGGTTTGGTGTCTGCGTAATTGAGATTGCAGTATTATTAGTGTTCCAAGGTTCTCACCATAAAACCCAAATTGTTTGCTATTTTGCATAAATTTACATGCCAAATTAAGGGAGTTTTAACCCACGTATGTGGGAGGAAGGGAAAAGAAATTAATACAGTTTGTATAATTACATTCAAACCCAAATTAAGAGACTGTTTTGCATATCATATGCAGAGTAGTTTAGTAAATCTATCAACTTAATCAAGCCCCAGGTGAAGGACAGTGAGCTCCAGTCAGTGGTGTGCTGGTAAATGTTGAAGAAGTTGCTGCTCTTCCAGAGAAAAACAGTTATGATGGAAAGGGTTTGCCGATTTCTGTTCACGTCACGGACAATTTCAAGCTACCAATCTGTTATCACTGAAAACTTGAGTTGAGAAGAGATGTGTATATTTGGCTTTCAGGAGCCAATGTACATGGGTTCCAGAATACCACAGGTTTAATCTGAAGATTAAAATTTCACACATCTCACTTACTGAGCTTCTAAACTTCAGAGCTCCTTCTAAAAGATGGACTCTCTGACTGGCGGAAGGAATGTCAGTAACCATGAGAAATTGTTATACAATGAGCCACATGCCTCTTGAATTTGGGAGAACTTATGGCTTCTTTGGGGAAAAACCAAAGCCAAAAGTACAGATAGGCAATGATATTCCCTCATGGAATGGTGTGTGAATGGGGGAACATTAGTTGACACATTAAGGACTGAATAACTCCACTGCTGGAACATTCCCCTTGAGCCCACCATCCCTGTGTAGTTCTAAAAATGGGCCAGGTGTGGCATAGATGCACAGGACACTGTGGTGAAAGACAGCAAGTACCTGAGAGCACTATAATTACCTGTTTACATGTTTGTTTCTCCTAGATGCTGAACGCCCAAGAGCATCAGCCACATTTTATTCAGCATTGTATTCACAGCGAGCCCTTGGCACACAGCGGATTCTGGATTGATGCATACAGTGAGTGAGGAAATGAGTAAACTTGCGGGGAAAATGTTACTTTTAGGACACCTGCACTGCTTACTTAACTGGTATACTATGAGGATAACACAGTGACAGATGGAAAGCTTTTTGAAAAATGAAAGAATTAAACAAAATCTGGGTATCATCGTTATTATTATATCTCAAAAGAATCTGCAATAAACTAATTAAAGCAATATGGGGCTTTCCAGTCAAGGATATTGACAATAATCTCCTGTAGATACAGAGGCCTGCCGGTCATGTGGCAAATGCCTTGAAGTGCTGCCTTCTAAATTATTGTCAAAGCATGATAGATTGCCAGTCTCAGAATCTCATTGGGTAAAGTACCTCAGCCTCTGGGAAAATAAGAAACTTTTTGATGGTGTTTCTAAGATCTATATTTTGATATAACTCCACTAGAATGGGTTACTTGGTAAATGTTTCTGCTTAGATTACTTCTCTTTAAAGCTTCTACTGAACATATATTAAGTACTAGTGCATTCATTTTATCAAACAGAATATCTAGACTGTTGGCCATAATTTGTTGGCCAGTCGTTATGTATTACCTCAAAGATTTTCAAAAGTGGGCATCAAGCAGGTCAGAGTGATCTGGAAACTTTTTCACACTATACATATTACCCAGAAATTCTAATAGGCCCACAGTGTGATGTGTCCATTTCCTTCTACAGGCTGAAAATCATGGTTTCGGTGGGGGGGATGTGTGTTTTATGCCTCAGATGTGATGGGATGGAAAAATCAAGAGTCTGAGTACCACAGATAAGTATTTACAGAATGTATTCACACATAAACTGGAATGTTAGAACTGAAAGAAATCTTTAAGAAAGTATGAAGCCTCCTTTACCCTACCAAGGAGTAACTGAGGCCCAGCAGGTCAGGCGGGGCCCAGGTCTGATGCTAGTCAGTGGGAATGCAAGGCTAACAGTTGCCTGGTCAGTGTTTTTATACCTGTTTATGTCCTCACTGATGGTTTTACCAAAATAGACATCACAGTATGTATTGGCAACGCATGATATTTAAAATCTTATTTCATCTTCTATGCCATCTTAGTTGGTACCTAGTCTATTTACACATTTGTTAAATTAATAACTATTTTATAATTTAGCATTCATTTCATTTCTTTCTTTATGGTATTTATCTCCTTGACATAACATCCTATTCCACAGCAATATTTGTGCCACAAATTTTATAGAGTCCCAACCCACACTAATTATTCCATGAGTGTTAATATGTTCTATCTACTAAGAACGATGTTATTTCCTGAAGATACAGTACCACACAAGACAGACAATGTCCCTGTCTTTACAGAATTTACAATCTAGTGGAGTGGCCACACAAATAACCAGATAATTATACAAGCATATAAGTACTATAATGGGGAACTACAGATTTCTGTAGAAACTCAGGAAAAGGATAGGGCATTTCTTACCTATGTTGTAATGCAAGCTCTTCTAAAACTTAGAGGCTCAAAACAACAAACATTTATTATCACATAAATTATTTGGGTCAGCAACCCAGGCAAGGCTTAACTAGGTACCTCTGACTCAAGATCTCTCATAAGGTCACAGTCACACTGTCAGTTAGGCTGAAGTCTAATTTGAAGACTTAATTAGGGATGAGGTGTCATCTGCTTCCTAAACCACTTATGTGACTTTTTATAGGTTTCAAAAGATTTGTTTCCAAGCTCATTGACATGGTTACTGGTTCCAAGCTCAGTTCCTTACTTTCTATAGATGTGGGTCTTTCTATAGATGTTTGAGAGTCCTCTGGTAATTGATGGTCCAAGAGAATCAGAGACTGAGAAAGGATGCTGGAGACGAAAGTCAGTCTTTCTGTAACCTAATCTTGGAAATGACATCTTAAGGAGAAAATGCACATCCTTCTGCTGTGTTCTATTCATTACAAGTGAGTCACAGTTCCGGCTCATATCAAAGGGAAAAGACTGCACAAGGACATGAAGAGGGCCAACTTAAAGACTCCCTGCCACAGATACCTTAAATGGGCAGGGATTAGGGTGTATGTTAAAGAAACCCCTTTACCCCGCCCCGATCCTGGGAAAGTGGCATCTGAATGAACTTGAAAAAGTGAAAGCTTAGCAGAAGTGACTGGGCTGGAAGTGTGCATGTGTGCTTGAGTGTGTGCATATAGATGCACACTCACACAAGGGGGTAAGAATAGCATCAAAAAGGCTGTCCTTTTTCCCGAATAGCCTGTGCAAAGAAGCAATGGCAGGAGTAAGCACGTTTAGTGTTCCTGGAGCACAGAGATATAACCAGAGATGGACACTCATAAAGGATGAATCGGGTTGGACAGGAAGGCCAAAGGATGGGTCATGACCTCACTTTCTTGCTTTCTTTTGTCTCCTATGACTTCCACCACTTTTATCATGAGATAATAATAGATTACTGAAAGAAGTATCTGTCTAGTGTAAGTAATACAATATCCAACCCATACTGACTTAACCAGTAAGGACACATATTAGTTTGCATAGGACTAGGATATTTCCAAGGTTGACTGGCTCAGCAGCTCAAGAAGAGTCTTTTCCACTTATCCACTCTGCCATCCCAGTACTGGCTTCATTCCCGTGGTGTCAGTTCATGTACAACAATGTTGCATGTATTTCCTACGTGAGATGGAGAAAACCTTTCCCAGAAGTTCTTTAGATTTTCTCCCTTCAACTCTCAGTGGCCAGGATTAGGTCATAGTCTGATTCCTGAGTGAGTCAATGGCAAGGGGGAAAAGAATTACTTTGGTTGGCTTAGACTAATCAATTGGGATGGGATGATGTGGCACATCAGCCACAACTAGCCACTAGAGACAGCTGCATACTTAGACTAGACTGGTTTAGCCCTTCAAAGAATTCTTTCCACTGATTTGTGCTCTAGCTTCCATGCTCTGGACTGTAATCAAGGGCAGTTCAAGGATCAGCCACATAAAATCTGCTTCTACATTAACTAAAAAACTGCTTTTGAAGGTTTTTTTTTTCTTATATCACTTGAGGTCTTTTCTGGAAAGCCTTGCATAAGAGACACTTTCCAAAATTAAAGTTGAAAACACAGAGTTTTTGAGGACAAGAAATGTGGAGCTGACCATGCTTCCCTTTTTACAATGGCTGCCAGGAAACTCTAAGCGAGAGCTGGAACCACGAACCTCTATTAACAATTGTAAATTATTGAGGAACTTACTCCCTGCTGTTTTCTTGGACTTCATTTTGTTTCTGTATCTCTGCAGCCCAGACATCAGCTGATGCCTCCAAGTCTCTCTGGCTCAGCATCCTCCTTTTCAGCTCTGTCACCTACGCTCATTTCCCTCACCAGAAACACACAATCCTAAGCATTTTGGGAAATTTCTTACTGCAGATACTTATAGGGTGATGGAGCCAGGGGAAAACCCACACCAGTTGACACATATCAATTAGGAATTTCGCTCACCTATGTCATCAATACATCCCCCAGTCCCACCTCACGTTCTTCCAATCTCTTTAGGAACAACACCTACTTCTCTTCTTGGCCTGTGGATGGCAGTTCAGGAATCACCTTTGGCTATTTAGGTATGCCTTTGGAATGTCTCTTTCCATCGTGGGCAGGTCATCCATGTAATCCAAGCATGGTTCTCCCCCAAGAGAAGACCTGGTGGATGACATTTTCTCCATCTTCTTATACAAAAATATGTTATCTAACTATTGTGTGTGTCTTTCTTTTTAAGTCACCCAAAATCCTTTTTGTAAAAGATAAATTATAGATAATTTCAGTAAATCTACCTAAACAATGTTATAAAGGACATTGTTTGGCTACAAAAAAAATTGCTTGAAATTACAAAAGGGTGTAGCTAAGCAAAACATTTGCACAGTATCTGGTGTGTTTCTGTGTCACATGTGGATCTCATTTTCCTATCCTTCTCCTAATGCTTACATGCAAGATTAGAAGTCAACTGAATAAAACACTAGACATTCCTGAATCCAAAACACACCTCTCAAGTATTTAGAGATCATCATTTCAATAAATATTTGGATGGAAAGAATATATTGTAATCTATTTGAAACATCACATACTTCACTCTGCTAGCATACAGAACTACAGTCAAGAGAGACTCCTTGACATGATATTGAATAGTTATGCGATGCCGCCATGGCAGAAAGAGGTTTTTAAAGATGCTGAAAAGGATACCTAGCCCAAAACAATATTCTTGAATTATTCATTTTGCCACACTGCAGTTGGAAACTGATCCCCACAGGTCTCCTTTCCACTGCACTCCAACCCCCTTCATTGTTCCTTTGGAGACGTCAGCCTAAGTCCTCGCTATTCACAAACCTATTCTGGAACCCAGCATGAGTATGCAAAGCCATCAATAATTTATTTTTCTCCATTTGGGTGGTGATAATGTTACTGTATCAGCACAAAAATGATCCAGGTGAATAATGCTAACAATAAGAGTGCTACCTCAGATGTCCCAAACATATTTCCTCCCTGGAGTGCAGAATGTTCTATCTATTGGCTCATTTGTCCTTTCAAAAGAGGCAGATACTGTTATATTATCAACTCAGTGGAGAAGCATAAAGGTTTAAGCCACAGTCATCAGCAGAGAAGGTAGGATTAAATAAGAAAATGCATAGAATCTAACTTAATAGTCACCATACACTGAAGACAGAAGTTATGTTTTCTCCCTCTTTTGAAAATCCTTTCTCACACAGCGTAAAATCAACAAATACAATAAATTAAACTAACATTGGCATGCACTTTACACTTTACCAATACTTCCTCTGTACTACCATTTCTAATCCTCAGCACTGGCCTGGGCAAGGATATTTTTATATCCATTTTCTAGATGAAATTGAGGCTCAGAAAGGTGGATTTACTTGTCTGAGATTGGGGAACTGGCAGGTGTGAAGCCAAGACTCAAGTCAAGATCTTCTGACTCTAAATCAATTCTTTTGTTGTTATACTTCTGACTAGCAGTTGCTAAGAGGGAATTTTATTCACATTTCAAATCAGACAAAAACTCACAGTGCTTCGTATTGTTGTATAGGAAAAGATGATGGAACATAATTCACTCAGACCATTAAAGGCTTAAGCTCAACTGGAAACATGCAAACAATGACTACAACAAGGTCTGGTTTTATTAAAAATACATACACACGCACACGCACACACTAACATCAGACTTAATCGACCTTGACTACATTTCCAAGTCTCTTCTCTTCTCATGAGTGGTCAGTCTGACTCCTAAAAAAGAAGGGAGGTCATTTTGAAGACTAGAAAGAAATGTAAATCAGGTGAGAACACAACTGAGGTAGCTAACAATTTATGCAGAGACATAGCATCAAAATGCTAAATATTAATTATGTTAGTAATGAGCAGGTTCGGCACGGTTTGCTGTTTCAGAAGGTTAAATAAAGAGAAGGCACATTTTAACACTAGGACCATTAAAGCCATAAGGAAAAGGAGTAAGTACAAGCTGTCCAGCTGATGGACATTTCAGGATGGACGTATAAAGACCGATCTGTGCTCCGACCTGGGAGCTAGAGACAAGACTGAGGTAGAAATGGCAGGTCTCTACTCAGGTGCTCACAGAATGATGCTGACAACCGGCCACGGGGTGCCATCTGGAGCCAGGCTTGTCCTAGACACTAAATGCTAGCCACCTCCTCCCTTCTTTACAGGCCTGGAGGAATTACCTCGTTTTGCAGCTGAGAACACTGAAATTCAGAGAGGCTAATTCTTCCCAAGTCCCAAGCCAGAAAGCAATTGAGCTGGGGAATTTCACTTTAAGGATGGGCCTCCTCTTCGCCACATCCCTCTGGCCAGGAGAAATAGGTTGTTTCTACACACCAATTGAGAGTTTCAGAGCTGAAGAAGCGAGGTAGCAAAAAGGAAAAGAAGGATCCATGAGGGCTCTCCCTACTCCCTGATTCCCCACACCCTCACTCACAGCCCACTGTCCTCCTCCAGGCTCCTCACCTCACCCGAGTCCTGAGGGAGAAGGGGAGTAGATGAGGTGAGTGAGCCCATGCCCTGCTTCCCTCTACAATCATTATTCATGGCTGGCCAGAAACCTGTGACTTGAGGTAGGGTCACAGCAAGGTGGCTTTCCAGGGGGCCACCTTGGCAGTCATCACTAAAAACCCTGAAATTTGGCCTCTCGAGTTTCCAGGCACATGTGGAATGCATTATGTTTCTAATCATAACACTGCCAAAGCTGTGTTCAAATAAGGAGCTTGTGAGAGAAACTACCCAAATTAGGAAACCAACGTGGGCACCACAGATTTGGCCTTCAACCTCTCCTGCACGCTGCCAACATTTTTCTCCTCTTGCCTGATACTGCCATTTAAGCATCCTGTTAACTGACAGAATTTTTCATAAGGCAACCTCTGTTTGTGGAGAACTTGTACCAGGTTTATTTATAATTGTCCTATTTCCAAGCATCAAATATGTTATTTTCACTGCTGCTTTTGTTATTGGGAAATACTCACCTTCCCTTCCCCCAAAGACTCTGGTCCTCTGGTTTTTATTTTCTAGAAAGATCACTAGGCTCCTGAATCTCGGAGCTGACCCTCAGAGTCACTGACACTTTTGCTACTTCTAAAGCAGATATTTAAGTATGCTCACTCTTTACCTCTGACCGTAGCCCCAAATCTTTGAATTTGGGATACGGAGGATTCTTTTCCCAGAGGTGTCTCCCACCCCTTCAGCAGAAGTCCTAGGCTGGGGATCTACCTCGGTATCTTGTTTCTTACCTCAAACCCCAAGCCTCATCCAAGTTCCTAATTTACCTCCCAAAGCCAGGGCACCTCCTTAATGAAAAAGACATCCAGGTCAACAGTCATAAACACTTTCCTTATCTCCATTACCTCCCACAGAAACCCTATGGGAAGGGACTGTTATTTCAGCTTTCCAGTTGAGAAAACTGAGGCACAGAGCAATTGCAAAACTTGTTTAAAATCGCATAGCTAGTAAATGACCAGATTTAGAACTGCAACAGTCAAGCCTCTTTTTCAGTTTCTTGTTTCTAAATAACTTCAAACTCACAAAAAATTATCAAAAATAGGAAGAGTACAAAAACACTAATGTATTCTTTACCCAGATTCCCCTATTGTTAAAAGTTACCTTATTTGCTTTGTTTGCACTCCTGTTTGCTTGCTCTCTCATCTCTTTACATATAAATAATGTTTTATACATTATGTACAACCAACATTATATATGATGTTTTCTCCTGAACCACTTAGAAGGAAATTGAATACATTATGCCCCTTTGCCCTTAAATGATACAGTGCGTATTTCCTAAGAACAGGGGTATTCTCTTACATAACCACAGCACAGTTACCTCACTCAGTAAAGCTAACATTAATAATAAAATTGTAATCTAATCTATATAATCCAATTTTTCCAATTGACCTAAAACTGTCTTTTATTGAATATTTTTTCCTCTTCCACAAGATTCAGTATAGGATTGGGTTTGCACGTAGTTGTCATGTTTCTTTAATCTCTTTTAATCTGAAACATTTCCACAGCTTTTGTCTTCTAGGACACTGACATTTTGAAGAATACATTTCCTTCCTCCCCTTTTTCTAGCAGTAAATGCCTGATGTGAGGTTTGTCTGATGTGTCTGTACATTTAATTTACACGTTTCTGGCCAGAATATCCATAAGTGATATTACATTCTCATGGGATCACATTCTGTAAGTATACAATGTTTATTTGCTCCTTATTGGTGATTTCAGCTTGTTTACTTAATCAAGGTGTTGTTTGATTTTTACACCATATAGTTTACAATTATTCCCCTTGAAACTAATAAGCAGTCTGTGGGGAGTCAGTTAAAGAACATGAAAACATGCTGTTCCTCATCAAAATCCCCCCTCCTCAGAGTTTGCATTCATTGATGATTTCTGCTTGAGCCATTCTTGACTAAGATGCTTATAAAATGATGCCTCCACATTTAGCAGTCAGTTCTTGGCATTCTACAGTAAGGGCTCTTCCTTTTCCTAAATTTATTTACTTATCTATTTATTGTCAGTATAGGTTTGTGGGTTTCTATTTTCTTTATTGGCTTATATTCATACTCTCCTTATTTGATATTCAAATTGCTCTAGCTCTGATGAGAAGCCACTGCAAGCTTTCTCTTACCCTTATGACAAACCCTCATCATTATTTTTAACATGTCCTTATTTTCTGGCATAACGAGATGTTCCAGGATCCTCTAGAACTTTCTATGACACAGCTCTAGATTCATCCATTTATCTAAGAGATCTTTGTTCTTTTAGTAAAGAATGGTATTAGGGAACAAAATCTGCACACGGGATGTACTCATTGCTTACTGAGGTCTTTTTGCTGCTAGTTCCTTTCAGCAGAGCTGGGAATTATGTGCTTGCACACATACACTTACACATATTCAAACATGTACATACATGAGCACATGTGCATGCATACACATATGTAAATATTTTGAAAATAAGTGCACACTAATGCCTCAAATTTGGAGCACACTCTCTTAATCACTGCACAGTATTTGTCCTTTGCTCCCACGTGGCTGAAAAAAATTAAGATAGAATCTATTATGACAGCTTTACATCTGCTGTTTAAAATTTCTCCCCTATTCTGGGGGCAACATTATGTGTCCTTAAAGGTTCAATTTTGTCTTAGGTCCTTGCAAGACTGTAGGCTTGCAAGGCACGAAGGCTTGAGTTTCTCCTGGAATTCAGAACCTCTGACTATCACTGGTTTCAATACTTTGAAGTCATTCACAATATCCTGAGACAGCACCCAGTCTGTCCACCGCAGACCACTCCAGATCTGAGAAGCTGACAAAGAAAAGTAAAGGCATGTAGGCAAAGGCTCTTCTGGGTGCGGATGAAAGAATGTGGTAGCAAAAGAGCATGGGTTACCTTAAATCTTTAGATGTTGAAGTGGGTGGGTGGGGAAGCAGTGCCCAGAGATGGATACAGGGTATCTCAGTGACTCTGTTCCCTGACTCTCCAGATCTATCCAGGAGGAAAAAAAGTAACTATATTCAAAAACAAGCCATCATTGAACATTATGGCAGCCCCCAACCCATCAATGCAAACCCACAACAGAGCCTAGAACTAAATGCAATGAACCAGCCTCAAGAGTAATGACCTGAGTGACATGGGCTATACTCAGATATAACATAGGCCTTCAGATGAGTCCTCCTTACCAGTACTCATTGGCTTCAGTTTTCCTTTATGGTAGTTGTATGTAGGCAGCAGTATATAATAGCTTTGCAACCAAACAGAACTGCGTTCTAGTTTTAGATCTGTTATATTAATAAGTGTGTGGTCTTAGATTGTAATAGCCTCTCTGAGCCTCAACTTCTTTATTTATAAAATGAAAACATAGCAAGATTGTTACATGAATTTCAGGTAGTACACATAAAACCGTAGCATGTAGATTTAGATAAATGTAGACTTTCTTAAGAACAATACAGGGGTTCATAAAACCTTATGTATGCTACCTCTTTACATAGATCCCTAAGAAAAGTAGTCCAAGGTACTGCACAGAAGGGTCTAGAGCTTGATATCATGAGAGAACCAAGCTGGGCCAAATCCATAACCACCCTTTTACGTTATTTCCTAGTGTGAATTAATGGATAGCTAAGAAGACTTGCCTATGCTAATCAGCCAGATTTTTACAGAAACATAATGGTTTGTAATCATGTCCCTTGTTATTGAATTTTAGCTGCTTTCAAAACTGAAAACATCCCTGCTCTTGGGCCATTGTTATCCTGAAAACACCTGCAATATTGCATTTTCTTTGGAACTTAAATGGTCAGATAATGGTGTGGCTAAGGGCTGAAATGAAGTACAAGCAGTCCCTTGCTGAGTTTTACTGGGCTGCCCTTCTCGCAGACAGTGTTCTTCTTCAAAGCGTGTGTCTTTTTCTAGCTTCCCCGGCCCATGACTGCATGTCTACAAACCACCAGTGTGGCTGGCTCTTGCTTCTACCTGAAGATAACTGCCAGGTAAAATGTGACTTCTGTTCTTTTCCTACACAGTAACCAACTCAAATAACAGAGCTGCTGATGGATATTGCTATGGCAGATTCATATGGGAGCACACATCTAGCAATAGTTCCCAGAAAGGGACTGCCTCAAGCCTGCAGTCTTAAAACCTCTCTGTTTTCCAAGCACCAGTGCCATAAGCCAAATGCCTTTGTAAGCTACACGAGACGAGTGCATCCATCACCCAAGTCTAAGGGGATGAGAGTGGAAGGGACTATGTGAACAGCAGATAGCATGTCCTACCCAAAATTCTTGACATTAGGTTGTTTCTTTAAACACTGTACTGGCCAAAACAAATGAATTAGCTTCTTTGTGACCCCTGCCCTTACTGCTTGTTCTTCGTAGGTTTTAATCTGAAGAAGGTGACATGCCAGAGAACTAAGAGGTAGAAATAAGAACCAAGAGTATGCTCCGCTACCAAAAAGCTGTGAGGACTTCACATCACTTGACTTCTCTTGGCCCAGTTTCCTCATAAGATAGAGACATGAAGCCTCAGGTGAACATGAAGGTTCTTCACCATTTCTCAAGGCTCAGATTCCAGAATGGTCCCAGCCTACCTCCCCAGTTTCTATGTCTACCTAAAGACTGACCCAGGGTTGAGGAGACCTGAAGCACCTGAAGCTTATATAATATGGTGGAGGGGGGCTTCTTTAAGAATAATAATACAAAAGTATAAATATCGAAATAGGGCAGCAGTGAATATTTCCTTTAAATGAAAAACGGAAGCATAAAAATTTAATTTTTATATAAGCCAACAAATACCAAAAATATTTCAAAACCCAGAGGAAAAAATAATATAATATTTGTTAATTATCTGCTTGACAAACTTCAATAAATGCTTTTATTCTACACTTTTTGGCTGCATAATCTTTGATTGTCTCTTCCTATGACCAGTTTCTGTAAGAGCCTTCTCTATAAAGAGACTAGAAAGATAATTCAGCTTTTCCTCTAACAAAATTCATCAGAATTTATTATTGATGATAATTTAGAAAGTTTCTTTCAGCTTCACAACTCATTACTGGCACTGTCATGTACATTTTTAATATTTTTGTCAAATTTGGGGAAATCCTGTAGCAAGGGTCTTATATGTGTGAACTGTACAATTTCAATCATTCATGTTTCCTTGGGCAGAGATTAAGTTGAAATGTTCTTTCAGTTGGTATCACTCATTACCCAAGGCCTTGAGCGACCTCAGCTCTTATCACTTCACACCAGGTACCCTGCAGCCCTACCTTCATGCACAGGAAACTTCTCACAGGGCAACCTTCCACAACTCTGTGGCTTTGCAAACGCTCATCCCTCACTTTGAATTGCTCTATCCTATCCCCATCCCTCTTCTTTAAGGTGCAAGCAGATTCAGCCTCCCTCTCCCGCCCCAACCCTGCATTGTCCTACCATTTGCTCACACTACTAGAAAAAGAATCCTTCCTGTGTTATGGTTCTCAGTCCATTTGTCTGCCCTCCCCACTAGACTCAAATTGCCCTGAGAGAAGGCAAAGGATCTTTCTATCTTAGCATAAAGTCTAGCTCAGAAATGATGCCCAATAAGTGTGTCATAAATAGAAATCATCCTACAACACAGACTGCAAGGAGTACCACAATTTCTTACCTTTCTAAAACAAACCTTACATCACTCTCATTTCTCAACTGTCAATTGGTAATAAAAACAGCAGAATCATTTATTGGGGTGTCTTCCTCCTCCTTTGGGTTTAGGCAGTCCATGAAAATGAGGGGCTTACCCTCGGGCCATCAGTGTGCACTGGTTACCTGGATATTGTTTCTCCTTCTGCTACTCTAGGAGGTGATGGAGCTGTAGTGCTCCCAACTCACCTTTGGCTGGCCCTCTGTGACCCCTTTCCCCCTGCTTCCAAGGTGGCTGCATCTGGGGCCAGCCACCTAAATCACCCAAGAGACCATCATCCTTCTGAAGTATCATTTCCTCAGGAAAGTGCAAATGTGAGCAGGGGACAGGTCTAAGCCAACTGCAGAATACTTCAGACTCATTTTCGTCAAGGCCTAGAAGGAACCCCAAAAGGGCTGAGAAAAGAAGTCTCAGAGAGTTTATATCTCCACCAGCCTTAGAGGAAAATAGAAATAAGGAAAGAAAAGAAAGGAAGGAAGGAAGGATAGAAGGAAGAGAAGAAAATAAGGAAGAAAGAAGAAAAAAGAAGGAAGAAAGGGAAGTAGGGAGAAAGGAAGGATGGAAGGAAAAATGAAGAAAGAAGAAAAAAGAGAGGGAGGGAGGGAGGGAGGAAGGAAAAAAAGAAGAAAGGAGGGAGGGAAGAAGAGACAGAGAGGGAGAAAGGGAGGGAAGGAATTAGGGAGGGAGGGAGGGAGAGAGGGAGAGAGAAGGAAGGAAGGAAGGAAGGAAGGAAGGAAGGAAGGAAGGAAGGAAGGAAGGGAGGGAGGGAGGAAGGAAGGGAGGGAGGAAGGAAGGGGTGGGAGGCTTTCCCCTCTCTTCTCTGTCCTGGGCAAAGAAGCCTAGAAAGTGAAGACCACTGAAGTCTTGTTACCCTTCCTCTATGAGTGAAGGACACAAATATCTCTTCATTCATTTTCTGAGTCTGCTCAAGCAAGAAAAGAATAATAATAAAATAAGGCACATGTTAATTTCTATATTAACTGATTAATACATTAGCCTGGCATAAATGTTTAGGGAACACATCAATCAATGAATGACTTCTCATGGTTCGTTCATCATCATGAATCTGGATTTTTTAAACTAAATAAATCTCATTCAGGGAAAAATAAACAGGGTCACTCTCCTCACACCTGTGAAGCTGTGCAGGTAAGAACCAGGATTAGAAGCCCTTCCCTTACTGCCGTGGGGAGTTAGACGTGGCTTGTTCATTTCCACCACAATGACAGAGTTTCTTCACCTGGTTCAAAAAAGGTCTGTTGATTCTACATTTTATAGAAAGTGGTTAAGATAGGTGAGATATTGCATTGGCTTCTACCGACAAACTTCATGCTTTTCTATATTACATGGGAAAAAATAAATAAAACAAAACCATCTTCCTTTAGTCAGAACTTCTTTGAGAGGCTGGATTACAATGCCTTAACATCCTTTATCAAAAGACAACAAGAGATTTGCTGAGCCAAGTGCACCCCTAACCTAATGTGTTCTTCCAAGTAAGGCTGATGTTTGTAGTCTAACGCAGCAATTGGATTTCACTACCTCACATCATCTGGTCATTAACTTACGTAGCAGAACAAAATGGCCCACCAAGCTCTTTCCTAGTTAGCAGGACTTATTTAAATTCCTTTCCCTCCCCCCCATCCTCCTTTTTATAACCAGCGGCAAATTACTAGTATTGATAAACCATTAGAAAATAAAATAAGAGACAATTTTATTGACAGCTAAATGAAGTAATGCCTGGGTTGTGTTGGTTTTAAGCAATTGAGCTTTTTGTATTCATTAAAACTCTGCAAGCAGCATGTGTTAAATTTTTGATATATGCAGTGCGCACTGAAATCTTTATCTACATTAACTGAGACACCAATTTGCACCCCTGCTGCACTCTAATAGGCTGATTTATTGTGGTTTTCCAAAGCCTATTAATGAAGGAGCTTGGACTTTTTTAGTGGCCTGAATCAATTTTATTTTTGTATGAGGCAGAACTTGTCAAGGTGCATGCCTCTGGTTTTCTCTTCTGTCACTGTGGATGGATCGTGCCAGCTCCCGTGTTGTGTGCAGCAGCCCAGCACTTGCCAGGTGGGTGTGTGAACCAAGGACTGCTCGGGCATCTGTGCAGACACAGCATGGGCTTCCCTAGCTATCGTCAAGGGGGACAACTGCCTGTGAAAAGTTCTTACAAAAATAAATACAAATAAAACACAAAAGCAAAATCCAACAAAGTTGACAATAAGCACTGATCTAGAGTGGCCATGCTTACTCTTCACTGTTGTTAGTAAGTTCTTGGCCCACCTACACTGATGCCTTCTTATGATCATACTCCTCTATTTGATAAACTTAAGTCTCCAGTGGGTTGGAGAGCCTGGAAGGATGGCCACCTAGTTTTGCTCACTCATGTATCCAAAGCACCGAGAATAGAGTCTATGTTCATTAATATTATCAGGGGATAGACTTCCACACAGAAAGGAAAAAAGAAGAAAATTCATTAAATGATTATTTTTTTAAAAAAAACCGATGGTTGTTACTATTAGTTTAGAATCTGATGAAATCTATGATCTCTCTCCAGAAAGGGGCTCAGCTGTTCATGACCATTACATTTTCCATACACTTTCAGACTTTCCTAAAAACGCACGGGCAGACCTCAGGGAAAGGTACCCTCTCACCCAGTACCGAGAAACAACATTGCTTAATTCCTCAAACTGGGAGAAGCTGACNGAAAAAAGAAGAAAATTCATTAAATGATTATTTTTTTAAAAAAAAACCGATGCTTGTTACTGTTAGTTTAGAATCTGATGAAATCTATGATCTCTCTCCAGAAAGGGGCTCAGCTGTTCATGACCATTACATTTTCCATACACTTTCAGACTTTCCTAAAAACGCACGGGCAGACCTCAGGGAAAGGTACCCTCTCACCCAGTACCGAGAAACAACATTGCTTAATTCCTCAAACTGGGAGAAGCTGACAGAGACCGTGTGGGGGGGTGGAAGAGGAGAAGCTGATCCAGTTGGATCAAATGATCTTCTGCTTACTGTTCCTAGAGATCCTAACTTAGTCAGCCAAGCAAACCATCCAAGAATTAATTTGATATACTAATCACTGTTCACAGCCCAGAAAATATTAAACAGATAATGAGCAAATTTGTTAAAAGCCACATAAACTGGTCTTCCTTTCTCTTCCAAATCTGTTAGTTGATGTGTTCCCCAGGGTGGCTGAATCACAGAGTTGTTCTTCAATATAGCTTTTTCGTTATCGAGGGAGTTTAGAATATTCAGGAGATCTTCCTATCCTGAAGCTGACTGATCCAGAATTCCATCATTTTTGCTATCTTAGAATTGAATCCCAAGGGCTTCAGAATGTCCAGCTGAATCTGAGGAATCCCAGGAGGAATCAGCAGCTGCCCTTCTTTTGGGATAAAGCCATTGCTGCTGGATTTAACAGATATGGATTATTTGCATTACTCTTGTTATTTTCAAGGCATTTCTCAGCAAATCCATCAACCGATCAGACCTATTGATTCCTGTACAAACACTGATGTTAGCATTCCCATATCACATACTGCGAAGTTAGGTTTAGATGTGGTGTATGGTTTCGGTCCCCAGTAGTCCCCAAGACTGCATATCACCCTGCACACCACTCTTTGATGATTACTGTCTTGTTTCATCTTGTGCCAGGAAAATCTGATACGGAACCACAAGTTTCAGTCAGGATCATGAAACAGAGTCTATCATGAAACCCTGAAACTTTGGCAGAATTCTGGCAAGAAACACATTGACCACAATGGTAGGGAACATTTAATTTAGAAATTAATACAAAAAAAAAAAACAAAACTGGTGATGATGTCTCAGATGTGGTACAGTTTGAAGTACCAAAATGTCAAAAGATCAAGTATGTGAGGAATTGAGCTCATGGAAATGATCATTCTTATGTTTCTATGTCATGAACATAATAAAAAGTGAAGTAGACTAAAAGTCCATACCATCTGTCCCCACCCCCAAAATAAATTAACACATTCTTTAGGAGAATCTGAATGTTTTTTCTAAAACAAGAGGAATTTTTTTATGGTGAGGAAAATGAGCTTGTGAAATTTAGCTTTGCCACCTGTCTAGGTAAACCAGGCTAGTTGCCTCATTACTTTGGTTGGTCTTTGGTTTCCTTGTCTTTACAAGGATAATAATTATTACCTTTGAGGCAGTTAGAAGAATTAAACAGGACAGAAATGCTGATGCATAGGAGCACATGTACCCCAATGTTCATAGCAGCACTCTCCACAATAGCTAAAACATGGAAAGAGCCTAAGTGTCCATCAACAGATGAATGGATCAAGAAGATGTGGTTTATCTATACCATGGAATACTACATGGCAATGAGAAACAATGAAATCTGGCCACGTGTAGCAACACGGATGGACCTTGAGGGTGTTATGCTGAGCGAAATAAGTCAGGCAGAGAAGGACAAATATCATATGTTTGCACGTATAGGAGGATTAGGAGGAACTTAACTGAGGAACAAGGGGGAGAAGAAGGGGGAAATGGTGGGGGAGAGGGAGAGAGGCAAACTATGAGAGACTCTTGAAGGCTGACAAAAAGTGAGGACTGATGGATGTGGTGGGGGAGGGGGAGATGGGCATGGAGGAGGGCACTTGTGGGGATGAGCACTGGGTGTTATGTGGAAACCAATTTGACAATAAACTATTTCTAAAAAAAAGAAAAGAAGAAGAAGAATTAAACAGGATTATGTCTATTAGGCACTCTGGGCAGAGCCCAGTAGCACCAAATATGCATTGAATCAACAGAAGTTGCTTTCTTGTGATCACCAAGGGACCAAGGAAGAAAGGCATAAGAGATATAAAAGGAGACTACAGGTCAGAGGGACTGGCAGCACATTTGTGGCCAACCTAGTCTTCAAAACCAAATTAACCGTTACGAGAAATACAGAGATTTGTCTTTCACGGCCATCTCTTTCAAGGCCCTAGAAGGAGGAACAAATGTGGCATCAATGAAGAAATGGGAGTCATGGGAAGGTATACAGCAGGCCTAAGTGATGTCAGAAGAGGGAAATAGTTGAGGGAAGATTAAAACTTAAAATAAAAATCAAGGTCTCACCTGTTTGGCAATAATACAATTTAGAAAGTCACTTCAGAAGGAAAGACAAGTCCTATGAAAGCCAACAAAACCATCGATAGGTGTTCTCAAAAGGAGAAACCCTGCAGGGAATGCTCACAGTGAATGGAAATACCGTCCGATTTCACAACAAAAGAAACACAGTGGGCTCAAAGCCAGAAACTATTCTTGGTTTGGACTTTTTTATGACACTAAATTTAACCGACTGGAATTCTTTTTTCAAATATAATTCTATTCAACCTTTTCAAATGATGAATTTGCATTTAATGGGAAATGTGCACTTTATCACAGGGCTGGCACTCCCAGTCCGCGGCTTAGTTACCCTTGAAGAAGCGAGACCCACACTGTGGCAGATATTTCTCAGGCATGAATGTCTGGGACGTGCACAGGTGGAAGAGCAGCAAAGGTTTCTTCTCCTGACAGGTAATGCCCATGGTGAATCTTCTGTGAGGGAGGCCGCTAATCTTGCCTATGAGGATGAAACATGTCAAGGGAAAAGGCATAGGTGTAGAATACATGACTGGTATAATTAACACTGTTGTTCAGGAAGGACTTAGTTATCAAAGGATAAAAGAGTCAGCAGCAAGTTTAAGCAACGCAATAATGTGCCATGGGCGGTTTCTCAAATTCTTGCTTACTTTAGGAAATTATGACGGGCTAATCAAAGAGCACCCTGATCCTATGATAGTCAGAGAGAATAAAGGGAGTTCTGTAGGACAAAAGAACCCAAATAATTCATTTCTGAGACAACAGCTAACTCTGTTGCTGAGAGTATCCGCAGGTTAATTAAGAAATCTGTTAGTGATGAGGCTGGCACATTTTCATTTCCAGAAGCTCCTGCTCGTTAGCACATGAGCATAACTAATGGTTGTTGAATAGTGACATGCCTTTGCAGAAGGGAGGGTGTAGAGATGTCTTCTTAGCTCACAGGCAAGTCTCCCCTTGCTCGCCCTACCCACCATACAAACAAGAAAGGAGCCCTGTCACTACTTGCATCAGTTGCTACCTATGAAGAGACCAGATCAAGAACTCAGATTCTCATGGATATTAACTAATTCTACTTGTTTTTTCTTTAGGGAGCTAAAAAGAAAGCTACTGACTATAGAATTTTCATAAACTACATGCCATATCACCGTGGTAACTTTTGATGGCAAGAAACAGAAAGTCCCACCTTACAAAATAAAGAATTAATGGTTTGGTCAAATGTAACACATCAATTAGAACACACACCATTATTTTATGAACCAGTGAGAAAGAAAAGAATAAAACACTGTGAATGTGTATTGACACAGTGTTCTCTAATTATAATGGAGAATTGTAAAGAACTATAAAACTCAGACATACATTATCATATATCATATATATACTAAGTATTATATATCAGAAATGAATGTATGTATACAACCATAAACCAAATATATTGATTTATATTCTCCAATCCTTTTTAAGTTCAGAACCATCAATATCCATGCCTTGTTTTCTAACCAGTATTCTCCTCTGTGACATCAGGAGTGTTGGTGATGCGGTATTCCTTAAAAGATTACTATTGCCTCTTGAATTTTCTTAAAAGCACTGACCGTCATCATGGACATGTTGATGATGACGCTTCCTTTAGATTTCCAGAAGTTGTCAATGGAAGGTGTTCAGACAGAAAACAAGATCCCTAACTCTAATGGCCTTTAATGGTTTGTTGGCTGAACTGTCAAGGGGCTGCAGTTGTGAGTCATGTCACTGGGAATCACAATCAAACTGACACAGGCACGGGCAATGACAACTGTCAGGACCGCCCCCGGCCAGCAGTGATTGTAAGATATTATCATGGCAAAGCATGTTCTGATTTCAGAGATGTTGAACTATGAAAATCAAGTGAAACCTGGAATCAACAAAATGGATTATCTTCCTTAACAAGAAATCTGAAGCTGTGATGACTGAAGAGCAGGTTAATTCAGTGGCTCAGTGATGTCATCAGGGACCCATGTTCTTTTCACCTTTCTACTCCACCACCCTCAGTTTAGTATCTTGTGCTCAGTTCACTGCCTTCATGGATCTAGATGATGTTAGAGTTTTAGGAATCATATGCAAACCTGATGACTGAAGGAGGAATGAGGAGTGTTTGCTCCAAAGGGTCTCTTTTTAGCAGTAAACAAAATAACTCCTTTTAAGAATATTACAGTCACACAAGAAGTAAAAGAATGAACACCACTGTTGAGCTCTATCCCATTGTTCCTTTGCAGGAATTGGGGTCTAATGGTAACAGATCTTTGTCAAAGTTATCAGAAAGCTGGATTTTTCTGTGGAGTATTCTGATTTTTTTTCTTTTTAAAATTTTTTAAAATGTTTATTCATTTTTGAGAGAGAGCGTGAACAGGAGAGGAGCAAAGAGAGAGGGAGACACAGAATCTGAAGCAGGCTATGAACTGCTGGCACAGAGCCAGATGCGGGGCTTGAACCCACAAACCATGAGATCATGACCTGAGCCAAAGTTGGACGTCCAACTGACTGAGCCACCGAGGCACCCTGTGTTCTGATTTTTAAAGCATATCTCCAATTCATCCATTTCTTACCATTCTATGTTGCCTGCATACAACATGGAAACTAAGAGCTTCAGTCCCAACGTGTTCTACAGGATCCTAGGTTTCAGGGGGACAAAACTGAACTACAACCCATGCAGCAGTACTGGAAATGTAACCTCCATCTAGTACTGTGCATCTGAAGGACAGTGTAAGTGCTAGCAGAAATGGCACAAATAGGCCACAGATAACTTCACCCAGGAGAAATAGAACCCATTTCACTGGATCAATGCCTCTACCAACAGGCAGACTGCTCCGAGTTGGTTCACTTCATGAAAATCTCTTGAGGCTTCCCTAGAAGTTCTAACTTGGCAAGGAAACTTTGATAGCACCACAAGAAACACTAGGTGTTATTCCAGCAAATGACTCAAACCCCCAACCTTACTTTAGCTTGGTGACCACTCCCCTTCTCACTTCCTTCAATCCCATGGCATCCCAGCCAGTCTCTCCCTGAACAAGGATCCTGCCCTGCCCTCTGTACGAGCCTCCATCTTCATCTACCTGTCACTCCGTAGCTCCAAACCCTTTCATTTGGCTTTCACTTGCTCCTAGCGTTTAATTTTTTTAATGTTTATTTTTGAGAGAGAGCGAGCCAGAGGACAAGCCAGACAGGGACAGAGAGAGAAAGGGAGACACAGAATCCAAAGCAGGCTCCACTCTCTGAGCTATCAGCACAGAGCCCAACATGGGCTCGAACTCATGAACTGTGAGATCATGACCTGAGCCCAAGTCAGAAGTTCAACCGACTGGGCCACCCAGGTGTCCCTCACTTGCTCCTAATTTATTTAGGCCAACAGTTGTGAACTTTTTCTCCCATTTGCTTGAACCATTCCATCATGCTAATTTTTCCTGTATCTCAGATGAGGTATCTGTCCATTCCTCCAGACTTATCCGTCTTCCAGTCATGGCTGCCACATATGGGAAAATCTTGACAAACTGCATAAGCCAGAATGAGCAGCTATGGATTTATGCCAGCCAGGATTCCTAGATGTGTGAGAGGGGAAATATTCTTCTCAAGCATGACTTCCTTCCCACCTTCTGCTTTCCTAGTCTTCCTAATTCAATTTCTTCCTTCTCCATCTCTTCCTTCTAAAGAATTTTCATATTTTAAATATTTAAATTATACAAGAAATTTAGGCTATTCAAAAAAAAATAAGAATGAAAACCAAGATCACTTGTTTCTACCATCACAAAAATATCACTGAACATTTTGGTGTACCCACCCATACACACACACCACTAGTTTTGTTTCATTTTCTATTGCCACTTGTATTGATTGATTGACTTTTTGAAGCTTTGGTGGTTTTCTTTATTTTTGTAAGGTTGAAATCAAATAGTTTTCTTTCATACATATCTATGAAAATTCACCTGTAAAAATTATACCATTAATAATTACATGTAGCATTCAGCTAAAGCAAGAATATATATTCTGATCTTCTTGACTATAATTAAAGGCAGAAACAGTTTTAGTCATTTTATACCCTCCCAATTCTTTTCATCATAAACACTCAATAAAAATTTACCTATGTAAATTTCAAAATATTTTGAAGTATATTCCAAAATATAAAAACCCAGAAACAATCAAGTAAATTCCCTCCTTACCAATTTTTAATACTATGTAGTATTGGTTAGCATACATTAGATGTCTTATGTGCTCCGGTTTGACTAGAAGACTCCATTTCACCTTAAAAGTATTTTATTTTTCTGTAAATTAGAAAAACATGTGGGGGCATTTACACAGCTCCAGGATCTCACAAGTGTCCAAGCAGAACCTGGCATATAGTAGGTGTTTCAATCATGTTTGTCTTTGCAACTCTCTTTGATACAGACTGTTACTCCCCTAGGCCAGAATGTCTTGATTTTGAAGTGTCTTTAAGGTCTGTTCTTATTATTTAATTACTCAGACTCTCCCTTGACTCTCAGTGTGAAAAAGAATAGTGATTTTCGAATCCCTGTTTCCAGTAAATGAAAAGATATATAAAACTTGCAATACTTTCTAATAAACTCTCACAGGAGAATGAAAAAAGTTTATCCTCTCAAAAAAAGATATCCTCCCAACACACACGCACACGCGCGCACACACACACACACACACACACACACGCATGCACATCCCATAGAAGGTATTGTGGTATCCTGCGTGTTTACATTTTATTTCTCATGTTGAAATAGCCACTGAAAATAAACTGTTTCAAATAATGCCCAGCATTGCAAAACCAAGTTTTCTAGACCTCATTTTTGAAAATTCATCTAAATGGAAATTAATTCAATTTTAAAAACAAATTAAAATCTTTTTTTTACCTCAGCATCCTTGTTTGGATTTTCATGGGAGTTCTTAGTTTTAGAACTAGACATCTTTATAGATTCTTCCCAAGGATCTATAAATTTATATATAGCTAGATTCCCTCACATAGATAATGATGATCAGTGATAAAGAGATTAGTAGACCAGGTTGGTAATGTCCCTTCCCCCCACCCCCCCCACCCTCGGTCACATTTCATGAACTGTTTGTTTGCTGGTTTGTTTAGCTACTGGGTACGCTCTCCATTAAAGTATACTGGCAGGCAGAAACAACTTCGCTATATCTGACAAAGAGGTAACATGCATTTATTTGATTTCTTAATCCCAAAGCTAACATTCGAGGGAAGTGGGTGTTTAATCAAATCTTCAGTCTGCCCAGTAGCCAGCCCTGGTGCATGCCATCCTCTCTGAGTCATAAAGGTCAGGCTGGCTTTGCAGCTGCTGCAATTTCATGGTACCATAGCATTTTAGAACTGGAAGGGACTTTGGATATTTTGTGACTTGACCTTCCAGCCTCTTTGAAACCACTGCTCAAAAAACATTGTGTGCTGTTAACTTTTCTGTTGCTAGACCCTATGCTCTTTGAAAGAAATGAAACATCTGTTCTAGATGCTTTAATGGGGCAGCTTAGTAAAGGGTTGTTTGGTGAAGTTCTTTTGTGTTCATGAAGTTTTTGAGTCTTTTGACCAGCAGTGGTCAACAAAGTATTTTCTGCAAGGAGGACACTTGGAGGAGAGAAAGAAGGAAAGGAAACCAACCTCATTGAATGCACATGAGATGCCAGGTGACTTACTTACATAGACTTTTTTGACACTGGCCTTCAAAGATGGCTATTGTTTCCAATTTACAGATGAAGAAATTAAGACCCAGGGAGTTTAAAAGTCACTTGCTTAGTGTCTCAGTTAGTGAGTGACAAAGCTGGGATTTAAACCCAGGTCTATCAAGCCCCATATCTGGCCATGTTCTGCTTATTACACCAAACTATTTCTTGGGTTTTATTCAAATATCCAAATAGAAAAGCACTTCATGAGGCCACATGGCTACATGGGCATGGTAGACACTTTCCCTCAGGTGAACTCAAAGCAATGTGTTCAAAAAATCTCAGGGAAAGGACTCATAGTTTCTTCTGTTTGCCTGTACAATCACTATAATAGAATGTGCTTTTTACAATGATTCCTTTATATCAGATAGCAATGCTTAGCCCTTTAGAAGCTAATGATGCTTGCTGCTGAAGACTCTACTTGCACATTCTAAGAATACAAGCAACAAGGCCAACTGAGAGCATATTGAGTTTATAAAGGGATTTCTGGTAAATAGGGCTTCGAATCAGGGAGGCAGGTTGATGCCTGAAGGACTTGCAAGCCACCTGAAACACAGAAATGGGTTTTTCCTTGAAATTCAAGATAACTCTGAAATCGCCACCATCAACACAGCCTGGCCATTTCTTAGCTCCAATGTACAAGGAGGACAAAAAAAAGGAGTGATATTCTCCCCTCCCTACACCCTAGCCTGTTTTTTATTTTTTTAAAGTGCAAAGTTAATGGAATTCCCTCTTTCTGGACCCAGAATCCAGAAACAAATCATAAATACCTTTGCATTCCCTTATAGTACTCTGGAAAATTGATGATTACTCACAACCTTTGTTTGAATTACATTCTACCTCATTTGCTTTTGACCCATTTCTCCCTCAAATTGACACAACCAATATGACAAGTTTAGGTACAGAAGGCTGCTTGAAAAATATACAGAGAATTCAACCCAGATACTGAAAATACATAGCTGGTCTCCAATGTAATATTGAAAATCAAAGGTTAGCAATAAGGTGATGTCACTGAGTATGGATTTTGTCCCAAGTCAGATAGGCACTTTAATCTCAATATTTCTTGAAGCTTACCGCTCTACTGAGATAGAGTCATCCCTCATGGCTTTTAGTACCATAGTTCTTATTGGAAGGGCTCTGCAATACCTACAAGTGATTGTGTTCAGTCAATGCAAAGAGAGTGTAGCTACCAAGAAAAAGGCTTCTTGTTTGATTATCTTTTTATTCATGGGCACCTCCCTCCTCTGCCCTTCTCAAGCACATGGCTCTTCCTAGCCTAAGCACCCAACTATGTGATCATCTCAAACCCTCATCCATTATTTTCCCATTTTCTTCAGCCCCTCCTTACTTTGCTCACATGTCACATTTAGTTCTTATCACATCCCAGAAAGATGAACGTCTGCCCATTCCACCCAGGGAGAGGCCGCATTAAACACGGGGTGGTTTCTACTTCTAGGATTCTGTGCCATCTCTGAAGGGGCTACTTCCTTTTACTTAGGTGGGCAACTTACTGTTAAGATTATTTACCCTACTTTTTTTCATCCTTTCTATCGCTTTCTCAATATATCCAGTCAAAGTCAGATCATGTTATTAAAGAATCTGAGATGTGTAGCTGGTAAGCAACAATTTATTTTTCTCACCTATTCAAAGTGTGTCTTGTTGATGATTTTCAGTCAGTGACCCAAATAATAAGTGTTCCTGTTATGCAATGGATGAAACAAACAGAGAAGGATCTTCCTCGTGTAAACCTTAGAGCGCACACAGAGGCAGACATGGTCTTTTTCAGGCATAGTCAGCCTATGTTTCTATTTAACTAGAAATGATGAAGTAGAGAAATTCAAGGAAAACTGTATAGAATGCCAGATAAGAAAAACCATTAATTAGGGGAAGGAAGAGAATTTCTTTCTAAACACGCTTGTTAAATCATTTGACTCTAAAATGGAAACACAACACCAGAACATGGAAATATTCACATTTGTGGTCTTATTAACATATTTAGATTTTTCAAACACTAGGCTATTTTTGAAAGTTCGTGACTCAGCAAAACAGGGATGAATTTGACCAACCACTTTTTCCTCCTCCAAATTAAACCCATTTGTATTCCAAGAGAAATTTAATCTGTACATTTATGATTCATTTGTGCTTAACTTGTCAAAATGTTAAGAGCTGTTTGAAATAAAAGAAGCTCTTAGATTCTGATGCTTATATAATTTTTATCCTTAGAATTGAAAAGCTGTGCTTCTGCAGAGAATCAACAATCTGATACTCTATAGGCATATGTATCAGATATGAGAAATTGCAAGGCTCAAGAAAATCATTGGTATATTGCTGTTACTTTGAATTTCAATATGTGTACATATATAAGTAATACACGTAGGCCTTAAGCTTAACTTTCTTTAAGCAAACCATATAATTTAAATAATAATTTATTTTAATAATTATTCCTTTCTTTGCAGGGTCACTAGGCAATGTTGTTCAAGTTGTATAGTGCACAATTCTGATAAGTACCTGTCGTAAAAACAATACAATATTCATAGTAATTCTGTTTTTCTGTATTCTTAAATCTTGTTTTTCTTAATTCAAAATTCAGGCAAGAACATCCTCTGGGAATATCACGAGCTACAATATCTTTATTGAGTGGACCAAAAATTCTACCTGACTTGCCAAATTTGCAAGAACTTACAGAGACTTCATGCATATTAAATTAAGATAGTGCCTGGTAAATTTATAATCAGACTTTGGGTTTAACTCCATTTTGAGTTAATTATGTCTAGAGGTATATCTGTGGAAAGTTTCCTTTACTCCTTGGAACCTGTGTATCTTCAGAAGAAAAGTTGGGATAACTCTATGTACCTCAGAGAATGCCACTAGTGTAGAACTAACCATTATACCATGGTAGGGCCAGCTTGAATGGTCATTGTGAATTGTCCACAGAGTAAGTCAATAGGAGTGGGTGAGTCTGTGTTTGGAACTGTCAGGCAGAAGGAAAGAGCAAGTTGGGAGCTTTTGGGAAATGGCCAATTGGCACAACAAACTGAATTGATCAGTGGTGAACTAAAGACTAAGGGTGGATCAGAAGAAAGAGATTAAGAATAGTTCCAGCTACTAGGGGGTGAAATGGGAGCTGTGAAAGCCAGGGTGCAGAGGGTTCTCCTTAGCTCCCTCTGTTGGGCAATGCCCAACTCTTAAAAGGGCTGAACTGGGGCAGACAATTTTAAGAATTACCCATTACAGTACCTGAACCTAATATGAGATCTACAGATGTAAGTTCCCTTCAGCCCTTCCTAGGACATGGATTCACTTCATCAGGACAGAGAAGGCATCTTGAAGGACCTAATTCACAAACTCCCACTTGCCAAATATGGTGAATATCTGTTGCTGTTGTTGTTGTTGTTGTTGTTGTTGTTGTTGCTGTTTTATTTTCTCACCATTCTTTCCTTTTTGGAATCTGCCTTTCCTTATTTTATGCAGCTTTAGAGGGGCTCACAATCATGGATTCCTCCGTCACCAGTGTCACCAGCCATAGGGGAAGACACATGATGCAAGTTGATCAGAGTCTAACAATGGGCACATCCCAAATGGAGCCAGACCATTTTTTTCCCTCTCTAATTGGATGCTGAGAGAAAAAGGACCTCATCTGAGGTTACACACCAAAATGCCCACCTAAACCAGAAGTTGCTGGGAACCAAAACAAAGGAAAAACAGACTGAATAGATTTAAAAAAGAGACATATATTACCCAGGTCCTACTGTGCCTGAAACCTTAGCCTTTTCACTTACATAAGACAATTCGTTCTTTTCTTTCCCTGAAATTAATTTGGATGGAATTTCCATCCGTCACAACCATTAGACCTGACTGACAACTTTGTGGGGCCTATACTTGGGGGCAGACAAAGACTATATTAGAAAACATATCATATTCCCTCTTTTCCTTATAAGATTTTAATCTATTCATAAAAAATTAAAATAATTAAAATTAAATTGGACATTTCTGTGCTTGAACCAGTTACTAGGGTAATTTTCAGGTGTCCCTCATAGGATAATCTTTTCACCCTGGTGGGAAAATGGGGCACTGGCAGAATGGTGAGTGCTGTTTCATCCAGTGCAAATACCAAGAGGCCTAGGCACTGCCTGTTCCCCGAGTCTCCCCAAAAGAATCAAGGGGGCATGCCGAGCTGAGAATCAATCTTGCAACAGGGCAGCAAGGCCTCCCATGGTCAGTGAGCAAAGTAAGAATACAAATGATTTAACATAAAAGGAGGCAAAGGCCTATATCTAGAGCCTGGACGTGGAGTCAGGAATCTGTGACACCAAGTTTGGGAGGTGGGAAGAACCAGAAGATTCTATAGGTAGAGCAAAGGGGAGGCCTGAGAGAAAGCCACATCATCCTGGATCTATAGGATTTCCAAGGGGCTACATGGAATAAGGATGTGGAGTTGAAAGGTCAGGGCAAGAGCAGGTATCCACAAGCTTTCTGTGGCCAACTAGGCTGTAATCACTGTTTAACCACACAGCTAGAACAAATAGTTACAGGGAGTAAACAGTCCTCCATTTACGGATTTATTTACTAACCTCATTTTTTTATCATCAATCATGTTTCAAAAATTTGTCATGTACATAGTGTGGTGCTAGTGACTAGGAGGGAGTAAAACACAGGAGGCCTAATTCAGGCTATGTAGATGTATGTGCAGATAACTAGCATATAACACAGCTTGTGGTGGTTAAATATCAGCCCAAAGGTTTGGACAGTGAAGTTGTAAAAATTTTTTGCAAGGCAGACATTATTCTTGGGTGATCAGAAGAGACTTCTTAGAAATGGGGGGATAGGGCACCTGGGTGGCTCAGTCACTTGAGCGTCCAACTTCGGCTCAGGTCATGATCTCAGAGTTCCCGAGTTCAACTCCCGCATCGGGCTCTGTGCTGACAGCTCAGAGCCTAGAGACTGCTTCCAGTTCTGTGTCTCCCTCTCTCTCTGCCCCTCCCCTGCTCATGTTCTGTCTTCTCTCACTCTCAGAAATAAATAAACATTTAAAAAAAATTTTTAAAAAGAAATGGGGGGATAAAGCTTGGTGGGTAGTCATTATGGCAAAGAACGCCATGTGGGTTTGGAAAGCAAGTTGGGCTCTACTGCTAGTTAGATATGAGCCTTTGGGCAAGGTCTTAGTTTCGCATCTCATTTTTCCTCCTTTGCAAATGGAAAATAATATTGCAAACACCCAGGGTTAAGAGCAAGATGAAATAGGGGCGCCTGGGTGGCTTAGTCGGTTAAGCGTCCGACTTTCGCTTAGGTTATGATCTCACGATTCGTGGGTTCGAGCCCCGCGTCAGGCTCTGTGCTGACTGCCAGCTCAGAGCCTGGAGCCTGTTTCAGAGTCTGTGACTCCCTCTCTCTCTGACCCTCCCGTGCTCACGCTGTCTCTCTCTCTCTCTCCTAGAAATAAATTTTAAAAAAACATTAAAAAAAAAAAAAGAGCAAGATGAAATAAGGTAGGTAGTGTTGGTCTCCAAAAGCCTCAAAGTGGTTCCCACATCCCTTGAATAGCTGAGGAGGAGCCAAATGAGCAGAAGAAACAAGAAGCAACCTTTAGGAGTAAGGGACAAGAGAGCATCTAGCTGGGTGGAAGGGTCAACAACATTTCCCATTTCATCTTTCTTTTTAATTCTGGTAGGACATATGTAGTGCTGAGGACCATATCACACACCCTTCCCCATTCTGCAATAGATCTATGCCGGCAATATAGCAGCAATCATCCCTAAAGAACTTAGGTATCACTGCAAAGAAAATGTGAGCAGAAACCCTGAATTAACTAAGAATTAGTTCCTGGCATCAGGCGAGGGCTCAACATAGTAAGGAAGGTGTTTTAGAATGTGTAGAAGGTAATATTTTTTGGACAATGGAGTTTATGAATTATAATTTATATTGACTAATTACGTCAAACACTCACAGGCAATCAATATGTATTTGTTCTTTTCCTTTCCTTTTCCCATTCCCCAACGTTTTAAAGAATAGATAGGACTCTGAATAGACTCTATGAAAGCAGAGTTATCAGGTACAGATGCCGTTTACAGATCTGCCTTTGTGTCTGTAAAAATAATTCAAAGCACATGTTTCTCGTGATGACAGGAAAGTCATTTTACTGCCACATAGAAAGGACATCACATTTAAAAAAATCATTTCTATAAACCTCAATCTATGGCTTATCATCCTGGATAAGTTGACAAAATCGTGACTCATCTGTGACCAATTTTTGGAAGGTGTGAAAATGGAAGCCAGTGTCCACTTACCCACAAGTAGAGTGTGTGTACTCCAGGGAAGAGGAAATGTCTTTCTCTGGTGACATTTAAGAAAATGGCAGGGACAGCTATCATTCAGTGTGGGTTGGCTGCAGAGCCGCCCCAAGGCAGTGTCACTGTTGCTGAGAGCAGGGACAGAGACAGCTCCCAGGGCTCAAAGAAATAGGTCAGGGCTGACAGCAGCAGCTGGTTAGCTCTGCCTTTCCCACACCCCCCTCCCCCAGTGCCTCTGGTTCCCCAACCTTCGCTCTGGTCCCCTTGGACAGCAACACCATCTCCTCTCCCTTCCTTTGTCTTCCTCAGTCCCTCGCTCAAGTTTACAGGAACACAGATCTAAAATGCCTCCCCAAGTAGAAAAACTAAGAAACCTTTCCAGGTGATGGATAGTGGGAACATTAAAAGTCTTTCTCCTGACTTTCCCGAACTTAAATTTATTTTAGCTCTAGATGCTGAGATTTTTCATCATATCATAGGCAATATGAAGTCTGCATTAGTTTCTTGAGCTTCATTTAAGTAGGCAGGTAAAAAATGTTATTGTAATTCTTAAGATGTCTTAACTACTTATTTATCCAGCATGACCACAAATGAAATGTCTATCCGTTGATTTATGGATAATTGATCTCTGCCCTATAGGCATGAACACTTCTTTTTCATCCAAAATGTATTCCATAATTCATTATAATTCTATAATACACTTAATAAATACTCCCTAGTAAGAATTATTACTATACTTCTTGGTTAGTCAGGGTCATTGAGGTGGACCTCAGTGGCTGAGTTTTGCTGAACTAATTTTGTATAATTAATTGAGAAAGGCTAGACCATAGGTGCCCACATAATGTCCTTAGACCTTTGTGTGGGTCTAATCTTTAAGGCATCTTTTGGTCACATCCCATGCAACAGAATCTCACAGAATCACTGCTAGGCCAGGTCAATACCAAGGTCAATACCAAGGTCAATACCACATAATGTCCTTAGACCTTTGTGTAGGTCTAATCTGTAAGGCATCTTTCGGTCACATCCCATGCAACAGAATCTCACAGAATCACTGCTAGGCCAGGTCAATACCAAGGTTCCTTGCATGATCCACTTCTGGGGAATAGTAGAACAGCAAAATTGGAGCAAAACAGCCTAACTAGGCAAGGAATGGAGGTAAGGAATGCCCAGCTAGGCAAGGAATGCTGCTCTTGGGTAGAGGTAAGAAGAGCATGCTTGGATTTAGATAGTCATTGTTTGCAATCTGCTGAATTGACCAGTTTTTACTGGTCTTTCCACACACAAGTTCAGTTTTGCTCCGAAGGCTTCTTAAAAAGGATGGCATGGTTTTAGACACTGACATTGACATTATCTTTGTCTTCATCGCAGGCTATTGATCTGCAATATTGGGTCCTCCTAGGTCTCCCCCAGTACTCACTACTTCCAACTTGATGTCAACTGTGACAGAAAAAGAGTGAATGGTGCTGGAAAAGCTCTCACACCACCCCTCTTCCAGCCCACCACACACATCCCAGTTTGTTCACTGAGTTGGCCTGCCCTTCCGATTTCAGTTTGCCAGAGGCTGCCTGGCCGGACACTTCTGTCCTCTCACATCCAAAGGTACCTTGTCTTCAACAAAATCATTTTCTCCTCACCACACCAAAGAATATTGCACTTGGGGGCACCTGGGTGGCTCAGTAAGCTGAACATCTGACTTTGGTTCAGGTCGTCATCTCGGATCAGGCTGCTGCTGTCAGTCCAGAGCCTGGTTTGGATCCTCTGTCCCCTTCTCTCTGCCCCTCCCCCGCTTGCATGTTTTCTCTCTCAAAAATAAACATTAAAAAAAAAAAAAAAAGAATATTGCATTTGTTTAACTGGTTATAGTTACATTCAAGGTAATGTTTCTAGAGATTAAAAACAAAATAAAACAAAACAAAATCTATTCTCCACCTTATAGCCAGAGTGTCTTTTTTGTTTTCTTTTTAAGTTTTTATTTAAATTATGGTTAGTTAACATATAGTATGAGTTCGAGGTATACAACATAGTGATTCCACACATCCATATAGCACCCCTTTGAATGTTAAAAAAGAGTGGTTTTTTAACATGAAAATCTGATCATGTAACTCCCCTTCAGTGGTTTTTCACTGTCCTTACAATCAAGTTCAAAGTGCTCTCAACAGACCCCACTAGGTCCCAAGCAAACTGTTGGCTCTCCTCTTGAGCCTCCTCTTACCCTCGGAGCTCACCAACCAGGTTGAAACCAACCTGTTTCAACTCCGGGCCTTGTCACCCAAAACCTTTGTACCTGTTTTTGGAGCACCTTCCTTGACATAAGAAGACAGAACAAAAATAAAACACTCATCCTTCAGAGTCCAGCTTAAGTGTCAGGTCATCAGAGAAACCTTTATTGATGTCCCCATGAAAGACTAAGTCCCCTTTCATTAGCTACCCAGGCACTCCCCAGCCTCAACATCTAGCTCTCTTGCAATCACCTACTCAATATTAATCTTTTCTCACTGAATTTTAACCCATGGGGACAGCAACAGGGGAGATGTAGGTTTTATGGCCTCCGAGCTCCTATAGTGGGCAAGGGGTCTGGCTCTTTAAGAGGAATACCAAAATACCCTACTTAGCAGATTTTACAAAAAAAAAACATATGCTTGATCATGTGAATCCTTTTCCAAAGCCTTCCCTAGGGCCTGAAAAGGGCCATTCTCGCGAGGGGGCCTGAAGTTTAAGCAGCTTTCACTTCATGGCAACTAAGGGATTATATCACAGCTTTGCTCCCAGTGCCTGACACAACTTAATTTGGGTGACTATTGTTTATTAATTTTCTAATCACTGAATGAGGAAAACTTAGAAAATCTGTATTTTCAAATAATAAGCCAGTATATATTTACTGGTAGAAACATGCAGACCTACTACGAATGAAAGAAGAAAATGGCTTTCTGAGGATTGAGCAGATCTTGGGTGAAGACACCCAACTCTTTCTCTTCCATGAGGGAAGCCTCCTGAAAAGGGCCCTCAGAAAAGTGGGCTGGGGTGGTCACACCAGTTTCAGGCTGATTCTGATCTTTAGTCCTGACTCTTTAGGAAGAAATCTGAATCTTTAATCATGACACTCTTAACCAGAGATCCTTGATAAACCCACCTTGCTTGTAGAACTGGGAATATTTCTATGTTCATGTTTCTGGCTTTCATCAAATTCTCAGAGTGTAGGAGACCTCCCAAAACATGAACTGTTATTGCAGATTAGTCCAGAAAGGTATGGAAGCAACAGAAATATCATACCAGTTCAGACAGCCCAGGGGTCATATCTCAGCCTGACTTCTAGAAGAGGGTCTTCACAATTTATTCAACCTCTATGAGTTTACTCAATTGTATCATGGAGCTACTAGTGATTATGCACAAGGGGACCATAATAGCACATACATATGCACATATACATGTGTATATACTCATAATATGTGCTGTCTGGCCCTCTTCCTGCCTCATAGTGCACACTCAATAAATATTTGTTCTTTTCCCTTCCAAATAAATAGTATTTTCATTGTTTAGCATACTCCCTGTATTGGAGGTTAAGATACTTAAGAACGATGTCTTTATTCACCTATCTATTCATAAGCCTATTCAACTGTATTTCAGACACAGTGCTAGGCACTGGGAAGAGGTACGGTGGGAATCAAAGATCAAGAAAATTATTAGAAGGAGTGGTGGCAAATCAAATAAACTAAAACAAAAATCAAGAAGTAGTTTTGAAAATTTTCAACTTCATAATGATTATATGTTCTCTCTTGCAGATGAGCCTGTTTGGCTGTCTACATTATTCCAAAATATCTGGATAAAAATGGAAAAATATAGTCATTCATGTGGCTTTTTATACAGAAGATAGCAATCATCCAGATGTTTCCAAATATTCATGTGTCCAATGTTATCTAGACAACTGTTTCGGAGTACTGAAATTTTCATTCTCAAAGAGATGGCATTGCTTTGGGTACACACAGCTTTGTCAGTTTCATGTTACAAACCAACAAATATCCTGTCTCTGACATGGGCCAAGTGCAACTGGTGCTTGCAAAGCAAAATGAAGCCAAAAAAAAAAAAAAAGAAAAAAAAGGAGACTTTATGAAAATAAGTGGGTCTTAAAACCAACAAAAAATTATTTAGAACTAATCTCCTAGTCCTTCTCTTTCCCTCTCTCTCTAACACACACACACACACACACACACACACACACACACACAAACACAGAAACTAACCCTACTTCTGCTTCTGATTCCCCTCATGCTTCCCCCCAGCCAGTTCCTCCATCATTCCCACATTAGTAAGGTTTAAAGTGCTGACTAGAGGGCGCCTGGGTGGCTTAGTCGGTTAAGCGTCCGACTTTCGCTTAGGTCATGATCTCGCGGTTCGTGGGTTCGAGCTCCGCGTTGGGCTCTGTGCTGACTGCCAGCTCAGAGCCTGGAGCCTATTTCAGAGTCTGTATCTCCCTCTCTCTCTGACCCTCCCCTNACATTTAGTGGGGCCAAATAAAATACAAGATTCCCTGTTAAATTTGAATTTCAGATAAGCAACAAATAAAAAAATAATTTCAGCATAAGTATGCCCCAATATCTGGATATTGCATGGGACATACTTATGCTGAAATTATTTTTTGTTTATCTGAAATTCTAGTGTAACAGGACATCTTGTATTTTTATTTGTTACATCTGGTGACTCCACCCCATTCCTTCCTAGAGTTGTGTCCTGTGCCCAAGTTACTGCCTTTTGCACTCCTTTGGGCCTCGTTTCTGTTTCTGCATTGGCACATTCCTGTTCTCCGGTTGGTGCCTCTTCCCTAGGGCCCACTCAAAGTCTCTGCTCTCCCACACCCTGCCTCCAGGAACACCACCACTGTGCTCTGCTGGCTGGGCTGTCCCACCCCTAGCTTTCCTTTCTCAGACACTCAGAACTCTTGATTGCCAGTCTCTTCTCTGCTGTCTCAGGATCCCTTCGTTTCCTGGGTCCCTTCCTACCTGAAGGGACTGTGACAGAACCCTGACCCTGTGCAGCTTCTCTGACTCACTACAAATAAATTTCCAGGACCCCTGATATATCCCCAACAGGAGAGCAGAGCTACATTCACATCAGCCAAGATAAGAGTTAGCTGTATTCGCAAGATAAAATGAACATCAGAAGAGGGCCAAACAATGCAGTCAAGAAGAGACTACTTATTTCCTAAGAAGAAATACAACTAAACGGGAAAATACCTAATAAACCAATAAATGAATAGTTGCACAAAACATAATTTATCTCAGAGCCTGCAATTCAACCACATAAGCACTCATAATATCAAAGCTTTTTTATTTCCTCTAAATTTATCAAGGTCTTATTTAATTGCTATAAACACCTAAAGACATGAGCAAATTAACACATAAAATTGCAGGATTTCAGCTGATACATATTCATGAACGCATGTTGTTGTGATCAGGCAAATAATGACCTGAGACATTGATAAATTTGGTAGATGCAAAAGGAAAACATAGCACACTGTTAGAATTCTCGGCGGATCACAGAGTGGAATCTTCGATAAACCCTACTCTAAGAGACTATTCATAACAATTATTTCTCTATTTTACAAGTATTTCTGTAACTCTTCTAGGACGGAAATCAGCAAATGTTTCATCAGTAAGCTTCATAAAAATACTGTCCCCTGAACACTTGAATGCTAGACCGGTACTAAAGAATGCTGCCTTCTTGGAAGCCTAATCCCAGGCCCTGTTGCTCAGAATCAGTTTCACATTCTTACTGGCATTCTTGCTCCCATATCTACTGCCACTCAGGAAGAACTGACAGTTTTCCAAGCATTTGTGGGAATCTCAAGTTACAGCTGTTCCAGGGTCGTCAGAATGAATGTCTTTTATTTGGATGAAAATATACAGCATGTGTTGGCTCACCCAGAGTTGCTGCCACACAGTTATTTTTGAATCCCCAGCCTGCAAACCCCTCTCGTAAGAACCCATCCATACATAGCTCCTGTTCATTAAATTTTTTTGCTCTCACACAAACAGGCAGTGCCCCTGTGAGCTGGAAACTGCACTTAGTCTGAGCATCTGAGCAAATGCCTGGGGCAGATAATGAGGCACAGAGGGTGACAGGTCCCGCAGACTCTTCTCAAGAAAAGGGCACGATTATACAGCACACAGATAGGAATACTAATTGATTTCAGATTATCCCAGAGTAAACCTCAGATTCCTTCTCAGCACGATATTCTAGTCAGCCATTTCCAATCAACAGAGAGCAAGCAACAGTTCAGTTATTTGCCTCCCCTGCTCAAAGAGAGATCAACAAGAAAGTTGGGACCCAGAGGGGCCCCAAGGTGGCTCAGTGGGTTCAATGTCTGACTTTAGCTTAGGTCATGATCTCGCAGTCTGTGAGTGTGGAGCCCCGCATTGGGCTCTGTGCTGACAGCTCAGAGCCTGGAGCCTGCTTTGGATTCTGTGTCTCCCTCTCTCTTGGCCTCTCCCCCACTCATAGGCTCTTTCTCAAAAATAAATATTTAAAAAGTTAAACAAAAAGAAAGTTAGGTCCTAGAATAGAACCATAGCAACACTACCCCCAAAATAGTACTTTTAAGTATTTATTATGTTTCAGAAACGATGGCATACCTACTTGTGTAATAATAATAATAAAATCATTTGTGGGGCACCTGGGTGGCTCAGTCGGTTAAGCGTCCGACTTCAGCTCAGGTCATGATCTCACAGTCCGTGGGTTCAAACCCTGCATTGGGCTCTGTGCTGACAGCTCAGAACCTGGAGCCTGTTTCAGATTCTATCTCCCTCTCTCTCAGCCCTTCCCCCACTTGCTCTCTGTCTCTGTCTCTCAAAATAAAATAAAGACATAAAAAAATTTTTAAAGAAGAATAAAATCATTTGTTCCTTTTTTAAAAAATGTATTCAGTTAGATTTCATTGTTAATTTATTCTGTTTTTCATTCATAACAGATTGATTACTGCTTCTGCCAGTTATGGTAGGCTTTGGAATTTAGTTACATAATTTAGCCACAGAAATTCCAGTTTCCCCAAGCAACTTTTCAAATGCAGACATTTGCTGATGGCCACAAATAAATTTCTTAAAACACAAGAAGCAAAGACTTTTAGAAAATAGGAAGTCAAACTTTTAAGTCAAAAGAGTAAAAAACGAACATAAAGAGAGAATATAAAATTAAAAATATAGACTTAAATGTTCATTTATTCTGACTATAAGACATACTGTCATCTAAACATTTACAAGCAAATATTTCCCCCCAGAACACGATAAATGAAGTGCCCGACTTAACTACACATTTTACATGTATAGGCCTTATGATGGAGGTGCTAACACCATCCCAGTTTTGTAATAACTCGCCTCGAGTCACATACAACAATGTTGGAGGTCTGTATTCAAACAGAGGCCTCTCTCCCTTTTCGTCCTGTCCTCTTAGCCATTGTGCTGACAGCTGGACTACCATTACGGGGAAAGAAATCGACAGCTGCTTCTGTTGTGTGACTTCAAGGGATAATGGGAAAATCCTCTCTGCTCACATCTTCGAGCTCCCCTTCCCAACACAGATCTGTTCACTTTAAGCAAGAGGGAACAACTGGTGGAGTGTAGAGAGCATGAAATACAGAGTCCCAGCCTGGCCGTGACCTTGGGGAAGTAGCTGAGCCTCCCTGGAGAGGACTGTCACAACAGCTACCCCACAAGACTGTACGGGCATTACATGAAACATGTAGAGGAGCACATTTTGAACGTGGGATAGGGCATGTAACAGTTCGATGCTATTATGAAGATGCAGAACTAGATAAAGCATATGACTTCTCCCAGAAGTGTGTGCACTTAGACAATGATATCTACACAGAGCTTCTGAGTGATGTCGGGAGAGGGGTGCCTGTGGAACTCTAGGCGATGGGGTACATGGGGGTCATGATGAAGGTGCATAAGAATGCCCAGCATGGCTGGGGGTGGAGAGGAGGCTGGGGCTCCTACTTTCCACTTGTCACCGTGGGCAACCATGTGACTAGAGACGTCATCCCTATACACCAAGACTGGATTTATACACTACCTTTGTAAGAAAACTGCCAGCTCTCAGACACTTTCCATTTAGCCATCATAAAGTACAGACAGGATCATTGGAGAGCAGTTATTATCCATGGGAATGAGGACACATGCATAGGATCCAGGGCTAGGAACAAGAGTAAGTACTCCAGTCTCCAGGGCTTGGTCAGTGCAGACCATCAAAGGGTAATTTGAAGTTCTCCCACGTTCATACCAGCCCTGGCCCGATAACCTCAAGGTAACCTTATGGAGTCTAATTTCCATTTCTAGATAAAGTCAGTACACTCCTAGGAAGACAGTCAAGCGCTCTGTGGGAGCACCTAACTGCTATAGTTGGTGGCATTTTATCTGTGTGTCTACAGACCCTACACACTTTCTGGGGAAAACTTTGCTTATTTAGACAATCATTGAGTATAAGAGATGACCATGTAGCCACCTTGGGTGCCTCTCATACTTGTCTGGATCACTCACAGAGCCTTATTTGGTATCTATTCCTTGAGGTGGATCCAATTGGACAGGACAGGATGGAATTGCACTGAGTTGAACTGAATTTTAATCAGTTGACCTGGTTGCCTTTGTTAACCTTAAATCAGGTAAGGTGAGAAGGTCTCTGTTTCCTTTTAGCCAGTGTCTCAGACCAGCCCTATCTTGGTGCACCCCCATCAGTGAATGGAACATTCATCTGTTGAGTTTCTGGGAGTCATCTTTGATACTGCTTCCTCTCCATCATCTTCATCTCCCATCATCGAATCCTGCCCATTTTTATCTCATGTTCACCTTAGGAATACATGATGAACATGCTTATCACATGTTCACTTTCCACCTTCACCACCACAGCCTTCGCCCAAATCACTGCCATCTCTCACCCTGATTACTCATGCAGCTTACTGAACATGTCCCTTTATCTGTTCTTGTCCCACTCCACAGACAAGTTCTAACTCCAAAGTTAAAGCAGTGACACACAACCACACACACACACACACACACACACACACACACACACACGGCAGCAAAACACCAATGTAACCATGTTTCTTCCCTGGTAAACCCATAAGGGTTTCCCTGTGCCATCAGGATGAAGACAAGAAACCTCGGTACAGCTTATGAGCACATTCTGGACCCTCTTTCCCAGCTCACACTGCTCTGGCCCCCAGCCTCCACGCCTCCTCAGCCATTCTGCCCATGCATGTCCTTACGTCCCCCACACTCCCTCATATGCCTGATCCTTTACACACACTGTCCCCTCAGTCTGATATGCTCTCCCTCTGAACCCTTCCCCCACCTCTCACTTTCCTATACCTGAGATCAATAAACATATTCTTCCTTCATGCAGCAGCAGGTCTTAGCGCTACCCACTCTCCTATAACACTCTTCCCTTCTTTCATAACACATATCAAAATTGGTGAGTATACAGATGTGCAATTTTTATTAATGCCATTTTCCCACTAAGCAACAATGACCATGAAAGCAGAGGCTGCATGTTTTTTGCCTACTATCTTCTCCTCAGGGCCTAGTATTAGGCCTGACATATGCTAGGGAACAAGAGACCTTTGTTGTTGAATGCTGAACCGATGGACACCACCAGCCTTTCAAATCGCCAAGGATGACTCAGGGAGCAGGGCAATGATGAGCTGCGACCCATGCACCTGTCACCCTGCCCCTCCCACTTGGAGCTCACTCATTTCTGTTTCAGAAATTTGGGGTTTACAATTTACAGTGATGTTTCAAAGGCAACAATCCTGTGGGTCACAGAATTACTCAGTAGGACTATAGACAAGCTTTTAGTATTGGGTGTATTTTAGAATAGTTTATTATATTTAGGACATTGTTTAGAACAGTTCCTCTCACACAACTTTCAAATGCAGACCCCAAGGGCTTTGTCAGGGGACAGTCTTTACCCATTACATCAGCTGGCTCTCATGGAGGCCAGAAAGGAGGCTACCTCGCTCTGTTTGAATGCGGCCTGTGATGGAGGAGGGCCTCATGACCTCTTCTCCTCTGTGGAGCAGGTCCACTTGTTAGAAAGCCCCGCCTTAGGCCATGCTGATATCTGCCTCACTGTAACTCCTCCGCCATGTTCTTGAGCCCACTTACCAAATAACCCTAAATGCTGGTCCACATGACAACCCTTCAGTTACTTGAAGACCACTGACAAGCCACATCTATATTTTATGCTTTCTCCAGCCTTGATTTTTTATTTATAGACCACATCTTGCTATTTTATTGCATGCATTCTTGTAAGCTGCCTTAAATCCTATGTGAAGTGAGGCTCCATATAAATAAATCCCTGTGCCTTTCCTCTAGGCAACAACTCAAGTTCCCCACCTGACAGGCTTCCCACTACTTTGCATTATGACCTGAGATGTATCCTCTAATCATCCTTACTAGAATAGGCAACAGTATAGGGCTAGTCCCAAACTCCATCTTCACCTCACACAGCTATTGCCAAGTCCATCGAGGGTCTCTGGAGTCAGTGCCCTGGGACAACAGGCAGAGTTTACATCCATCACTGCTGTTTCAGTTTTGTTTGGACAGTTATTAGTGATACGCTAAGGACTTAGGAAGCCCCCAAACAACCCACCCCTGACATGAGATGATAACCTAGCCTCCGATGCAAACTAAGAGACAGAGGCCACAGGACAAGAACACCCTCCTGCCCCTCCACACTCATAGTCCACTCCTCCTCTGTTCTCTTTCACAACTGTATGTCAGCATCTGCTTTTAAAAACCTGTGTTCTCGGGAAGCCTGGGTGGTTCAGTTGGTTAAGCATCTGACTCTTGATCTCAGCTCAGGTCATGATCTCAAGGTTTGTAGGATGGAGCTCCGGGTACAGAGCCTGCTTGGGATTCTCTCTCTCTCTCTCTCTCTCTCTCTCTCTCTCTCTCTCTGCCCCTACCCCACTGTATTCTTTCTCTCTCTCAGAATAAATAATTTTTAAAAATTATTTTATCTACTCTATCTGAATCCATTCCTTTCCGCTCTGTGAGCTTCCTCCAGAGAGGAGTATCTCCAGCTTTCTCAAACAGCTATCACCTTCTCTTCTGCACACAAAATACGCAGCTCATCCCTAGCCTAAAAATTGCTAATAATGAAATATTTAATATCTTATCTTAGCCCAAAGCTGACATGCTAGCTTTTCCTGTGCAAGAATGAGTAAACCTCTGGAAAAAAGCACTGCTGGTATGTGAGAGTAGCTCCAGGTTTTCTGACGACTACCGAATATACAATTTGGGGGCAGAAGGGCTCGTGAAAATAAAGAATTTAAAATTATAAATAAAAAATTAGGTACAGAAGTAAACAGTTAAAACAAGAAAAAATTGACAAATGGACAAATATTTGTCCAGAGAATGGACAAATATTACAATTTTTAAAGAAGTAAACAGTTAAAACAAGGAAAAATTGTAGTAAATTATAATTTTTAAAGAATGGAATGTAAACTGGTACAGCCCCTCTGGAAAACAGTGTGGAGCATCCTCAGGAAACTAACAATAGAACTCNTTAAAAAAAAAAGAATGGACAAGTATTACAGATATCTAGAAAATAATGTAATTTTTTAAATTAATTGCCCTACCTCTTTAACACTTTCCTCTTTTTTTTTTTTTTTTTTTTTTTTTTTTTACCATTCTATTTCAGTGCTTCTTTATTTGACAAGGATTCAATCTGTCTTCCAGTTTGGTTAATCAGAATAATGTGTTTATTACTTATTGTTTAGAATTTTTTAGCTATTTCATTGTTGATAATATATAAGTTGGTAGGATTTTTTCTCAAATTGTAAAAATGTCTTCTCGTTTCTTTTATATGTGAACTGAAAGTTTTCCAAACATTTCATGTTTGTTTGGTTTTTTTTTGTTTGTTTGTTTCTTTTTTGTGCTGCCTAATCTTAAATCTTCTTTGAGCCAACAACACCCATTAACCAGTTTGTCAACGGTGTCTCACCCGTGGTAGATTATGAATCTTGGGTTATCTTACCTGATAGGAAAGAATTTGCATTTTGACTGGGCCTTGACAAGAACTTGATCTTTCTTCCTATAAGAAGGAAACTGGAAGGACACAGCACATGCTAGCTTCTGGCTCCGTACATTTCACACCTTTTCTCGTCCACTATCCACATTTTTTCCAATGCAAGGTTTCCAAAGATGCATTCACACCTGGTGTCACTGACTGTGCGTCCATGCTGGGTGAGCCATCCCAGTGGATGGGGAGAGAATCCCTGGAACTATGAGCAGTCACTTAACTATATGCTAAAGGCATGCAAACTACACAGTATCCCCTTAAACCTAAGCAGTTCCCTTTGCCAAAGTTCAAATGCCATTCAACAGCAGGGAAACCATGCTTGAAAGAGAGTCTGAATGGGAAGATCACCATGTAATTGACTGTGGTTAAGTGTTAAATACTGCTATGCACTGAATGCTTGTGTTCCTCCAAAATTCATTCATTGACTCCCTAATCCCCAATGTAATGGTGTTTGGAAATGGGTCCTTTGGGAAGTATTTAGGTTGGTCATGAGGGTGGGACCCTCATAATGGAATTAATGCCCTTTTGAAAGAGGATCTTTATGTGTCTCTCCATTTCTGTTGCCTCCTTTCATTACCTAACCCCCCACCTTGTAAGGATATAGAGAAGTTGCTTGCTATCTGCAAACCAGGAAGAAGGCTCTCCCTAGACATTGAGCACCCTGATGTCAGACTTCCCAGCCTTCAAAACTGTGAGAAATTTCTGTTGTTTAAGCCACCCAGTCTGTGGAATTTGGTTAAAGTAACCTGAACAAACTAACTCAAATATCTTGCATCTATGAGTTTTACAGATCACATAACCATGGGAAGGCATTGCGAGGTTCCATCATGGGTCCTGGGAAAGGTCTGAGCAAGTGAGGAGCCTGAAACTGAAGCCTCATTTGCTTCCTGGCACATCTGCCTTGGCTGATAAAGTATCCTCAAGAATCCCCAAGGTATGCCCTCCTTGCCACTTAATCCCTTGGAGTTTGGCTTCTACCCTCCCTTCTTATGACTCAGCAGGTCATAAGGCAAACCACTCACTGCAGTACCTTTCCCCCAGTCTTTATTCTTCTCAACCCTCTGCCTTCTTCTCCGAACCCAGCTACTCTCTGTCCTCTCATTGAGCTCCTTTCTGTCTTGCCCTCCTCCCATCTCCCCTCTGTTCTCCCTGAATGAAGGTGCCTTCCCAAATTCTTCGCCTGACTCCTCCTCCCTTCTCTCTTCAGAGCACTCTTCCTTGGAAAGCTCACTCACAGACTTCCATTTTGACTGCTGTGTGTCCAGTCTCCTCCTCTCTACAGCCAGTTTCATTGCTTGCCAACTCCCCAGCACCTTAATCACTGCCTTTCTTTCCCCCTCCATTAGCTCCCCCTTCTTGGCTCCCCCTTGTCTATCAATGCTGAGAAACCACTGCTGACTCTTGTTTCACCTTGGGCCGCCACACCCCTTCTCCCCTTTCCTACTGCTACTGCCCTGCTTCTATACTTAGCATCTCTTAACTACAGTCAAAACCTCTCCCTTGTTCCAGAGAATTCCACAACCTAGTGTTCCCGCCCCACCCCCACTCAGATGGTTTTTCCTTCTCTTTAGAACTGCTACATGCTTTTTATTTCTCTGAGAGAATTTAATATTTCATCTTGTTTTTATGTGGCAATAACACATATACAGTGTTTATAATGTGCTAAGTATTTTGCACTATCTCATTTAATACTCACACCCACCCTCTTACTATTATTATTAATATGATCATTGTTTCTATTTTTAATGAGGAACCAGAGCCTTAGGGGAAAAATTAGTAATTTGCTCAATTAGCACAGCCAGAATTTGGATGCAGTTCTCAGGCTACAAATAACCATAAGCTTAATCACTAATAATAATAGCTACTATTTATTATGCACTTGTCACATGCTCTATAAACCTTGAATTATCCTATGAGGTTACAGTGCTATCATCCCCTTCTCATAGAGCTGAAAATCCTAAAAGACCCCAGAACTTACCTTTCTAAGGTCTCCTAGCTGGTAATGCCAAAGTTAGTACTAGAGCGCGGGTCATTTGGCTACAAAGCCTAAACTGGTAACCATGTCACCACATTGCCTCCCCTTGACACTATCCCGCCCACTGCCATCTCTGCTGACTTCAGTGTTGTTGTCTTGGCCTCTCTACCATATGATAGTCTTCCTGAAGGCAAGGCCACTTCTTATATTCATTTTTTTCATACTAAAGATAACTTTTTATTTCAAAATGATTTCAAAATTACAAAAAGTTGCAAATATGGTACGATTTCTTTTCCTTAATCATTTCAGAGTCCCTTACCAACAATGTTGCCCTATAACCCATTAATGATTTAGTATAAATATCCTTCAAAGATATTCCTCTATATTACTACAATAAACCATCAAAATAGGGAAATTAACATTGACATATCATTACCATCTAATCTCAGACATTATTCAATTTTTACCAATTGTCTCACTTATGTTCTTTATAAAGAAAGGATCCAGTAGAGACTTGAACATTTAGTTCTCTATGTCGTTATTCTCCGTCAGTGTGGAATAATTCCTTAATATTTCCTCAACATCCATGTCTTTGACATTTTTGAAAATTGCAGGTCAGTTATTGTAAAATGTGCCTCAATTTGAGTTTGCCTGATATTCTCTCATGATTAGATTCAGGTTACAGACCTTTGGCAGTAATATCTCAGAACTGATACTCAGTTCCTCTATGTCTTCCTATCAAGTGGTCACAATTTCTTCTCAACCTTTCTGTGGTAGGGTTAACTTTGATATCTGGATTTAGATGACACCTGCCAGGTTTCTTCAAGATGCTCTTTTGTCTTCTTAAATACATAAATATTTTGTGAAAGGCACCTCTTTGAGATTATACTATTATTGGCTCCTCATTCAACTTTTACCCAGTTAGTTTTCATATCCATAAATGTTTCTTGGCTTAATTGCTACCGAAATGGTAGCAAGGAATGATGTTCTCATCCAAGTATTCCTTCTAGATTTAGTAATCATCATTCACTTCTCTCAGTTTATTTATCTACCTATTTATGTATGCTAGTAGGGACTCATAGATCCTAGTTTATTCAGTAAGTTATAATCTTTTATTAACATTATTTTGAAGCTCAAATTATACAAGGTGAGTGTGAATGTGTGGGGTGAGTGTGTGATTCCCTTCGAGGAGGCTACTGTGTTCTTTATCATGTTCCCATTATTCTTCATGTCCTGGGACAATAAGACATACCAGGCTTCTCTTGGACTTTGCCTATCCCTGTCTGGGGATCAGTCATTTCTCTAAGCACTCATGCTTCCTTTTAATTGAGATGGTATGTAGAAATCAAGATCTGCTTTATAGGCATGCTTGTTATGATTGGGGTGTCACTGTTCTGTAGCTCTCTCAGTGGCCAGAGCTAGAAGGTTAGCAAACGTGTGTGTGTGTGTGTAAAACAATAAGTTTACATCAATACTTTCAGTTCCAATCTAATATCACATAGTTCATCCCATTTTTCTCTTTTTTGCCCAAATTTACAACTCTCTTCTTAAATAGTATGAAACCATAATCTCTGATGTATTTACTTATTAAGCCAACCTCCCTATATATACCCAGTCTCCTAAGCTGCCACATATCCCCCCAAACCCTCTTTCTGGATACTGTTCTCACCCTACTGAGGCTGTGATTTCCCATGCCAGCCTGTCCCCACCTCAACTCTTCATCTTACCTTCCTATACAGTATCCGGTCTTGCTTATCTCCACCTAATGGCTTCTAGACTGAATTATTCAAAAAGCTTTCTAATTTTATAATGAGTTTTTGAACTAGCACAATGTTCTTTGCCGAGGGAAAACTCAATTCAGTTTTTTAAAATGCGTGCGTGCGTGTGTGTGTGTGTGTGTGTGTGTGTGTGTGAGAGAGAGAGAGAGAGAGAGAGAGGAAAGGAGGGAGGGAGGGAGAATACAAGCAGGGGAGGGACAGAGGATCAAAGCAGGCTTTGCGCTAACAGCAGAGAGCCTGATACAGGGGCTCAAACGCACAAACCATGAGATCATGACCTGAGCCAAAGTCAGATGCTTAATTGACCGAGTCATTCACATATTTTTAATCGAATAAAATAAGTCATTTTTTGACCACTTGAAGCCTTTCTATGTAAATGTTACTCTTTACTAAAAAAATACAATTTATAGTTTATTATAAAATGATAATTTCTTGGCAAAAAGATTAAAAATTAAGTTCTTTTTAAGAAGCCTAAACTTAACTTTTAGAAAGCTCAAAGTATCAACCAAAACATCATCATTTTCCCTCCACACCAACCTCCCCCAATGTCCATGAGAGTTCCTGACCTTCATTTTTTTTTTTTCTGGTTAGCTACTAAGGAAAAAATGTTTAATTTTTTTTCCCAAAATTGTCTTTGTCACTTCATGAACTTAAACTGACTACTCTTAGTTTTTCTCTGTCCAGGCTGTCTACTGCCTGAAGTTTAAAATCCTATTGCCATGACACGTATTGCTACCTGCTTTTTCCAAGTAAAGACTCTACTTTCTCCTAAAGATCTCTAAGGATCAAACCCATCCACTAAGAGTTCTTCAGCCTGAGAACATAGCTTCTCTACTACACATCTTGACCTGGGATAGTTTTCCTTTCTAACTTTTCAAAACCATAAATATATTATAAAAGAACATATACAGCTTTCTCACAAATATTACATTTCAGTTGGTTGATTTATTATTAAATTAAGGTGCATACAGATGTGATGTGGTTATAAGTAAACAGAACTGTGGCTTATGGTTTTATTACTTTTATAGTTTATCATAAATATATAAAAAACAAATATATTTTAAAGAATAGATGTTTTGGTGGGCTGTCAGAGAGATTAAAGAGTATGACTATCAGTAAACAAAGGTATGGCATCCATATTTCTTAGGCTTAAATTAAAACCTCTAGGGATGGGATGCCTACCTGGTGCAGTCAGTGGGGCATGCAACTCTTGATCTCAGAGTCATGAGTTCAAGCCCCATGCTGGGCATAAAGCTTACTAAAACGAAGCAAAACTAGAGACTATTGTGACAGCAAGATTAGAAATTTCAGTGACTACTGAATAACTGCTACCAGGAAACTTCAAGTCCTACTTATCGATATTAAGGTAAGACAAGAACCTAGTTTCTAGTACCATCATCCCCAGATTGTATAACAATAAGTCATATGTATTATTACATGCATTCCTCACAAGAATCCTTCAAGATAAGCAAGAGTTATAACACGATTGCCCAAGCTCACACCTCTTCGAGGTGGCACAGCTAAAATCCAATCCCAAGTCTTCATTCATCTCACACATCACGCTGTCTCTCCAAACCAGATTATGTGTTTAATAAATTTACAATTCCTTAACCACATCTTATGCTGTGCAGCCAAACTCCCTTCTACCTAATGAGGTAGATAAATCAAGCCAATCAAGTCTAAACTCGTGGGGAGAATACCTTCTGAAAAAACGTTTTCATTAAGGTAACTGGCTCATTCAAAACATTATTTTCCCTTTACGATAAAGAGCAAGATTTCTAAAGAAATCCCCCACTAGATTATATTCAAAACTTCGAAAACTCTTCTGATATTAATTATGGGTTTTTTTTTTTTGTAACTGACAAAATAGAATGAATGCTTTTTCTTCTGGGTGATCATTTTTATATGAAGACAGGGCAATAAATTCCATTTGTAGGCTTTTTCACAGATGGCTATGCTACAGCCATGAGAATATAGGGTAGTAAAAAAAAAGAGTCCGTTATTTAATGGTCATTGCAAAGCCCAAAAATTACCATTTCAGTTTTTGATGAATATATTACTTCCACTACTTTAACTTATTGAATACTCTAAGAATTCTATTACTATGAACAAAATGTGGTGTTTAACAATTATAAAACTAACACGAGCTCATTATTGTTAAAATGCATAAAGTTATACAGAAGAAAATTAAAATCACATACACTCTCATCATCAAATAATTAACAACTGGTTTCTCTTAAGTGTCCTTTCATGCATTTGCATATTTGGTTTGTTTTGGCACAATTAGGATCTTACAGTAGACTTTCATGTTCTGCTCTTTTTCCATTTATACTAGCATTTTCCCATGACATTAAACTCTATAATGTGACATTAGTAGATGAATAATAGTCATTGCAATGTACCCTAATTTATTTAACCATTATTTGTTTAACTCTATTATTAGAAACGTTGGCTTTTTATTTTCACCATTAAAAATAGCAATGCAATAAATACCTTTGCAATAAATCTTTGTCCACAACTTTGGTTAGTTTCCTAGAAGTAAAATTATTGCATGAAAGGACGTGAACTTTTTTAAGAATGTTAATTCATATTGTTAAATGCATTTCTAGGAAAATTGTACTGGCTTGCACTTCAACCAGCAGATTATCCAAAAAACTCTTTGAAGCACTTAATGTTTTAACATTGTTGTGCCAGTTTGCTGGTTTATGAATGATCTCATTGTTTTCATTCGGACGCATTTGACTATTAATAAAACCAAGTACTTTGCATATGTTGATTTTTCATTTACATGCATGTATAGATTCCTATTTCCTTCTGTCTTGTATCCATTTCTCTAGTGGGATATTTACATTTTTATTTTCAAATATATTTTTTCATTTGTTAAAAAAATAGCTCTCAGCATATTTGTTGCCAATATTATTTACCAGTTAATCATTTGCTTTTAATTTTTATGTAGTCAAATATTCCACTATGTATTCAGAGCTCATAATGTTTAAAACATGTCATTACACATTTTGGTAAATGGAATAATTTATCTATCAATTTGCTCACTTGTGGTTGGACAACAGACATTAAAGCAAGCTGTTTGAGGGGCCTAGTAACCCCTTATGCAACAATCTTCACAGGTAGTTTTAGAGAGTAATTAATTATTCAAAATCACTCTTCCAAACTCAGCTTTCCATAACCCATTCTGAATGAAGCTTTGAATTAACCTAGAGCACTTTGGGAACTTTCCCTCCAGAAATAATATACTTTCCTGATTACAAGAACTAAATCTTATCAAAAGCACCCCAAGAATCTTCTAGGGGACATCAAATGCTCATTGCCACATAATATTTCAACGGGTGAAGTATAAATGAACGTGAACTATAAGGACTATATTTCCTCTAAATAAACAAAAACATAAAGTGGAAAGGTGTGTGGTCAATTATATGAGACAATTTGGAAGGAAAACTGAGCATAATTCACACTTAAAATATAATTCACTTACCAACTGTATATCTGATCTCAAAATAAGTCATGTCTCTTACGGCCACAAGTACCAGCAATCTCTGCAAGAAGATAAGAATTTCAGGTATAGGTCTCTTCAACTTGCATTCCAGGGCCCTCTGTGGCAACATTTTTAGAAATAGGGAAGATCATACAAAGTATATTCCTTTCCCTTTGATTTCAGTGCTGACAGTATGAAATATTAAGATCCACATCAACCAAGGGAATCCTCCCATTGCACTCCACACTGAGTCTGCCCAAGTGAGTATAAGAGAGACCAGCACTGGTGGCACCGAGTTTCCTTCGAGGAATCGAGCTAATGCTAGCCAAAACTGCCATCTGTCCGCAGTGAAATCTGTCAATTGTGGCTATTTATGAAATCTCTGGTTGAGTCTATAAATGGCTCAGTCTTACCTTGCCTACTCATTGTTACTCTTATCCAAAATCTAAGTCTTATACTTGTTCTTCTGAAAGGAGACAAGTGTGGACTAGTCCCTAAATATGTTAATGAAATACAGTGTTACAGTAAAAAGTGAAAAGAGGCTGGATTTTGGAATTAATCTTAGACTCAAATCCTGGAGACGCTGGCTATGCAAGAGTGGCTATGTCATTAACATCTCTGTGAAATGGGAGAAATAATGTCTCTCTGGCCTCACTCTCTGGTAGTGAGAAAGAGCCACCAAGAAAACAGACCCAAGTGTCTGGCAAGCCTCAGCAGTTTGGTACTCAACCTTTGCACAGGCCTGCCTTGTGATTCTCCACGTCACACAACAAAGTGCTATACCTGGGACTGGTGAGAGCGATGGAAACGAAGGTGTGTGTGATATTAAAAATATCGTGGGAGGGGCGCCTGGGTGGCTTAGTCGGTTGAGCGTCCGACTTTCGTTTAGGTCATGATCTCGCAGTTTGTGGATTCAAGCCCCGCGTCGGGCTCTGTGCTGACTGCCCGCTCAGAGCCTGGAGCCTGTTTCAGAGTCTGTGTCTCCCTCTCTCTCTGACCCTCCGCTGCTCACGCTGTCTCTCTCTCTCTCTCTCTCTCTCTCTCTCCTAGAAATAAATAAAAATATCAAAAAAATATATCGTGGGAATGTTTAGCCTTCATTTTTCAGGAGTAATCGGCATTCTTTTCACATGATACATCTCTGTTTGCAGAACACCAATACGCAAAGGGTCTGCTGCCTGCTTATTTTATTTACCATCATTATCTGGAATTACTTAGAAATAAACAGAAAACCACAGATGGAGAAAATGCCAATCTAGCAAAAAAAGGTCTCTGTCAGTTCCAAAAATGTTAACAAATATTTCCTAAGCAAGATGGGCTTCAGATTCTCTCTTTCAGCCAGGAGACCATGCAAGGGATTACTAGGGATTCCTAAAGCAATCCAGTTTTGCTCTCCATTAGGCAATCTTTTTGCCAAACCCCACTTCCTAAAACTCAAATACTCTAGGGCAATTCTGTCCTCATTTTTACCTTAAGTGTGTTCACAAGGTTACTGATAACACAAAATGAGTGGACTCCAAATGTCTCTCAAAGCCAGAACAGAGTGAGGGAAAAGCTTAAAGTAAGATTCCTTATCTCAGGACTTTCTGTGGAATTTCTTATATTTAAAGAAATATCCCTGAAGTGTGAAGCCATCTATAAAATGTTGGAGCTTTTAAAAATACTATCGTGCCATAAATCCATGGCTAATTTATCTCAAGATTTGAAGACATTTGTAACATTTTCATATCTTAATACTTAAAGGAGAAATGTTTCTAAGAATTAACTGAATTTTAAGAGTTTTTTACCAAGCTTCAGAGCAAATGAAATGCAAACCATCATCAGTTTTCAGCTTATTCCTTATCATAGCTTAACAATGGACTTTTATGCATAAAACCAGAGATAACATATTTTCTAAGACAATGTCAAATTCAGGTATCAGCTTTCTCTCCACCCCCAACACACACAAATATTTCTATATTCATAGGCACACAAGGCATACTGTACTTAGCAAGTTGAGAGCACAAGCTTTAGAGTTACATGAGAATAATCTTCTGGATTTGCCATCAATTATTTGTGTGACCTTGGTGACATGATCTACCATTTCTAAGCCTCAGTCTTCAGATTTCTAAATTGGGCTGAATAGTATGACCTCTGGCTTAGGAAAGAAAATCATAATAATTATAGTCTACCTCAAAATATGTGAACTGTGTTTCAAGATAGCAGTTGTAAAAGTTCACAATGCACAGAATATTTACGCACACATTTTTTTAATGTTTATTTATTTTGGAGAGAGAGGCAGAGCTCCAGTAGAGGAGGGGGAGAGAGAGAGAGAGGGAGACAGAGAATCTGAAGCAGGCTCCAGGCTCTGAACTATAAGCACAGAGCCGGACACGGGTCTCGAAACTCACAAACCATGAGATGGTGACCTGAGCTAAAGTTACACGCTTAACCAATTGAGCCACGCAGGTGCCCCTGTACAGACATTTTATTGTTATCCTTTTTTTTTTTTTTTTTTTTGCCCTTAAAACACAGACATACAAACTCTCAAAGCCTCTGGGGTAAATCATTCTTCTTCCTTCTACTCCCAATACTTAAGCTAATTCACTGTCTTTTAGCACCATGCTTCAAGGATCACAGGGTAGAAAAAATGCGGGTACCTCAAATAAATGCTGCTTACAAAATATATGTTTCCCCTGTAAGTCAGACGTTTCCAAACGTGTAATCTTCAAGAAGTCACATCTCTTTTTCTTTTGGTTTGGTGGGTTTCATGGAATGAAGGCTGATGCCTTCTCTGGGTCTACCTTCAAGGATTTATTCTGATACACGTAACATTACATAATAAATAAATACATTATGCTGAAGTGAATATCCAAAATGAGAAAATGAGATCTTGAAACTGGCTGCATAATTATTTTTACCATGCCTGTCCATTACCACTAATAATTTCTCTTGAGGTTAGTAGGCAAGCCTCACTATATTTTTCATAAAATGAAGTTTGTGATGAGCACTGCCCAAAGAATGCAGCAGACTCCATTTCACTAATAAGCTTGAGGCTGGCTTCTTGGAAGTGATTAAATATGACAGACATAAGACATCTTTAAGAGTGTTTAAGGTGGCTGAATAGCAAAACTTGACTGAAATGAAAGATATTTTAGCTTACGTTTAAGGCCCAGTGTGGGCTGGAGAAGGGTATGGGGTGGAAGGATAGGGAACAATTGAGATATTGGGAGACAGAAAAGAACCCAGGGAAAGGGTTTCTAAGCAATAGGAAAAATTCTTCCAGGATCCGCTAGACCTAGATTATTTTTTCTTGGTGTCCTAAACTAGGAAATTCCTAAAATCCTTCTGAACTTAATTGCAGCAGGAATTTTCTACAAGGCTTTTTTCTGGTAAAAACATTAGTAGACACCAACCTCAGTGGAAGAGAGCTACAGTTGCATCCTTATACGGATTTGTGAAGAGACAAGGAAGAATTAAAGCAACAGAGACACAGAGTCCACGGTACTCCATAACTGAGGCAAAAATGCTTTGCATTTTCAAGAGTGAAGGGTGACCAGTGCAGATCAGAAGTGTGAGAACTCTATTCAGTCAGGCAAGACCTGCTGTTCTGGCTGAAGGGTGTGCACAGGGTGGGTGTGAAAAGCAGATCAGACCACAGAACCAATGTGATGCAGGAGAGAAACAACAGAAAGAGGTCAGCTACCACCAGCGTCTATCTTAAGAAGCCCAGTGGTGTGGGGGGAAGCACAAAGGTTTTGAGGACAGATTGCCTTTCTCCCAGGCTCCCCCATTTGCTGTCCACGTGGCCTGGGCCAGGTTACACTCTCAGAGCCAGTTTCCTCAGCTGAGCAAGGAAGACAATATCTTTCCTTTCTCCTCACTGTGCGCGTTGGTGAACACGCTTCACACCAAAAAAGTGCGAACTGATCATCAACAATGTGAATTCCTTCCTCCAGCAATATAAACCCTTTTCAGTTAGTGGTCTGTAGATATGGAGAGAGGACATCCGCCCTCCTCCCTAAAAAAAAATGCTTCCATTTCTTTGAAGAAAGTTATTAAGTGATTCTTGGAACTCTGGTACCCTTGGGGGCAGGGGAATAGTTAAGAGTTTTCACAAACGCGGACTCTGTTATTCCTCGTCTCCTCCCCCAAGAATGCAATTAACAAGAGGGAAAAGGTGGCGTGTTTTTAACAAGTTCTTCACGCTGAGTTGCTTAGAGATGTACATTAGCCCTCCTTTTGGTAATAGGGAAAAATTATCTCGTCATGACTCGACTCTTTCCCACGTCCAGCGGAGGTTTGCAATCAATCAGCCGGACAGCAAGATTGATTTTCTAATTAAGCCAGCATTTGTATCTGCTCGCAGAACCACAGAAGGCTTCCCTACTGTATCTTCCCAACACATTCCTCCTTGTATTCATTTACCCTCACGTTTAAAGCCCTTTCAAAGTTGGGGGTGGGGAATACATGGCCACTCTGCGCAAATATCCAAAACGATGACTGCCGGCTTCAGGGGAGAATTCTGTGAACTTATAGAGCGAAAGGCAGAAACATGAACAGGGGCCCATGCGGCCTTGATGTGGCTCACATGTGGATGAAATCTGCCACCCTGGCCCTCTCCACCTCCTCCCCTCCCCTGGCCGACCCAGGCTACAGCTACCTTGGCCCAAACAGATGGCTGCAGGGTGGGGGAGGCTCGTAGCATTTAGAAAAGCTCCATTTCAAGCACTGCTTGCCAAAAAGGTATAGCAGGCTTTTGTGCCGGCCTCTGTGATGAGATGTGCTGGTGATTTAATTTACTTAGGGGAAGAATATGAAACCCTGAACAGCTCAGCTGGATTAAGCTTCCTCAGGGATGCCCCCAGAGGAGAAAACTTACTTTAGCAATTCTGGATCCTGTGTGCCGGTGCCGTGTTGCTCATGACCTTCCTTCAGTGAGACACACCAGGGAATAGAACTAAAGTCATTAAGAAGAGCTTGCATCTTTTTAGTTCGTTCCTGGTACACGCATTACCTAAGATTTTATTTAAAAGCTCAGTCTTTCACTAATTCGAAATACTAATTTCAATTTCGGGAACATTCTGACCTGACCTGGGATGGAGTTTATTTATCCTCAGTGTTAAAAAAAAGGAAAGGAAAGGAGAGAGAAGGAGAAAAGATAGAAGAAAGAAAAAGATGAGGAGGGTGGCTGAGACAAGGTGACTAGGGGGTGGCTGTGTGTGATGGGCTTATTTAAGACACGATTTGTTTTAAAGATCTTAAAAAAATAGCCTTTCAAGTAGCATCATTCATATCCATTAAGTAGCTGCTGGATTTTGACGGCACCGCTCCAGTCACTGACGTCCCCCTGGGCCGCACAAACAACATGCTCCAAATTGAACTCCTCGTCTTTCCCGGAAGCCACGTCCCCTTTCTGACCTCGCTATTTCTGTACATGGCACCTCTGTGCTCCTAGTCATCAGGCGAAAACCTGGGGATTACTGTAGACTCCATTCTCCCTTGACCCCCAGCCTCTCCTGTGTGCTGGGTTCTATTTTACTACCAGGGTAATATCCTAATTCTTTCCAAAGGGTATCTTAGAGTCTGTCATCCCATGCTCGAGGACGTCCAGTTGCTTCCCACTGAATCCTACTGAGGCTCAAACTCCTCCGTTCAGCAGGACTCTTCAGATGTTCTGATGTGATGTCCATGTTTTGATGGTTTGCATGAGGAGGACGGTGCCACCACCGCCACCACCCCGCCCAGGCATTTGGAAATTGTGTCAGAAATTGTGTTTGTTTGCCTCAGTGACTGGAGGTGTCATTTAATGAGTAGGACATTTAGCATCCCAGGCACCAGACAGTCACAGTGCTCTGTTGAGAAATGTTACTACAAGTTTAGCCAAACTTCACTTCACTCTTCCTCCAAACATGTTTCCCATGGTCATGACCTTATCCAAGTTCAAATCAATCCCATGTTTCATCTGTTTCATATGAACTGTTCTGACCACCACCATCCTGCCCCAACATGCATGCATACACACACACACACACACACACACACACACACAGGACTCCATCTTTCACTTCCCTGAATATCACTTACAGAATTCATCACAATCTAACTTTTACAAACAAATTGGCCTAATTATCTTTCCAGTAAATTATAAACTCCTTGAGTACTCATTATCTTCCTCTGACACAAGTTATGCAAGGCTTTGTATACACCAGGTGCTCAATATGTAATCATTAAATTGATCTGGGATGAAGATCAGGAAGTCAGAGGCCCAGGAAAGACTGGGTAGCAATGGCAAGGGCAAATCATATTCTTAGAAAGGGGAAGACCGGCCAGGCTGAGGAACTCCAGCTCACACGAGCAGTCTGAAAATGAGATAGTACTCGAGACGACAGGTGATTCAGCCACAGCTCAAGTCCTCAGTGGTCAGGCAAAAAGAAGGGCAAAGAAGACGCCAATGAACAGCTCATAGAGACATCAGCAAACAAAAGGACAATTCAGAATCAAAAGTGATCTCAGTAAATGATTAACAGCCTGGGTGCCAGTGGTCTTGGCAGGTTTTACCCAGGGCCTCCCAGCAGATGAAGGGGACCAGCTGCATGGCAATGAACCTGAGACACAGCTGAACTCACGTTTCGCCCCAGGCTCTGAGCTTTCGTGTGGTTCCTCTGAGGGCTGGACATCAATCCCAGTTCCATTAGCATGAGCTCTGCAGGAGGGACAGCCCATTTGGCCTGTGTGTAAGCAAGAGGCAGCAGAAGCTTTAGAAGGCAGAGCTGGGGGTGGGAACATTAGCTGCCTAACTGTTTGAAGGGAAGGGCTACAGGTGGGAGAAAGAGAAAAGCAGTATTTCAGAAGCACACTCCACTGAGGGAACCTGGACATATGACTAATGATTGGGAAGAAAAGCGACATCGCAGAAGAGAAACAGCACTTGAAAGGGAGTTTTGCAGAAGGCATGGGAGGGGAGAGATGCTGAACAGGTAAGTCCATAAGTAACAGCAACTGGGCTAGTCGCTAAGATTGAAACCATGGAAATAGAAAGAGGAAAATGAGAGAATGTGCTATAAAGAGGACTTCAAAGGCAATGGCAATGACATCTCAAAATGCAGCGACTCCCTGGAGTGGAGAGAACAGAGTCAAGTAGTCAAAGAGAAAGACTAGAGAGAGCACAGAGAAAGATCCTTTGACTGGAAAGATCACAGTAATGTGGTGTAACCCATAAACCGGGAGAAGGAACAAAACTGAAATTAAATGGGGGGCGCTTGGGTGGCTCAGTCAGTTAAGTATCTGACCTCAGCTCAGGTCATGGTTTCACGGTTCATGAGTTCAAGTCCTGCGTCAGGTTCTGTGCTGACAGCTCAGAGCCTTGAGACTGCTTCATATTCTCCCTTCCTCTCTCTTTCTCTCTCTCTCTCTCTGCTTCCCCCCCTTGTGCTCTCTCTCAAAGTAAAAAAAAACAAACAAACAAACAAACAAAAAAAACTAAAATAAAAAGATTTTGAAATGAAAAGTCCATATATTCTGGAAAAGTAAAAACCATTAACTACAGCAAGAAACCAAGAAAATGTACCAATGACTATTTATTGGAGGAATATTTTGTGTGAAGTACCTTATTAGACAAGGTGATATTTGAAATATACCTCAGGGCACCTGGATGGCTGTCGGTTAAGCGACTGACTTCGGCTCAGGTCATGATCTCACAGCTCGTGGGTTTGAGACCCACATCAGGCTATGTGCTGACAGCTAGCTCAGAGCCTGGAGCCTATTTCAGATTCTGTGTCTCCCTCTCTCTCTGACCCTCCCCTGCTCACACTGCCCCTTTCTCTCTCTCAGAAATAAATAAAATATTAAAAAAATTAAAAAATAAGAAATATACCTCAAGGAATAGGAAGCATTTAAGTAGGTAAAGAGAAAAAGAACCAAACATTTGTAGGTGATGCAGACATTGTGAGCAGCAAACAGCCCAGAATCTGGAAAATATATCCCAAAGTGGAAGACAAGTGCATTGGACAAAAGAGAACAAAGGAGAGGAAACAAGAAGGGGTGATTTGCAGCAGTGGAAAACTGGACCATCAGGTAGCTGGTGGCAAACCATTCAATGTCATAGAAAGGAAGGCGCACATGGCATGGGGATATTGAGAAAATATATTCAATAATATATGAAAAAGTTACTTCATTTAAAAAAACTGTATGCATCCCTATGTTTACTGTAGCATTATTTACAATAGCCAAGATATGGAAGCAGCCCAAGTGTCCAATGATAGATGAGTAGACAAAAAAGATGTGGTATATATACACAATGAAATATTACTCAGTCATAAAAATAATAAAATCGGGGACCTGGGTGGGTCAGCTGGTTAAGCATCCAACTTTGGCTCAGGTCATTATCTCATGGTTCATTAGTTCAAGCCCCACATCGGGCTCTGTGCTGACAGCTCAGAGCCTGGAACCTTCTTCAGATTCTGTGTCTCTCTCTCTCTACCTCTTTCTGCCCCTCCCCTGCTCGTGCTCTGTCTCTCCCTCTCAAAAATCAATATACTTTAAAAAATTAAATATAAAAATATATATATATGTATTTAAAAAATAATGTAGTTTTCCCATTTGCAACAACATGGATGGATCTAGATGGTATAATACTAAATAAGTCAGAAAAAGACAGGTACCATATGATTTCACTTATATGTGAAATGTAAGAAACAAACCAAATGAACAAAGTAAAAAGGAAACAAACAAACAAAAAAAGATGCTTAACTATAGAGAACAAACTGATGGTTTCAGAGGGGATGTGGGTGGGGGATGGGGGAAAACAGTGAAGGGAATGAAGAGCACACTTATGATGAGCACGGAGTAATGCACAGAACTCACTCACTCACTCACTCTATTGCACACCTGAAACATATAACACTGTATGTTGACCATTCTGGAATTTAATAAATAAATAAACATTTAAAGAAAAAGAAAAAAGTTACTTGTTTCTGTAGAGAATTGCAACATCCGGTTTGTTTTAAAAATCACCACTTCCCTCTTTCCCTCTCAAGCCACCACATTCCTAGGATGATTTTTTCCTTTCAAATCTTGGGAAGGGGAAGGATTCTGTGAACTTCCTGGATTTGAGCAGCTGCCACTCTCAGCACCTCCCTTCATCTTTAAGAGTCATGATTGTATTCACAAAGGAATGGTGACAGAGCTAATTAGAGGGAAAGTTAATTAGAATCTGGATCTCCTAAGATTTCTCCCTACCTTCAGCAATTCTCCAAGTTCCTGAAAGTGCTGCATAGAGAAACAGATCTGCCCTGAACCAGCACTCTGGGGGGGGGTTTTTTGGTAATTTCCAAGATGGTTACAGAGAGATGAGAGAAGGGTGGGGCTGGAAGCACAGGAACAATTGATGTTTTCACCTCTAATCTTTTGCCATTGGGGGGAGGGGGACTCAAGGTGCTAGGGATGGATGTCCACAGAGCTGTGTCAGAACAGACTATTCATCTTCCTCAGCGAAAGAGCCCCCAAACTGCATGAGAGAACAAGGCCGAGCATATCCCCCTCTCCACACCGGAGCCAATTTCAGAGTCAACTGCGCCATTAATTTAGCCCACAGCTTTTTTTTAACCCAAGGTCCTATTCTATTCAGAGACACCTCTTCTAAGAGCAAACTGACATTTGGGGCACAAAGGCAAGTGAGCTGAGGCTGAATGATAGGCAATTTTTTTTTCCGTTTTCTTTCTAAATATGTGGAGGAAAATATGGTCACGTGTACGATCCCCTGAAGGGCTCTTTCTTTCGCACTTGGACGATAAATTGCTACCACTTATGAAAGAATAGAAGATTCGTCCCCAGGCATTCATTTTGTCACACCCTGGAGCCAAAATTCATTTCAGGAATAGGTAGGAGGAAAAGGAATTGCTACAGCATAGGCACAAGATGGGGGAAAGGGAAAATCTGGTTGATATGAATTTTTCATTAAATAAAATGAAATGAGAGTAACTTCTGGAATCAGAATGACCTTGGGTCAAAACTTCACTTCAAGCTTACAATTAGAACTGCAATTTTCACCTCTCTAAAATAAGAGTACTAATACCTGCTTCTTATGGCCATTGTGAGGGCAAAAGGAGATCATGTTCAGAAAGCTTAGCTCATACACTACTTTGCATGTAGTGTATATTCTAGGAGAAAGGATTGTGTTGGCAGGGCCTTAGAAGGTTCTTCACGAAACAACATTCATGTTGGAGTATGATGGGTAGAAATCATAGTAGTTGCCACAAAACCAGCTGCCACATAGCCATGCTTTTTTGCCTGTCTCTCCCTAAAGGGAAATTTGGTTCTGGCACCCAGCAGGATGAATCACTGGCCACCAACATGACTGCACACCCAGCATCTATGACTGGTATCTTTCTTAATGTTTTCAACACCATCAAGAAAAAAAAAAAAAAAAGAAAAAAAAAAC